>NC_064622.1:537814254-538415087 GCF_023898315.1 Schistocerca nitens
GTCTTCCTTCTGTCTACGTTTTGAGGATTTCCTGTGTCATCAGTTTTACATTTTGATGCACCTCTGCAGGTTTACTGTATCCCTTGGATCTTCACAGTGACGATGAAACACAGAAATTGCATCGGAATTAAATATAAGAGACACAATGACGACTTAGTAGAAGAAAACTGAGTCTTCTTACGGCCTATGATTTGAGCGCATCCTGTGTCACCAGTTATACATTCCGATGCACCTCTGCAGCTTTACTGTATCCCTTGGACCTTCCCATTGACGACGAAACACAGAAATTGCATCGGAGTTAAATATAAGAGACACAATGCCGACTTAGGTACGGGGAGACTGAGTCTTCCTACTCTCTATGCTTTGAGCGTTTCCTGTGTCACCAGTTTTACATTTCGATGCACCTCTGCAGGTTTACTGTGTCCCTTCGACCTTCCCATTGACGATGAAACACAGAAATTGCATCGGAATTACATATAAGAGACACAATGCTACCGACATATTACAGGAAGACTGAGTCTTCCTACTGTCTATGCTTTGAGCGTCTCCTGTGTCACCAGTTTTACATTCCGATACACCTCTGCAGGTTTACTGTATCCATTCTACCTTCCCATTGACGATGAAGCACAGAAATTGCATCGGAAATAAATATAAGGGACTAAATGCCGACTTAAGTACAGGAAGACTGAGTCTTCCTACTGTCTATGCTTTGAGCGTTTCCTTTGTCACTAGTTTTACATTCCGATGCCCCTCTGCAGGTTTTCTGTATCCATTGGACCTTCCCATTGACGATGAAACACAGAAATTGCATCGGAATTAAATATAAGAGATACAAACGCCGACTTAAGTACAAGAAAACTGAGTCATCTTACGGTGTATGATTTGAGCGTTTCCTTAGTCACCAGTATTACATTCCAAGACACCTCTGCAGGTTCACTGTATCCTTTGGACCTTCCCATTGACGATGAAACACAGAAATTGCATCGGAATTAAATATAAGAGACACAATGCCGACATAGGTACTGGAAGAAGGAGTCTTCCTACTGTCCATGTTATGAGCGTTTCCTGTGTCACCAGTTTTACATTCCGATGCACCTCTGCTGGTTTACTGTATCCCTTGGATCTTCCCTTTGACGATGAAACACAGAAATAGCATCGGAATTAAATATAAGAGACACAACGCCGACTTAAGTACAAGAAAACTGAGTCTTCTTACGGTCTATGTTTTGAGCGTTTCCAGTGTCACCAGTTTTACATTTTGATGCAGCCCTGCAGGTTTACTGTATCCCTTGGACCTTCACAGTGACGATGAAACACAGAAATTGCATCGGAGTTAAATATAAGAGACACAATGCCGACTTAAGTACTGGAAGACTGAGTTTTCCTACTGTCTATGCTTTGAGCGTCTCCTGTGTCACCAGTTTTACATTCCGATGCACCTCTGCAGGTACACTGTTTCCTTTCGACTTTCCCATTGACGATGAAACACAGAAATTGCATCGGTATTAAATAGAAAACACACAATGTCGTCTTAAGTACAGGAAGAGTGTGTCTTTCTATTGTCTATGTTTTGAGCGTTTCCTGTGTCACCAGTTTTACATTCCGATGCACCTCTGCCGGTTTACTGTATCCATTCGACCTTCCATTGACGATGAAACACAGACATTGCATCGGTATTAAATATAAGAGACACAACGCCGACTTAAGTACAAGAAAACTGAGTCTTCTTACGGTCTATGTTTTGAGCTTTTTCTGTGTCACCAGTTTTACATTCCGATGCACCTCTGCAGGTTTGCTGTATCCATTAGCCCTTCCCATTGACGATGAAACACAGAAATTGCTTCGGAATTAAATATAAGAGACACCATGCCGACTTAAGTAAAGGTAGACTGTGTCTTCCTACTGTCTATGATTTGAGCGTGTCCTGTATCACCAGTTTTACATTCCGATGCACCTCTGCAGGTTTACTGTATCCCTTGGACCTTCCCATTGGCGATGAAACACAGAAATGTCATCGGAAGTAAATATAAGAGACACAATGCCGACTGAAGTACAGGAAGACTGAGTCCTCCTACTGTCTATGTTTTGAGCGTTTCCTGTGTCACCAGTTTTACATTACAATGCACCTCTGCACGTTTACTGTATCCCTTGGACCTTCACAGTGACGATGAAACACAGAAATTGCATCGGAATTAAATAGAAGAGACACAATGATGACTTAAGTACAGGAAGACTGAGTCTTCCTTCTGTCTATGATTTGAGCGTTTCCTGTGTCACCAGTTTTACATTCCGATGCACCTCTGTTGGGTTACTGTATTCTTGGACCTTCCCATTGACGATGAAACACAGAAATTGCATCGGAATTAAATATAAGAGACACAATGCCGACTTAAGTACAGAAAGACTGAGTCTTTCTACTGCCTATGTTTTGACCGTTTCCCTTGTCACCAGTTTTACATTCCGATGCACCTCTGCAGGTATACTGTTTCCCTTCGACCTTCCCATTGACGATGAAACACAGAAATTGCATCGGAATTAAATATAAGAGACACAACGCCGACTTAAGTACAAGAAAACTGAGTCACCTTACGGTGTATGATTTGAGCGATTCCTTTGTCACCAGTTTTACATTCCAATGCACTTCTGCAGGTTCACTGTATCCCTTGTACCTTCCCATCGACGACGAAACACAGAAATTGAATCGGAATTAAATATAAGAGACACAATGTCGACTTAGGTACAGGAAGACTGATTCTTCCTTCTGTCTACGTTTTGAGGATTTCCTGTGTCATCAGTTTTACATTTTGATGCATCTCTGCAGGTTTACTGTATCCCTTGGATCTTCACAGTGACGATGAAACACAGAAATTGCATCGGAATTAAATATTAGAGACACAATGACGACTTAGTAGAAGAAAACTGAGTCTTCTTACGGTCTATGGTTTGAGCGCATCCTGTGTCACCAGTTTTACATTCCGATGCACCTCTGCAGCTTTACTGTATCCCTTGGACCTTCCCATTGACGACTAAACACAGAAATTGCATCGGAATTAAATATAAGAGACACAATGCCGACTTAGGTACGGGGAGACTGAATCATTCTACTCTCTATGTTTTGAGCGTTTCCTGTGTCACCAGTTTTACATTTCGATGCACCTCTGCAGGTTTACTGTGTCCCTTCGACCTTCCCATTGACGATGAAACACAGAAATTGCATCGGAATTACATATAAGAGACACAATGCTGCCGACATATTACAGGAAGACTGAGTCTTCCAACAGTCTATGTTTTGAGCGTTTCCTGTGTCATCAGCTTTACATTCCGATACACCTCTGCAGGTTTACTGTATCCATTCTACCTTCCCATTGACGATGAAGCACAGAAATTGCATCGGAATTAAATATAAGGGACAAAATGCCGACTTAAGTACAGGAAGACTGAGTCTTCCTACTGTCTATGCTTTGAGCGTTTCCTGTGTCACTAGTTTTACATTCCGATGCACCTCTGCAGGTTTTCTGTATCCATTGGACCTTCCCATTGACGATGAAACACAGAAATTGCATCGGAATTAAATATAAGAGACACAATACCAACTTAGGTACAGGAAGACTGAGTCTTCCTATTGTCTATGTTTTGAGCGTTTCCTGTGTCACCAGTTTTACATTCCGATGCACCTCTGCAGGTTTACTGTATCCCTTGGATCTTCCCATTGACGATGATACACAGAAATAGCATCGGAATTAAATATAAGAGACACAACGCCGACTTAAGTACAAGAAAACTGAGTCTTCTTACGGTCTATGTTTTGAGCGTTTCCAGTGTCACCAGTTTTACGTTTTGATGCAGCCCTGCAGGTTTACTGTGTCCCTTGGACCTTCCCATTGGCGATGAAACACAGAAATTGCATCGGAATTAAATATAAGAGACACAATGACGTCTTAAGTACAGGAAGAGTGTGTCTTTCCATTGTCTATGTTTTGAGCGTTTCCTGTGTCACCAGTTTTACATTCCGATGCACCTCTGCTGGTTTACTGTATCCATTGGACCTTCCATTGACGATGAAACACAGAAATTGAAACGGAATTAAATATAAGAGACACAATGCCGACTTAATTGCAAGAAAACTCAGTCTTCTTACGGTCCATGATTTGAGCGTTTCCTGTGTCACCAGTTTTACATTCCAATGCACGTCTGCAGGTTTACTGTATCCCTTGGGCCATCCCATTGACAAAAAACACAGACGTTGCATCAAAATTACATATAAGAGACACAACGCCAACTTAAGTCCCAGAAAACTGAGTCTTCTTACGGTGTATGATTTGAGCGTTTCCTTTGTCACCAGTTTTACATTCCAATGCACTTCTGCAGGTTCACTGTATCCCTATGGACCTTCCCATTGACGACGAAACACAGAAATTCCATCGGAATTAAATATAAGAGACACAATGCCGACTTAGGTACAGGAAGACTGAGTCTTCCTTCTGTCTACGTTTTGAGGATTTCCTGTGTCATCAGTTTTACGTTTTGATGCACCTCTGCAGGTTTACTGTATCCCTTGGATCTTCACAGTGACGATGAAACACAGAAATTGCATCGGAATTAAATATAAGAGACACAATGACGACTTAGTAGAAGAAAACTGAGTCTTCTTACGGTCTATGATCTATGATTTGAGCGCTTCCTATGTCACCAGTTTTACATTCCGATGCACCTCTGCAGCTTTACTGTATCCCTTGGACCTTCCCATTGACGACGAAACACAGAAATTGCATCGGAATTAAATATAAGAGACACAATGCCGACTTAGGTACGGGGAGACTGAGTCTTCCTAATCTCTATGTTTTGAGCGTTTCCTGTGTCACCAGTTTTACATTTCGATGCACCTCTGCAGGTTTACTGTGTCCCTTCGACCTTCCCATTGACGATGAAACACAGAAATTCCATCGGAATTACATATAAGAGACACAATGCTGCCGACATATTACAGGGAGACTGAGTCTTCAAACTGTCTATGCTTTGAGCGTTTCCTGTGTCATCAGTTTTACATTCCGATGCACCTCTGCAGGTTTACTGTATCCATTCTACCTTCCCATTGACGATGAAGCACAGAAATTGCATCGGAATTAAATATAAGGGACAAAATGCCGACTTAAGTACAGGAAGACTGAGTCTTCCTACTGTCTATGCTTTGAGCGTTTCCTGTGTCACCAGTTTTACATTCCGATGCACCTCTGCAGGTTTTCTGTATCCATTGGACCTTCCCATTGACGATGAAGCACAGAAATTGCATCGGAATTAAATATAAGAGATTCAAACGCCGACTTAAGTACAAGAAAACTGAGTCATCTTACGGTGTATGATTTGAGCGTTTCCAGTGTCACCAGTTTTACATTTTGATGCAGCCCTGCAGGTTTACTGTGTCCCTTGGACCTTCCCATTGGCGATGAAACACAGAAATTGCATCGGAATTAAATATAAGAGACTCAAGGCCGACTTAGGTACAGGAAGACTGAGTCTTCCTACTGTCTATGTTTTGAGCGTTTCCTGTGTCACCAGTTTCACATTCCGATGCACCTCTGCAGGTTTACTGTATCCCTTGGATCTTCCCATTGACGATGAAACGAAGAAATAGCATCGGAATTAAATATAAGAGACACAACGCCGACTAAAGTACAAGAAAACTGAGTTTCCTTACGGTCTATGTTTTGAGCGTTTCCAGTGTCACCAGTTTTACATTTTGATGCAGCCCTGCAGGTTTACTGTGTCCCTTGGACCTTCCCATTGGCGATGAAACACAGAAATTGCATCGGAATTAAATAGAAGAGACACAATGACGTCTTAAGTACAGGAAGAGTGTGTATTCCATTGTCTATGTTTTGAGCGTTTCCTGTGTCACCAGTTTTACATTCCAATGCGCGTCTGCAGGTTTACTGTATCCCTTGGGCCATCCCATTGACGAAAAAACACAGACGTTGTATCGGAATTAAATATAAGAGACACAACGCCAACTTAAGTACCAGAAAACTGAGGCTTCTTACGGTGTATGATTTGAGCGTTTCCTTTGTCACCAGTTTTACATTCCAATGCACTTCTGCAGGTTCACTGTATCCTTTGGACATTCCCATTGACGATGAAACACAGAAATTGCATCGGAATTAAATATAAGAGACACAATGCCGACTTAGGTACAGGAAGACTGAGTCTTCCTACTGTCTATGTTTTGAGCGTTTCCTGTGTCACCAGTTTTACATTCCGATGCACCTCTGCAGGTACACTGTTTCCTTTCGACTTTCCCATTGACGATCAAACACAGAAATTGCATCGGTATTAAATAGAAGAGACACAATGTCGTCTTAAGTACAGGAAGAGTGTGTCTTTCTATTGTCTATGTTTTGAGCGTTTCCTGTGTCACCAGTTTTACATTCCGATGCACCTCTGCAGGTTTTCTGTATCCATTGGACCTTCCCATTGACGATGAAACACAGGAATTGCATCGGAATTGAATATAAGAGATACAAACGCCGACTTAAGTACAAGAAAACTGAGTCATCTTACGGTGTATAATTTGAGCGTTTCCTTCGTCACCAGTTTTACATTCCAAGACACCTCTGCAGGTTCACTGTATCCTTTGGACATTCCCATTGACGATGAAACACAGAAATTGCATCGGAATTAAATATAAGAGACACAATGCCGACTTAGGTACAGGAAGACTGAGTCTTCCTACTGTCTATGTTTTGAGCGTTTCCTGGGTCACCAGTTTTACATTCCGATGCACCTCTGCAGGTTTACTGTATCCCTTGGATCTTCCCATTGACGATGAAACACAGAAATAGCATCGGAATTAAATATAAGAGACACAACGCCGACTTAAGTACAAGAAAACTGAGTCTTCTTACGGTCTATGTTTTGAGCGTTTCCAGTGTCACCAGTTTTACATTTTGATGCAGCCCTGCAGGTTTACTGTGTCCCTTGGACCTTCCCATTGGTGATAAAACACAGAAATTGCATCGGAATTAAATATAAGAGACACAATGACGTCTTAAGTACAGGAAGAGTGTGTATTCCATTGCCTATGTTTTGAGCGTTTCCTGTGTCACCAGTTTTACATTCCGATGCACCTCTGCTGGTTCACTGTATCCATTGGACCTTCCATTGACGATGAAACACAGAAATTGAAACGGAATTAAATATAAGAGACTCAATGCCGACTTAAGTACAAGAAAACTGAGTCTTCTTACGGTCTATGTTTTGAGCGTTTCCAGTGTCACCAGTTTTACATTCCGATGCACATCTGCAGGTTTACTGTGTCCCTTTGACCTTCCCATTGACGATGAAGCTCGGAAATTGCATCGGAAATAAATATAAGAGACACAACGCCGACTTAAGTACAAGAAAACTGAGTCTTCTTACGGTCTATGTTTTGAGCGTTTCCAGTGTCACCAGTTTTACATTTTGATGCAGCCCTGCAGGTTTACTGTATCCCTTGGACCTTCACAGTGACGATGAAACACAGAAATTGCATGAGTTAAATATAAGAGACACAATGCCGACTTAAGTACAGGAAGACTGAGTCTTCCTACTGTCTATGCTTTGAGCGTCTCCTGTGTCACCAGTTTTACATTCCGATGCACCTCTGCAGGTACACTGTTTCCTTTCGACTTTCCCATTGACGATCAAACACAGAAATTGCATCGGTATTAAATAGAAGAGACACAATGTCGTCTTAAGTACAGGAAGAGTGTGTCTTTCTATTGTCTATGTTTTGAGCGTTTCCTGTGTCACCAGTTTTACATTCCGATGCACCTCTGCAGGTTTACTGTATCCCTTGGACCTTCCCATTGGCGATGAAACACAGAAATTGCATCGGAATTAAATATAAGAGACACAATGCCGACTGAAGTACAGGAAGACTTAGTCCTCCTACTGTCTATGTTTTGAGCGTTTCCTGTGTCACCAGTTTTACATTACGATGCACCTCTGCACGTATACTGTATCCCTTGGACCTTCACAGTGACGATGAAACACAGAAATTGCATCGGAATTAAATATAAGAGACACAATGATGACTTAACTACAGCAAGACTGAGTCTTCCTACTGTCTATGATATGAGCGTTTCCTGTGTCACCAGTTTTACATTCCGATGCACCTCTGTTGGGTTACTGTATTCTTGGTCCTTCCCATTGATGGTGAAACACAGAAATTGCATCGGAATTAAATATAAGAGACACAATGACGACTTAGTAGAAGAAAACTGAGTCTTCTTACGGTCTATGATTTGAGCGCTTCCTGTGTCACCAGTTTTACATTGCGATGCACCTCTGCAGCTTTACTGTATCCCTTGGACCTTACCATTGACGACGAAACACAGAAATTGCATCGGAATTAAATGTAAGAGACACAATGCCGACTTAGGTACAGGAAGACTGAGTCTTCCTACTCTCTATGTTTTGAGCGTTTCCTGTGTCACCAGTTTTACATTTCGATGCACCTCTGCAGGTTTACTGTGTCCCTTCGACCTTCCAATTGACGATGAAACATAGAAATTGCATCGGAATTACATATAAGAGACACAATGCTGCCGACATATTACAGGAAGACTGAGTCTTCCAACAGTCTATATTTTGAGCGTTTCCTGTGTCATCAGTTTTACATTCCGATGCACCTCTGCAGGTTTACTGTATCCATTCTACCTTCCCATTGACGATGAAGCACAGAAATTGCATCGGAATTAAATATAAGGGACAAAATGCCGACTCAAGTACAGGAAGACTGAGTCTTCCTACTGTCTATGCTTTGAGCGTTTCCTGTGTCACCAGTTTTACATTCCGATGCACCTCTGCAGGTTTTCTGTATCCATTGGACCTTCCCATTGACGATGAAACACAGAAATTGCATCGGAATTAAATACAAGAGATACAAAACGCCGACTTAAGTACAAGAAAACTGAGTCATCTTACGGTGTATGATTTGAGCGTTTCCTTCGTCACCAGTTTTACATTCCAAGACACCTGTGCAGGTTCACTGTATCCTTTGGACCTTCCCATTGACGATGAAACACAGAAATTGCATCGGAATTAAATATAAGAGACACAATGCCGACTTAGGTACAGGAAGACTGAGTCTTCCTACTGTCTATGTTTTGAGCGTTTCCTGTGTCACCAGTTTTACATTCCGATGCACCTCTGCAGGTTTACTGTATCCCTTGGATCTTCCTATTGACGATGAAAGACAGAAATAGCATCGGAATTAAATATAAGAGACACAACGCCGACTTAAGTACAAGAAAACTGAGTCTTCTTACGGTCTATGATTTGAGCGTTTCCAGTGTCACCAGTTTTACATTTTGATGCAGCCCTGCAGGTTTACTGTGTCCCTTGGACCTTCCCATTGGCGATGAAACACAGAAATTGCATCGGAATTAAATATAAGAGACACAATGACGTCTTAAGTACAGGAAGAGTGTGTCTTTCCATTGTCTATGTTTTGAGCGTTTCCTGTGTCACCAGTTTTACATTCCGATGCACCTCTGCTGGTTTACTGTATCCTTGGACCTTCCATTGACGATGAAACACAGAAATTGAAACGGAATTAAATATAAGAGACACAATGCCGACTTAAGTGCAAGAAAACTGAGTCTTCTTACGGTCCATGAATAGAGCGTTTCCTGTGTCACCAGTTTTACATTCCAATGCTCGTCTGCAGGTTTACTGTATCCCTTGGGCCATCCCATTGACAAAAATACACAGACGTTGCATCGGAATTAAATATAAGAGACACAACGTCAACTTAAGTACCAGAAAACTGAGGCTTCTTACGGTGTATGATTTGAGCGTTTCCTTTGTCACCAGTTTTACATTCCAATGCACTTCTGCAGGTTCACTGTATCCCTTGGACCTTCCCATTGACGACGAAACACAGAAATTCCATCGGAATTAAATATAAGAGACACAATGCCGACATAGGTACAGGGAGACTGAGTCTTCCTTCTGTCTACGTTTTGAGGATTTCCTGTGTCATCAGTTTTACATTTTGATGCACCTCTGCAGGTTTACTGTATCCCTTGGATCTTCACAGTGACGATGAAACACAGAAATTGCATCGGAATTAAATATAAGAGACACAATGACGACTTAGTAGAAGAAAACTGAGTCTTCTTACGGTCTATGATTTGAGCGCTTCCTGTGTCACCAGTTTTACATTCCGATGCACCTCTGAAGTTTTACTGTATCCCTTGGACATTCACAGTGACGATGAAACACAGAAATTGCATCGGAATTAAATATAAGAGACACAATGGTTACTTAAGTACAGGAAGACTGAGTCTTCCTACTGTCTATGTTTTTTGCGTTTCCTGTGTCATCAGTTTTACATTCCGATGCAACTCTGCAGGTTCACTGTATCCCTTGGTCCTTCACAGGGACGATGAAACACAGAAATTGCATCGGAATTAAATATAAGAGACACAACGCCGACTTAAGTACAAGAAAACTGAGTCATCTTACGGTGTATGATTTGAGCGTCTCCTTTGTCACCAGTTTTACATTCCAATGCACTTCTGCAGGTTCACTGTATCCCTTGGACCTTCCTATTGACGATGAAACACAGAAATTCCATCGGAATTAAATATAAGAGACACAATGCCGACATAGGTACAGGAAGACTGAGTCTTCCTTCTGTCTACGTTTTGAGCATTTCCTGTGTCATCAGTTTTACATTTTGATGCACCTCTGCAGGTTTACTGTATCCCTTGGATCTTCACAGTGACGATGAAACACTGAAATTGCATCGGAATTAAATATAAGTGACACAATGACGACTTAAGTGCAAGAAAACTGAGTCTTCCTAGGGTCTATGTTATGAGCGCTTCCTGTGTCACCAGTTTTACATTCCGATGCACCTCAGCAGGCATACTGTATCCCTTGGCCTTCCCATTGACGATGAAACACAGAAATTGCATCGGAATTAAATATAAGAGACACAATGCCTACTTAAGTACAGAAAGACTGAGTCTTCCTACTGTCTATGTTTTGAGCGTTTCCTGTGTCACCAGTTTTACATTCTAATGCACCTCTGCAGGTATACTGTATCCCTTGGACCTTCTCAGTGACGATGAAACACAGAAATTGCATCAAATTTACTATAAGAGATACAATGCCGACTTCAGTTTAATAAAACTGAGTCTTCTTAGGGCCTAAGTTTTGCTGCTTCCTGTGTCACCAATTTTACATTCTTATGCACCTCTGCAGGTTTACTGTATCCCTTGGACCTTCCCATTGACGATGAAACACAGAAATCGCATCGGAATTAAATAGAAGAGACACAATGCCGACTTAAGTACAGGAAGATTGAGACTTCCTACTGCCTATGTTTTGAGCGTTTCCTGCGTCACCAATTTTACATTCCGATGCACCTCTGCAGGTTTACTGTATCCAAGGGACCTTCCCATTGACGATGAAACACAGAAATAGCATCGGAATTAAATATAAGAGACACAATGCTGACTTAAGAACAGGAAGGCTGAATCTTCCTACTGTCTATGTTTTGAGCGTTTCCTGTGTCACCAGTTTCACATTCCGATGAACCTCTGCAGGTTTACTGTATCCCTTGGACTTTCACAGTGACGATGAGACACAGATATTGCATCGGAATTAAATATAAGAGACACAATGCCGACTTCAGTACAAGAAAACTGAGTCTTCTTAAGGTCTATGTTTTGAGCGTTCCCCGTGTCACCAGTTTTACATTCCGATGCACCTCTGGAGGTTTACTGTGTTCCTAGGACCTTCCCATTCACGATGAAGCTCTGAAATTGCATCGGAATTAAGTATAAGAGACACAACGCCGACATAAGTACAAGGAAACTGAGTCTTCCCACGGTCTATGTTTTTAGCGTTTCCTGTGTCACCAGTTTTACATTCCGATGCACCTCTGCAGGGTTACTGTATCCCTTGGACCTTCCCATTGACGATGAAACACAGAAATTGCATCGGAATTAAATATAAGAGACACAATGCCGACTTAAGTACAGAATGACTGTGTCTTCCTATTGTCTATGTTTTGAGCGTTTCCTGTGTCACCAGTTTTACATTCCGATCCACGTCTGCAGGTTTACTGTATCCAATGGACCTTCCCATTGACGATGAAACACAGAAATAGCATCGGAATTAAATATAAGAGACACAATGCCGACTTAAGTACAGGAAGGATGAGTCTTCCTACTGTCTATGTTTTGAGCATTTCCTGTGTCACCAGTTTTACATTCCGATGCACCGCTGCAGGTTTTCTGTATCCATTGGACCTTCCCATTGACGATGAAACACAGAAATTGCATCGGAATTAAATACAAGAGATACAAACGCCGACTTAAGTACAAGAAAACTGAGTCATCTTACGGTGTATGATTTGAGCGTTTCCTTCGTCACAAGTTTTACATTCCAAGACACCTGTGCAGGTTCACTGTATCCTTTGGACCTTCCCATTGACGATGAAACATAGAAATTGCATCAGAATTAAATATAAGAGACACAATGCCGACTTAGGTACAGGAAGACTGAGTCTTCCTACTGTCTATGTTTTGAGCGTTTCCTGTGTCACCAGTTTTACATTCCGATGCACCTCTGCAGGTTTACTGTATCCCTTGGATCTTCCTATTGACGATGAAAGACAGAAATAGCACCGGAATTAAATATAAGAGACACAACGCCGACTTAAGTACAAGAAAACTGAGTCTTCTTACGATCTATGTTTTGAGCGTTTCCAGTGTCACCAGTTTTACATTTTGATGCAGCCCTGCAGGTTTACTGTGTCCCTTGGACCTTCCCATTGGCGATGAAACACAGATATTGCATCGGAATTAAATATAAGAGACACAATGACGTCTTAAGTACAGGAAGAGTGTGTCTTTCCATTGTCTATGTTTTGAGCGTTTCCTGTGTCACCAGTTTTACATTCCGATGCACCTCTGCTGGTTTACTGTATCCTTGGACCTTCCATTGACGATGAAACACAGAAATTGAAACGGAATTAAATATAAGAGACACAATGCCGACTTAAGTGCAAGAAAACTGAGTCTTCTTACGGTCCATGAATAGAGCGTTTCCTGTGTCACCAGTTTTACATTCCAATGCTCGTCTGCAGGTTTACTGTATCCCTTGGGCCATCCCATTGACAAAAATACACAGACGTTGCATCGGAATTAAATATAAGAGACACAACGTCAACTTAAGTACCAGAAAACTGAGGCTTCTTACGGTGTATGATTTGAGCGTTTCCTTTGTCACCAGTTTTACATTCCAATGCACTTCTGCAGGTTCACTGTATCCCTTGGACCTTCCCATTGACGACGAAACACAGAAATTCCATCGGAATTAAATATAAGAGACACAATGCCGACTTAGGTACAGGGAGACTGAGTCTTCCTTCTGTCTACGTTTTGAGGATTTCCTGTGTCATCAGTTTTACATTTTGATGCACCTCTGCAGGTTTACTGTATCCCTTGGATCTTCACAGTGACGATGAAACACAGAAATTGCATCGGAATTAAATATAAGAGACACAATGACGACTTAGTAGAAGAAAACTGAGTCTTCTTACGGTCTATGATTTGAGCGCTTCCTGTGTCACCAGTTTTACATTCCGATGCACCTCTGCAGCTTTACTGAATCCCTTGGACCTTCCCATTGACGACGAAACACAGAAATTGCATCGGAATTAAATATATGAGACACAATGCCGACTTAGGTACGGGGAGACTGAGTCTTCCTAATCTCTATGCTTTGAGCGTTTCCTGTGTCACCAGTTTTACATTTCGATGCACCTCTGCAGGTTTACTGTGTCCCTTCGACCTTGCCATTGACGATGAAACACAGAAATTGTATCGGAATTACATATAAGAGACACAATGCTGCCGACATATTACAGGAAGACTGAGTCTTCCAACTGTCTATGTTTTGAGCGTTTCCTTTGTCACCAGTTTTACATTCCGATGCACCTCTGCGGGTTTACTGTATCCATTGGACCTTCCATTGACGATGAAACTCAGAAATTGAAACGGAATTAAATATAAGAGACACAATGCCGACTTAAGTGCAAGGAAACTGAGTCTTCTTACGGTCCATGATTTGAGCGTTTCCTGTGTCACCAGTTTTACATTCCAATGCACGTCTGCAGGTTTACTGTATCCCTTGGACCATCCCATTGACGAAAAAACACAGACGTTGCATCGGAATTAAATATAAGAGACACAACGCCAACATAAGTACCAGAAAACTGAGTCTTCTTAAGGTCTATGTTTTGAGCATTTCCCGTGTCACCAGTTCTACATTCCGATGCACATCTGCAGGTTTACTGTGTCCCTTGGCCCTTCCCATTGACGATGAAGCTCAGAAATTGCATCGGAAATAAATATAAGAGACACATCACCGACTTAAGTATAAGAAAACTAAGTCCTCTTACGGTCTATGTTTTGAGCGTTTCCTGTGTCACCAGTTTAACATTCCGATGCACCTCTGCAGGTTTACTGTATCCATAGGACCTTCCCATTGACGATGAAACACAGAAATTGCATTGGAATTAAATATAAGAGACACAATGCCGACTGAAGTACAGGAAGACTGAGTCTTCCTACTGTCTATGTTTTGAGCGTTTCCTGTGTCACCAGTTTTACATTCCGATGCACCTCTGAAGTTTTACTGTATCCCTTGGACATTCACAGTGACGATGAAACACAGAAATTGCATCGGAATTAAATATAAGAGACACAATGGTTACTTAAGTACAGGAAGGCTGAGTCTTCCTACTGTCTATGTTTTTTGCGTTTCCTGTGTCATCAGTTTTACATTCCGATGCAACTCTGCAGGTTTACTGTATCCCTTGGTCCTTCACAGGGACGATGAAACACAGAAATTGCATCGGAATTAAATATAAGAGACACAACGCCGACTTAAGTACAAGAAAACTGAGTCATCTTACGGTGTATGATTTAAGCGTCTCCTTTGTCACCAGTTTTACATTCCAATGCACTTCTGCAGGTTCACTGTATCCCTTGGACCTTCCTATTGACGATGAAACACAGAAATTCCATCGGAATTAAATATAAGAGACACAATGCCGACATAGGTACAGGAAGACTGAGTCTTCCTTCTGTCTACGTTTTGAGCATTTCCTGTGTCATCAGTTTTACATTTTGATGCACCTCTGCAGGTTTACTGTATCCCTTGGATCTTCACAATGACGATGAAACACTGAAATTGCATCGGAATTAAATATAAGTGACACAATGACGACTTAAGTGCAAGAAAACTGAGTCTTCCTAGGGTCTACGTTATGAGCGCTTCCTGTGTCACCAGTTTTACATTCCGATGCACCTCAGCAGGCGTACTGTATCCCTTGGCCTTCCCATTGACGATGAAACACAGAAATTGCATCGGAATTAAATATAAGAGACACAATGCCTACTTAAGTACAGAAAGACTGAGTCTTCCTACTGTCTATGTTTTGAGCGTTTCCTGTGTCACCAGTTTTACATTCTAATGCACTTCTGCAGGTATACTGTATCCCTTGGACCTTCTCAGTGACGATGAAACACAGAAATTGCATCAAATTTACTCTTAGAGATACAATGCCGACTTCAGTACAATAAAACTGAGTCTTCTTAGGGCCTAAGTTTTGCTGCTTCCTGTGTCACCAATTTTACATTCCTATGCACCTCTGCAGGTTTACTGTATCCCTTGGACCTTCCCATTGACGATGAAACACAGAAATTGCATCGGAAGTAAATAGAAGAGACACAATGCCGACTTAAGTACAGGAAGATTGAGACTTCCTACTGCCTATGTTTTGAGCGTTTCCTGCGTCACCAATTTTACATTCCGATGCACCTCTGCAGGTTTACCGTATCCAATGGACCTTCCCATTGACGATGAAACACAGAAATAGCATCGGAATTAAATATAAGAGACACAATGCTGACTTAAGAACAGGAAGGCTGAGTCTTCCTACTGTCTATGTTTTGAGCGTTTCCTGTGTCACCAGTTTCACATTCCGATGAACCTCTGCAGGTTTACTGTATCCCTTGGACTTTCACAGTGACGATGAAACACAGATATTGCATCGGAATTAAATATAAGAGACACAATGATGACTTAAGTACAAGAAAACTGAGTCATCTTACGGTGTATGATTTGAGCGTTTCCTTTGTCACCAGTTTTACATTCCAATGCACTTCTGCAGGTTCACTGTATCCCTTGGACCTTCCCATTGACGATGAAACTCAGAAATTCCATCGGAATTAAATATAAGAGACACAATGCCGACTTAGGTACAGGAAGACTGAGTCTTCCTACTGTCTACTTTTTGAGCATTTCCTGTGTCATCAGTTTTACATTTTGATGCACCTCTGCAGGTTTACTGTATCCCTTGGACCTTCACAGTGACGGTGAAACACAGAAAATGCATCAAATTAAATATAAGGGACACAATGCCGACATCAGTACAAGAAAACTGAGTCTTCTTTGGGTCTATGCTTTGACCGCTTCCTGTGTTACCAGTTTTACATTCCGATGCACCTCTGCAGGTTTACTGTATCCATTGGACCTTCCCATTGACGATGAAACACAGAAATAGCATCGGAATTAAATATAAGAGACACAATGCCGACTTAAGAACACGAAGGCCGAGTCTTCCTACTGCCTATGTTTTGAGCGTTTCCTGTGTCACCAGTTTTACATTCCGATGCTCCTCTGCAGGTTTACTGTATCCCTTGGACCTTCACAGTGACGGTGAAACACAGAAATTGCATCAAATTAAATATGAGGGACACAATGCCGACATCAGTACCAGAAAACTGAGTCTTCTTAAGGTCTATGTTTTGAGCGTTTTCTGTGTCACCAGTTTTACGTTCCGATGCACCTCTGCAGGTTTACTGTATCCCTTGCACCTTCCCATTGACATTGAAACACAGAAATTACATCGGCAGTAAATATAACATACACAATGCCCACTTAAGTATAGGAAGACTGAGTCTTCCTACTGTCTATGTTTTGAGCGTTTCCTGCGTCACACGTTTTACATTCCGATGAACCTCTGCAGGTTTACTGTCTCCCTTGGAACTTCTCATTGGCGATGAAATACAGAAATTGCATCGGAAATAAATATAAGAGACACAATGACGTCATATGTACAGGAAGACTAAGTCTTCCTACTGTCTATGTTTGAGCGTTTCCTGTGTCACCAGCTTTACATTCCGATGCACATCTGCATGTTTACTGTTTCCCCAGGACCTTCACAGTGACGATGAAACATAGAAATTGCATCGGAATTAAATATAGGAGACACAATGCCGACTTAAGTACAGGAAGACTGAGTCTTCCTACTGTCTATGCTTTGAGCGTCTCCTGTGTCACCAGTTTTACATTCCGATGCACCTCTGCAGGTACACTGTTTCCTTTCGACTTTCCCATTGACGATGAAACACAGAAATTGCATCGGTATTAAATAGAAGAGACACAATGTCGTCTTCAGTACAGGAAGAGTGTGTCTTTCTATTGTCTATGTTTTGAGCGTTTCCTGTGTCACCAGTTTTACATTCCGATGCTCCTCTGCTGGTTTACTGTATCCATTGGACCTTCCATTGACGATGAAACACAGAAATTGCATCGGAATTAAATATAAGAGACACCATGCCGACTTAAGTAAAGGAAGACTGAGTCTTCCTACTGTCTATGTTTTGAGCCTTTCCTCTGTCACCAGTATTACATTCCGATGCACCTCTGCAGGTTTACTGTATCCATTGGCCCTTCCCATTGACGATGAAACACAGAAATTGCATCGGAATTAAAGAGACACCATGCCGACTTAAGTAAAGGAAGACTAAGTCTTCCTACTCTCTATGATTTGAGCGTGTCCTGTATCACCAGTTTTACATTCCGATGCACCTCTGCAGGTTTACTGTATCCCTTGGACCTTCACAGTGACGATGAAACACAGAAATTGCAACGGAATTAAATATAAGAGACACAATGATGACTTAAGTACAGGAAGACTGAGTCTTCCTACTGTCTATGTTTTGAGCGTTTCCCTTGTCACCAGTTTTACATTCCGATGCACCTCTGCAGGTATACTGTTTCCCTTCGACCTTCCCATTGACGATGAAACACAGAAATTGCATCGGAATTTAAATATAAGAGACACATCGGCGACTTAAGTACAAGAAAACTGAGTCTTCTTACGGTCTATGTTCTGAGCGTTTCCTGTGTCGCCAGTTTTACGTTCCGATGCACCTATGCCGGTTTACTGTATCCCTTGCCCCTTCCCATTGTCGATGAAACACAGAAATCGTATCGGAATTAAATATAAGAGACACAATGCTGACTTAGGTACAGGAAGACCGAGTCTTCCTACTGTCTACGTTTTGAGCATTTCCTGTGTCATCAGTTTTACATTTTGATGCACCTCTGCAGGTTTACTATGTCCCTTGGACCTTCCCATTGGCGATGAAACACAGAAATTGCATCGGAATTAAATATAAGAGACACAATGACGTCTTAAGTACAGGAAGACAGAGTCTTCCTACTGTCTATGTTTTGAGCGATTCCTGTGTCACCAGTTTTACATTCCGATGCACCTCTGCATGTTTACTGTATCCCTTGGACCTTCACAGTGACGATGAAATACAGAAATTACATCGCAATTAAATATAAGAGACACAATGACGACTTATTTATTTATTTTTTATTTATTTATTTATTGATTTATTTAACCTGGCAAGATTAGGGCCATCAGGCCCTCTCTTACATCTAACCAGGCATTCTACTTATTTTACATTCATATGTTTTAGTAGGCATGTTAAACTACATCTAGTACAAAAAGTGAAATAAACAATTTGAAAGGTACACCTGGAAAAATACATACATATAGAGTTTATAATCTTAGATCACAAGTACTGTTATAATTAGACATTATTGAACAGACAGATTTGAGATAAGAGTGCTGGCAGCAGGGAGTATGAGGGAGACTCATGGTGAAGGGAGGAGAAGAATAGAGAGACATGTTGAAACATAATTAAGGAAATATAAAGGAAAAGAATATTGCGTGGCTAATAGAGATAGATGAAGAGGAAGGCATCTCAGGAGCAACATAGGAGACGCTAGCTTTGCTATTTGACATATGAGGGGATTGTCCTTGTACATTAATTTTTGTGGAGAACTTTATGAGGATGATAGTAGGAAATGCTTCAACTTCTTCTTAAAAGCAGCAGGAGATTGAATTTTGCGCAAGGTAAGGGGCAGTTTGTTCCATAGGCGGACAGCGGCAACTGAGAAGGAGTTTGCAAAAGTTTTTGTTTTGTGAGTGGGCACAGTTAGGATACCAAATAAGAGTGACCTCGTGTTTCGATTGTGATGACATGACAGGTTTTTAATCTCTGAAGCAAGGTACTGGGGTGTTTGCGCCTCGAGGAGTCGGTGGAGTAGACATAGAGTGTGGTAGTCGCGCAATTTGTCCGGCCGCAGCCACCCTAGCTGGGAGTATGAAGCACTAACATGATCGTATCGGCGAATGTTGCAGGTGTAACGCACACAGGCATTCATGGTTAGCTCTAGCCGTCTTTTGTTTTCACTGCTCATGCCTTGTTGAATCACATCACAATAGTGGAGGTTCGGTAGAACGAGTGCTTGCACGAGCTGGCGTTTCAAGTCCTGTGGAAATATGTTCCGAAACTTTTTGAGAGCATAGAGACAAGCAGACGTCTTTCGGCACACTGCGACTGTATTCTCCGCCCAGTTGAGATGCTCATCCAAAGTTACACCCAAGTTCTTCACTGTTTTCTGATATGGTATTGGAGTACCGTCGAGCAGAATAGTAGGTAGCCGTTCGCGGAAATCTGAACTTATTAATTTCTGATGGGCTATTAAGATTACTTGCGTCTTTTTTGCATTTAGTTGAAGCCCCAGTTTTTCGCCCATGTCACTACTGAAGACAGATCATCGTTCATCTGAGCGATTGCAGTGTTTACATCTTCCGGTCTGACGCTTAGGTAGAGCTGGAGGTCGTCGGCATAGAAATGATATTTACAGGAGGACAGAACCGATGAAATATCGTTGACATATAAAGAAAACAAAAGTGGTCCTAAGACTGATCCTTGTGGCACTCCCGAGGAAACATGTTTCCAGGAAGATTTTTCATTTACGCAGACAACACATTGCTGTCTGTCTTTTAAGTAGCTTTCAAACCATCTCATTGCACTTTCAGAGAAATTAAGCTGTTGCATTTTTCTGAGCATTATGTCAAAGTTAACAGTGTCAAAAGCTTTGCTGAAGTCCAGTAGCGTCAATATTGTTGCCTTTCGATTGTCGATGGCATATTTCAGGTCATCAGTTACTTTAATTAGAGCAGTGTTTGTGCTGTGATGTTTACGGAAACCGGATTGAAATTTGTCATATAGGCTGAATTCATGCAAGTGTTCAGTGATTTGGTCATGAACAATATATTCAAGTGCTTTGGAAACAGCAGGCAGTATGCTAATTGGTCGGTAATCACTAGGCAGTTGCGGGTTTTCGATCTTAGGGATGGGTCGAATTAGGCTTCTTTTCCATGCAGTGGGATATATTCCGTTCACGAGGGAAAAATTAAATATGTCAGTTAAGACAGGCACTAAGATATCGGCAACATTCTTAATCATGGTTATACCGATACTGTCGTTGCCTATTGCATCAGAAGAGATTCTCATTATTGCTTTTCTTGCCGTATTTGTTGTTACATGTTTTAGATGGAAGGTATCGTTGTTAGTTATCCTGTTTAGGGATTCTTGTGGACGGTAATTATCAGCTGTGC
This sequence comes from Schistocerca nitens, assembly GCF_023898315.1. Lineage (NCBI taxonomy): Eukaryota > Metazoa > Arthropoda > Insecta > Orthoptera > Acrididae > Schistocerca > Schistocerca nitens. The sequence continues at coordinate 537,835,088 of NC_064622.1, forward strand.
TGGTATTCAGAGGTGCAGAGAAGAATTCATTTAATTCGTTAGCTGACACATGAAAAGTGGTTTCCGATTTTGCCTTTCCGACCCCCAAGCTACGGAGATTCTTCCATAGAGTCGTGGGCGTCAGATCGCTGCATACAAGGGAGCGAGCGTGCCTGATTTTTGCATTGCGAATGCATTGTTTCACTCTGTTCCGTAGCTTTCTATATTCTTCGAAACGCTCGGGTTTCGGATCTGCCTTGAAACGCCTGTGGGCAGCATCCCTATTAGTCATCATTTGACGTAATTCAGCTGTCAGCCATGGAGCAGGAGATTTTCTTACACGGATTGTGCGCACAGGTGCATGTTTGTCATAGAGGGCAGTGAGTTTATCACCAAGTTCATTAATTTTGCCGTCGATTGTGGGTTTTCTGGTTATTTGATGCCATGAGATTTCTGAGCAATCGGCTGTTAGAGCGCTAAGGTCAATACGTTTCATGTTCCTACAAGTTATGTAGCGCGATTTGATCCTTGGGGGCTGCACAGAGTAGGCCAGGAATATTACATCATGTGCTGAGAGGCCAGGGGCCGATGTTTGACCAACATCTCTTACTTTGTCAGTCTGTTTCGTTGCGATTACGTCTATAAGAGTATGACTGTGCGCCGTATGGTGTGTAGGTTGTAATGGAAGAATGTTCATGCTATTGCAACTAAACAGTCTTCTTAGGTTTATTGCGGAGGGAGTGTCTCTTAGCAGGTCTATGTTCAAGTCACCCATTACGATGACATGTTCGTATTGACACTGAAGTGAATGTAATTCCGACTGGAAGGAACTCATTGAGCTTATTTTTGGCGGCTTGTACACGGCGCCAGTCAAGAATTTCCGACTTTGTATATTTATTTCAATGAACATGAATTCAGCCTCTTTTTCTTCAGCAGGATTTGACGTACATAAGACTTTCGCTTTGAGATCTGTTCGTATATACGCGCCGACGCCGCCACCTCGCTTTTTTGATCTGTCTGCCCTAAGAAATGTGTACCCTGGGAGATGAATAGATGCAGAGGATATGTGTGGTTTCAACCACGTTTCGGATAAGAGGATTACGTGGTAGTTTAGTTGGTTGAAGAGGAGGCTAAGTTCATCGTAATGTGCAGGTAAAGACTGGATGTTGCAGTGAGCTGCTAAAAGCTCTGACGCGTTCCGCTGAGCAGCCTGAAGTAGGGTGGCAGACTGGTTTGTCCCTTTGTTAGGCACTACCTGCCGCGAGGGGCACTGGCCGCTGCTTCCGCCAAGTGACATAACACAGGGGTGTCCGAGATTTTGCGCGCCCTGTGTGTGACACCGCGAGTGCCGAAAGAAAGGCGACTGCTAGAGATTTCCTGAGGTTGCGGGAGTATAGAAAATGGATTAGTGGTATTCGGTGCAAGGAGAATATGACCAAAACAGTGACGGCTGTGTGTCACTGTGTATCCTCTGTCGTACGAGGAGAAATGTAATTAGCGTATTTGAAGCAGCTTAGGGTGGAAATAAGGGAAAAGGGAGTGATTTAAGAGGCCGATGCTGCCAGCAGAGAGAAGTAATCTTAATAATTAATAGATTATCGTAGGAAGCTAGAATTAAATTGAAATTTACTAAAGTGATGCTGGTAGTGATTATCGTAGGAAGCTACAATTAGATTGAAATTTGCTAAAGTGATACTGATAGTGATTTTTGTTATGAACAATTTAAACCGAAGAGATGGGTGATTAATGAACTAAAGGAGAGACTAATAATTGCAATAGAACTAATTCAGAACGGAAGAGAATAAACTGAGAAAATGAAAAAAGTATTAGCAGTAACTAAAATTAAGTATTGGTTAGAGCTACAGACACAAAAAAATAGTGAAAAGTTAATACAGTTACAAAGACAATTAGTTGAAGGTACAAATATGGGTATAATTAAAAAAATTAATAAAATTACAAGACTATATCTGAGTATAGGGCTGTTACAATTTGCAAATGGTGTTAAGTTTGCACTTTTGGCTCGAGTAGCTTCACTTAATACTATTCAGTTCTGTCATGTTTGTGACTGTCTTCTTTCCAGCTGCCGTCTTAATGATTACTCTGCCATCCTGAGTCCACACATTCTGAAGACCGAAATGGGATATGGCACTGTTTAAAAGCTTTAGCCGTTCGTGTGTCAGATCTTCCCTTATTGTAAGCCCTGTCCTTGCTAACTTCTTCTTCTGGGTAAAGATCTCTGCCCTTTTAGGGTACGAGATAAATTTAATTATTATTGGACGTACAGGAAGACTGAGTCTTCCTACTGTCTATGTTTTGAGCGTTTCCTGTGTCACCAGTTTTACATTCCGATGCAACTCTGCAGGTATACTGTTTCCCTTCGACTTTCCCATTGACGATGAACCACAGAAATTGCATCGGAATTAAATATTAGAGACACAATGTCGTCTTAAGTACAGGAAGAGTGTGTCTTTCTATTGTCTATGTTTTGAGCGTTTCCTGTGTCACCAGTTTTACATTCCGATGCACCTCTGCTGGTTTACTGTCTCCATTGGACCTTCCATTGACGATGAAACATAGAAATTGCATCGGAATCAAATATAAGAGACACAACGCCGACTTAAGTACCAGAAAACTGAGTCTACTTAAGGTCTATGTTTTGAGCGTTTACTGTGTCATCAGTTTTACATTCCGATGCACCTCTGCAGGTTTACTGTATCCCTTGCACCTTCCCATGGACATTGAAACACAGAAATTACATCGGAATTAAATATAACAAACACAATGCCAACTTAAGTACAAGAAAACCTGAGTCTTCTTAGGGTCTATGTTATGAGCGCTTCCTGTGTCACCAGTTTTACATTCCGATGCACCTCTGCAGGGTTACTGTATCCCTTGGACCTTCCCAATGACGATGAAACACAGTAATTGCATCGGAATTAAATAGAAGAGACGCAATGTCGACTTAAGTAGAGGAAGAGTGTGTCTTTCTATTGTCAACGTTTTGCGCGTTTCCTGTGTCACCAGTTATACATTCCGCTGCTCCTCTGCTGGTGTACTGTATCCATTGGACCTTCCATTGGCGATGAAACACAGAAATTGCATCGTAATTAAATATAAGAGACACAACGCCGACTTAAGTACAAGAAAACTGAGTATTCTTACGGTCTATGATTTAAGCGTTTTCTGTGTCACCAGTTTTACATTCCGATGCACCTCTGCAGGTTTAATGTATCCATTGGCCCTTCCCATTGACGATGAAATACAGAAATTGCATCGGAATTAAATATAAGAGACACCATGCCGACTTAAGTAAAGGAAGACTGAGCCTTCCTAATGTCTATGATTTGAGCGTGTCCTGTATCACCTGCTTTATATTCCGATGCACCTCTGCAGGTTTACTGTATCCCTTGGACCTTCCCATTTGCGATGGAACGCAGAAATGGCATCGGAATTAAATATAAGAGACACAATGCCGACTGAAGTACAGGAAGACTGAGTCTTCCTACTGTCTATGTTTTGAGCGTTTCCTGTGTCACCAATTTTACATTCCGATGCACCTCTACACGTTTACTGTATCCCTCGGACCTTCACAGTGACGATGAAACACAGAAATTGAATCGGAATTAAATATAAGAGACACAATGATGAATTAAGTACAGGAAGACAGAGTCTTCCTACTGTCTATGTTTTGAGCGTTTCCTGTGTCACCATTTTTACATTCCGATGCACCTCTGCAGGTTTACTGTGTCCCTTGGACTTTCGCAGTGACGAAAAAACACAGAAATAACATCGGAATTAAATATAAGAGACACAATGCCGACTTAAGTACAAGAAAACTGAGTCTTCTTAGGGTCTATGACCTGAGCGCTTCCTGTGTCACCAGTTTTACATTCCGATGCACCTCTGTGGGGGTTACTGTATCCCTTGGACCTTCCCATTGACGATGAAACACAGAAATTGCATCGGAAAAAAATATAAGAGACACAATGCCGACTTTAGTCTAGGAAGAGTGAGTCTTCCTACTGTCTATGTTTTGAGCGTTTCCCTTGTCACCAGTGTTATATTCCGATGCACCTCTGCAGGTATACTGTTTCCCTTCGACCTTCCCATTGACGATGAAACAAAGAAATTGCATCGGAATTAAATATAAGAGACACAATGTCGACCTAAGTGCAGGAAGAGTGTGTCTTTCTATTGTCTATGATTTGTGCGTTTCCTGTGTCACCTGTTTTACATTGCGATGCACCTCTGCAGGTTTACTGTATCCATTGGACCTTCCCATTGACGATGAAACCCAGTAATTACATCGGAATTAAATATAACAGACACAACGCCGACTTAAGTACAAGAAAACTGAGTCTTCTTACGGTCAATGATTTGAGCGTTTCCTGTGTCACCAGTTTTACATTCCAATGCACCTCTGCAGGTAAACTGCATCCCCTGGACCTTCCCATTGACGAAAAAACACAGAAATTGCATCGGAATTCAATATAAGAGGCACAACGCCGACTTAAGTACCAGAAAACTGAGTCTTCTTAAGGTCTATGTTTTGAGCGTTTTCTGTGTCACCAGTTTTACATTCCGATGCACCTCTGCAGGTTTACTGTATCCCTTGCACCTTCCCATTGATATTGAAACATAGAAATTACATCGTAATTAAATATAACAGACACAATGCCGACATAAGTACAGGAAGACTGAGTCTTCCTACTGTCTATGTTTTGAGCGTTTCCTGTGTCACCAGTTTTACATTCCGATGCACCTCTGCAGGGTTACTGTATCCCTTGGACCTTCCCATTGACGATGAAACACAATAATTGCATCGGAATTAAATAGAATAGACACAATGTCGACTTAAGTACAAGAAGAGTGTGTCTTTCTATTGTCTACGTTTTAAGCGTTTCCTGTGTCACCAGTTTTACATTCCGCTGCTCCTCTGCTGGTTTACTGTATCCATTGGACCTTCCATTGACAATGAAACACAGAAATTGCATCGGAATTAAATATAAGAGACACCATGCCGACTTAAGTAAAGGAAGATGAGTTTTCCTACTGTCTATGTTTCGAGCCTCTCCTTTGTCACCAGTATTACATTCCGATGCACCTCTGCAGGTTTACTGTATCCATTGGACCTTCCCATTGACGATGAAACACAGAAATAGCATCGGAATTAAATATAAGAGACACAATGCCGACTTAAGGACAGGAAGGCTGAGTCTTCCTACTGTCTATGATTTGAGCGTTTCCTGTGTCACTAGTTTTACATTCCGATGCACGTCTGCAGGTTTACTGTATCCCTTGGACCATCACAGTGACGATGAAACACAGAAATTGCATCGGAATTAAATATAAGAGACACAATGACGACTTAAGTACAGGAACATTGAGTCTTCCTACTGTCTATGTTTTAAAAGTTTTCAGTGTCACAAGTTTTACATTCCCATGCGACTCTGCAGGTTTACTGTATCCATTGGACCTTCCCATTGACGATGAAACACAGAAATTACATCGCAGTTAAGTATAAGAGACACAACGACGACTTAAGTACGAGAAAACTGAGTCTTCTTACGGTCTATGTTTGAGCGTTTCCACTGTCACCAGTTTTACATTCCGATACACCTCTGCTGGTTTACTTTACCCATTGGAGCTTCCTTTGACGATGAAACACAGAAATTGCATCGGAATTAAATATAACAGACACAACGCCGACTTAAGTACAACAAAACTGAGTCTTCTTACGGTCTATGATTTGAGCGTTTCCTGTGTCACCAGGTTTACATTCCAATGCACCTCTGCAGGTTTACTGTACCCCTGGACCTTCCCATTGACGAAAAAACACAGAAATTGCTTCGGAATTAAATATAAGAGGCACAACGCCGACATAAGTACCAGAAAACTGAGTCTTCTTAAGGTCTATGTTTTGACCGTTTTCTGTGTCACCAGTTTTACAATCCGATGCACCTCTGCAGGTTTACTGTATCCCTTGCACCTTCCCATTGACATTGAAACACAGAAATTACATCGTAATTAAATGCAATAGACACAATGATGACATAAGTACAGGAAGACTGAGTCTTCCTACTGTCTATGTTTTGAGTGGTTCCGGTGTCACCAGTTTTACATTCCGATGCACCTCTGCGGGTTTACTGTATCCCTTGGACCTTCACAGTGACGATGAAACACAGAGATTGCATCGGAATTAAATATAAAAGACACAATGCCGACTTAAGTACAGGATGGCTGAGTCTTCCTACTGTCTATATTTTGAGCGTTTCCTGTGTCACCAGTTTTACATTCCGGTGCACCTCTGCAGGTTTACTGTATCCCTTGGACCTTCCCATTGACGATGAAACATTGAAATTGAATCGGAATTATATATAAGCGACACAATGCCGTCTTAAGTATAGGAAGACTGAGTCTTCCCACTGTCAATGATAGATCGTTTCCTGTGTCACCAGTTTTACATTCCGATGCACCTCTGCAGGTTTATTGTATCCAATGGACCTTCCCATTGACGATGAAACACAGAAATTGCATCGTTATTAAATATAATAGACACAATGATGACACAAGTACAGGAAGACTGAGTCTTCCTACTGTCTATGTTTTGAGCGGTTCCGGTGTCACCAGTTTTACATTCCGATGCACCTCAGCACGTTTACTGTATCCCTTGGACCTTCACAGTAACGATGAAACATTGAAATTGCTTCAAATTAAATATAAGAGACCCAATGCCGACTTCAGTACAAGAAAAATGAGGCTTCTTAGGGTCTATGTTTTGACCGCTTCCTGTGTCACCAGTTTTACATTCTGATGCACCTCTGCAGGTTTACTGTATCTCTTGGACCTTCACAGTGACGATGAAAGACAGAAATTGCATCGGAATTAAATAGAAGAGACACAATGTCGACTTAAGTACAGGAAGAGTGAGTCTTTCTATTGTCTATGTTTTGACGGTTTCCTGTGTCACCAGTTTTACATTCCGATGCACTTCTGCAGGTTTACAGTATCCATTGGACCTTCCATTGACGACGAAAAGCAGAAATTGCATCGGAATTAAATATAAGAGACACCATGCCGACTTAAGTAAAGGAAGAATGAGTCTTCCTACTGTCTATGTTTGTGCCTTTCCTGTGTCACCAGTATTACATTCCGATGCACCTCTGCAGGTTTACTGTATCCAATGGACCTTCCCATTGACGATCAAACATATAAATTGCATCTGAATTAAATATAAGAGACACAACGCCGACATAAGTACAAGAAAAGTGAGTCTTCTTACGGTCTATGTTTTGAGCGTCTTCTGTGTCACCAGTCTTACATTCCGATGCACCTCTGCAGGTTTACTGTATCCATTGGCCCTTCCCATTGACGATGAAACACCGAAATCGCATCGGAATTAAATATAAGAGACACCACGCCGACATAAGTAAAGGAAGACTGAGTCTTCCTACTGTCTATGACTTGAACGTGTCCTGTATCACCAGTTTTACATTACGATGCAACTCTGCGGTTTACTGTATCCCTTGGACCTTCACAGTAACGATGAAAGTCAGAAATTGCATCACATTAAATATAAGAGACACAATGCCGACTTCAGTACAAGAAAAATGAGGCTTCTTAGGGTCTATGTTTTGACCGCTTCCTGTGTCACAAGTTTTACATTCCGATGCACCTCTGCAGGTTTACTGTATCCCTTGGATCTTCGCATTGACGATGAAACACAGAAATTGCATCGGAATTAAATATAAGAGACACAATGCCGACTTAAGTACAGGAACATTGAGTCTTCCTACTGTCTATGTTTTGATCGTTTCCTGCGTCACCAGTTTTACATTCCGATGCACCTCTGCAGATTTACTGTATCCATTGGACCTTCCCATTGACGATGAAACACAGGAATTACATCGGAATTAAATATTAGAGACACAACGCAGACTTAAGTACAAGAAAACTGAGTCTTCTTGCGGTCTATGTTTTGGGCGTTTCCAGTGTCACCAGTTTTAAATTCCGATGCACCTCTGCAGGTTTGCTGCGTCCCTTGGATCTTCCCATTGGCGATGAAACACAGAAATTGCATCGGAATTAAATATAAGAGACACAATGACGTCTTAAGTACAGGATGACTGAGTCTTCCTACTGTCTATGTTTTGAGCGTTTCCTGTGTCACCAGTTTTACATTCCAATGCACCTCTGTATGTTTACTGTATCTCTTGGACCTTCACAGTGACGATGAAACACAGAAATTGCATCGGAAGTAAATACAAGAGACACAATGCCGACTTAAGTGCAGGAAGACTGAGTGTTCCTACTGTCTATGTTTTGAGCGTCTCCTGTGTCACCAGATTTATATTCCGATGCACCTCTGCAGGTATACTGTTTCCCTTCGACTTTCCCATTGACGATGAAACACAGAAATTGCATCGGAATTAAATAGAAGAGACACAACGACGACTTAAGTACAAGAAAACTGAGTCTTCTTACGGTCTATGTTTTGAGCGTTTCCAGTGTCACCAGTTTTACCTTACGATGCCCCTCAGCAGGTTTACTGTGTCCCTTGGACCTTCCCAATGGCGATGAAACACAGAAATTGCATCGGAATTAAATATAAGAAACACAATGCCGACTTAAGTACCGGAAGACTGAGTCTTCCTACTGTCTATGCTTTGAGCGTTTCCTGTATCAACAGTTTTACATTCCGATGCACTTCTGCATGTTTACTGTATCCCTTGGACCTTCACAGTGACGATGAAACACAGAAATTGCATCGGAATTAAATATAAGAGACACAATGCCGACTTAAGTACTGGAAGACTGAGTCTTCCTACTGTCTATGTTTTGAGCGTCTCCTGTGTCACCAGATTTATATTCCGATGCACCTCTGCAGGTATACTGTTTCCCTTCGACTTTCCCATTGACGATGAAGCACAGAACTTGCATCGGAATTACACAATGTCGACTTAAGTACAGGAAGAGTTTGTCTTTCTATTGTCTATGTTTTGAGCGTTTCCTGTGTCACCAGTTTTACATTCCAATGCACCTCTGCAGGTTTACTGTATCCATTGGACCTTCCATTGACGATGAAACACGGAAATTGCATCGGAATTACATATATGAGACACCATGCTGACTTAAGTAAAGGAAGATTGAGTCTTCCTACTGTCTATGTTTGTGCCTTTCCTGTGTCAAGAGTATTACATTCCGATGCACCTCTGCAGGTTTACTGTATCCAATGGACCTTCCCATTGACGATGAAACACAGAAATTGCATCGGAATTAAATATAATAGACACAATGATGACATAAGTACAGGAACACTGAGTCTTCCTCCTGTCTATGACTTGAACGTGCCCTGTATCACCAGTTTTACATTCCGATGCACCTCTGCAGGTTTACTGTGTCCCTTGGACCTTCCCAATGGCGATGAAACACAGAAATTGCATCGGAATTAAATAGAAGAGACACAACGCCGACATAAGTACAAGAAAACTGAGTCTTCTTACGGTCTATGTTTTGAGCGCTTTCTGTGTCACCATTTTTACATTCCGATGCACCTCTGCAGGTTTACTGTCTCCATTGGCCCTTCCCATTGACGATGAAACACAGAAATTGCATCGGAATAAATATAAGAGACACCATGCCGACATAAGTAAAGGAAGACTGAGTCTTCCTACTGTCTATGACTTGAACGTGTCCTGTATCACCAGTTTTACATTCCGATGCACCTCTGCAGGTTTACTGTATCCCTTGCACCTTCCCATTGACATTGAAACACCGAAATTACATCGTTATTAAATATAATAGACACAATGATGACATAAGTACAGGAAGACTGAGTCTTCCCACTGTCTATGTTTTGAGCGGTTCCGGTGTCACCAGTTTTACATTCCGATGCACCTCTGCCGGGTTACTATATCCCTTGGACCTTCCCATTGACGATGAAACACAGAAAATGCATCGGAATTAAATAATAGAGACCCAATGCCGACTTAAGTACAGAAAGTCTGAGTCTTCCTACTGTCTAGGTTTTGAGCGTTTCCTGTGTCACCAGTTTTACATTCCGATGCACCTCTGCTGGTTTACTGTATCCCTAGCACCTTCCCATTGACATTGAAACACAGAAAATGCATCGGAATTAAATATAAGAGAGACAATGATGTCTTAAGTACAGGAAGACTGAGTCTTCCTACTGTCTATGCTTTGAGCGTCTCCTGTGTCACCAGTTTTACATTCCGATGCACCTCTGCAGGTATACTGTTTCCCTTCGACTTTCCCATTGACGATGAAACACAGAAATTGCATCGGAATTACACAATGTCGATTTAAGTACAGGAAGAGTGTGTCTTTCTATTGTCTATGTTTAGAGCGTTTCCTGTGTAACCAGTTTTACATTCCGATGCACCTCTGCTGGTTTACTGTATCCGTTGGACCTTCCATTGACGATGAAACACAGACATGGCATCGGAATTAAATATAAGAGACACAACGCCGACTTAAGTGCAAGAAAACTGAGTCTTCTTACGGTCTATGATTTGAGCGTTTCCCGTGTCACCAGTTTTACATTGCGATCCACCTCTGCAGGTTTACTGTATCCATTGGAACTTCCCAATGATGATGAAACACAGAAATGGCATCGGAATTCCATATAAGAGACACAATGCCGACTGAAGTACAGGAAGACTGAGTCATCCTACTGTCTATGTTTTGAGCGTTTCTTGTGTCAACAGTTTTACATTCCGATGCACCTCTGCAGGTTTTTGTATCCCTTGGACCTTCACAGCGACGATGAAACACAGAAATTGCATCGGAATTTAATATAAGAGACACAACGCCGACTTAAGTACAAGAAAACTGAGTCATCCTACTGTCTATGCTTTGAGCGTTTCCTGTGTCACCAGTTTTACATTCCGATGCACCTCTGCAGGTTTACTGTATCCCTTGGACCTTCACAGTGACGATGAAACACAGAAATTGCATCGGAATTAAATATAAGAGACACAATGCCGACTTAAGTAGAGGAAGACTGAGTCTTCCTACTCTCTCTGCTTTGAGCGTCTCCTGTGTCACCAGTTTTACATTCCGATGTCACCTCTGCAGGTATACTGTTTCCCTTCGACTTTCCCATTGACGATGAAACACAGAAATTGCATCGGAATTAAATAGAAGAGACACAACGACGACTTAAGTACAAGAAAACTAAGTCTTCTTACGGTCTAGGTTTTGAGCGTTTCCAGTGTCACCAGTTTTACATTCCGATGCCCCTCAGCAGGTTTACTGTGTCCCTTGGACACAACGACGACTTAAGTACAAGAAAACTGAGTCTTCTTACGGTCTATGTTTTGAGCGTTTCCTGTGTCACTAGTTTTACTTTCCGATGCACCTCTGCAGGTTTACTGTATGCCTTGGGTCTTCAGATTGACGATGAAAACACAGAAATTGCATCGGAATTAAATATAAGAGACACAATGCCGACTTAAGTACAGGAACATTGAGTCTTCCTACTGTCTATGTTTTGAGCGTTTACAGTGGCACAAGTTTTACATTCCCATGCGACTCTGCAGGTTTACTGTATCCATTGGACCTCCCCATTGACGATGAAACACAGAACTTACTTCGGAATTAAGTATAAGAGACACAACGACGACTTAAGTACAAGAAAACTGAGTCTTCTTACGGTCTATGTTTTGAGCGTTTCCAGTGTCACCAGTTTTACATTCCGATACACCTCTGCAGGTTTTCTGTGTCCCTTGGACCTTCCCATTGGCGATGAAACACAGAAATTGCATCGGAATTAAATATAAGAGACACAATGACGTCTTAAGTACAGGAAGACTGAGTCTTCCTACTGTCTATGATTTGAGCGTTTCCTGTGTCACCTGTTTTACATTCCGATGCACCTCTGCATGTATACTGTATCCCTTGGACCTTCACAGTGACGATGAAACACAGAAATTGCATCGGAATTAAATATAAGAGACACAATGCCGACTAAAGTACAGGAAGACTGAGTCTTCCTACTGTCTATGTTTTGGGCGTCTCCTGTGTCACCAGTTTTACATTCCGATGCACCTCTGCATGTTTACTGTATCACTTGGACCTTCACAGTGACGATGAAACACAGAAATTGCATCGTAATTAAATATAAGAGACACAATATCGACTTAAGTACAGGAAGAGTGTGTCTTTCTATTGTCTATGTTCTGAGCGATTCCTGTGTCACCCGCTTTACATTGCGATGCACCTCTGCAGGTTTACTGTATCCATTGGACCTTCCCATTGACGATGAAACACAGAAATTGCATCGGAATTATATATAAGAGACACAACACCGACTTAAGTGTAAGAAAACTCAGTCATCTTACGGTGTATGAATTGAGCGTTTCCTTTGTCACCAGTTTTACATTCCAATGCATTTCTGCAGGTTCACTGTATCCATTGGACCTTCCCATTGACGATGAAACACAGAAATTCCATCGGAATTAAATATAAGAGACACATTGCCGACTTCGGTACAGGAAGACTGAGTCTTCCTACTGTCTACGTTTTGAGCATTTCCTGTGTCATCAGTTTTACATTTTGATGCACCTCTGCAGGTTTACTGTATCCCTTGGATCTTCACAGTGATGGTGAAACACAGAAATTGCATCGGAATTAAATATAAGAGACACAATGCCGACTTAAGTACAAGAAAACTGAGTCTTCTTACGCTCTATGATTTGAACGCTACCTGTGTCACCAGTTTTACATTCCGATGCACCTCTGCAGGTTTACTGTATCCATTGGACGTTTCCATTGACAATGAAACACAGAAATAGCATCGGAATTAAATATAAGAGACACAATGCCGACTTAAGAACAGGAACGCTGAGTCTTCTACTGTCTATGTATTGAGCGTTTCCTGTGTCACTAGTTTTACATTCCGATGCCGTCTGCAGGTTTACTGTATGCCTTGGATTTTCAGATTGACGATGAAAACACAGAAATTGCATCGGAATTAAATATAAGAGACACAATGCCGACTTAAGTACAGGAACGTTGAGTCTTCCTACTGTCTATGTTTTGAGCGTTTACAGAGTCACAAGTTTTACATTCCCATGCGACTCTGCAGGTTTACTGTATCCATTGGACCTTCCCATTGACGCAAAAACACAGAAATTGCATCGGAATTAAATATAAGAGGCACAACGCCGACTTAAGTACCAGAAAACTGAGTCTTCTTAAGGTCTATGTTTTGAGCGTTTTCTGTGTCACCACTATTACATTCCGATGCACCTCTGCAGGTTTACTGTATCCATTGGAGCTTCCCATTGACGATGAAACACAGAAACTGCATCGGAAATAAATATAAGAGACACAACGCCGACTTAAGTACAAGAAAACTGAGTCTTCTTACGGTCTATGTTTTGAGCGTTTTCTGTGTCACCAGTTTTACATTCAGAAGCACCTCTGCAGGTTTTCTGTATCCATTGGCCCTTCCCATTGACGATAAAACACAGAAATTGCATCGGAATTAAATATAAGAGACACAACGCCGACTTAAGTAAAGGATGACTGAGCTTTCCTAATGTCTATGATTTATTCGTGTCCTATATCACCAGCTTTACATTCCGATGCACCTCTGCAGGTTTACTGTATCCCTTTGGATCTTTCCATTTGCGATGAAACACAGAAATGGCATCGGAATTAAATATAAGAGACACAATGCCGACTGAAGTACAGGAAGACTGAGTCTTCCTACTGTCTATGTTTTGAGCGTTCCCTGTGTCTCCAGTTTTACATTCCGATGCACCTCTGCACCTTTACCGTATCCCTTGGACCTTCACAGTGACGATGAAACACAGAAATTGCATCGGAATGAAATATAAGAGACACAATGATGAATGAAGTACAAGAAAACTGAGTCTTCTTACGCTCTATGATTTGAACGCTACCTGTGTCACCAGATTTACATTCCGATGCACCTTTGCAGGTTTACTGTATCCATTGGACGTTCCCATTGACAATGAAACACAGAAATAGCATCGGAATTAAATATAAGAGACACAACGACGACTTAAGTACAAGAAAACTGAGTCTTCTTACGGTCTATGTTTTGAGCGTTTCCTGTGTCACTAGTTTTAGATTCCGATAAACCTCTGCAGGTTTACTGTATGCCTTCGATCTTCAGATTGACGATGAAAACACAGAAATTGCATCGGAATTAAATATAAGAGACACAATGCCGACTTAAGTACAGGAACATTGAGTCTTCCTACTGTCTATGTTTTGAGCGTTTCCTGTGTCACAAGTGTTACATTCCGATGCACCTCTGCATGTTTACTGTATCCCTTGGACCTTCACAGTGACGATGAAACACAGAAATTGCATCGTAATTAAATATAAGAGACACAATGTCGACTTAGGTACAGGAAGACTGAGTCTTCCTACTGTCTATGTTTTGAGCGTTTCCTGTGTCACCTGTTTTACATTCCGATGCACCTCTGCAGGTTTACTGTATCCCTTGGACCTTCACAGTGACGATGAAACACAGAAATTGCATCGGAATTAAATATAAAAGACACAATGCCAACTTAAGTGCAAGAAAACCTGAGTCTTCGTAGGGTCTATGCTATGAGCGCTTCCTGTGTCACCAGTTTTACATTCCGATGCACCTCTGCAGGGTTACTGTATCCCTTGGACTTTCCCATTGACGATGAAACACAGAAATTGCATCGGAATTAAATATAAGAGACACAATGCCGACTAAAGTACAGGAAGACTGAGTCTTCCTACTGTCTATGTTTTGGGCGTCTCCTGTGTCACAAGTTTTAAATTCCGATGCACCTCTGCAGGTATACTGTGTCCCTTCGACTTCCCCATTGACGATGAAACAGAGAAATTGCAACGGGATGAAATATAAGAGACACAACGCCGACTCAAGTACAAGAAAACTGAGTCTTCTTACGGTCTATGATTTGAGCGTTTTCTGTGTCACCAGTTTTACATTCCGATGCACCTCTGCATGTTTACTGTATCCCTTGGACCTTCACAGTGGCGATGAAACACAGAAATTGCATCGTAATTAAATGTAAGAGACACAATATCGACTTAAGTACAGGAAGAGTGTGTCTTTCTATTGTCTATGTTTTGAGCGTTTCCTGTGTCACCCGCTTTACATTGCGATGCACCTCTGCAGGTTTACTGTATCCATTGGACCTTCCCATTGACGATGAAACACAGAAATTGCATCGGAATTATATATAAGAGACACAACGCCGACTTAAGTATAAGAAAACTGAGTCATCTTACGGTGTATGAAATGAGCGTTTCCTTTGTCACCAGTTTTACATTCCAATGCATTTCTGCAGGTTCACTGTATCCCTTGGACCTTCCCATTGACGATGAAACACAGAAATTCCATCGTAATTAAATATAAGAGACACAATGCCGACTTCGGTACAGGACGACTGAGTCTTCCTACTGTCTACGTTTTGAGCATTTCCTGTGTCATCAGTTTTACATTTTGATGCACCTCTGCAGGTTTACTGTATCCCTTGGATCTTCACAGTGATGGTGAAACACAGAAATTGCATCGGAATTAAATATAAGAGACACAATGCCGACTTAAGTACAGGAACGTTGAGTCTTCCTACTGTCTATGTTTTGAGCGTTTACAGTGTCACAAGTTTTACATTCCCATGCGACTCTGAAGGTTTACTGTATCCATTGGACCTTCCCATTGACGATGAAACACATAACTTACATCGGAATTAAGTATAAGAGACACACCGACGACTTCAGTACAAGAAAACTGAGTCTTCTTACGGTCTATGTTTTGAGCGGTTCCAGTGTCACCAGTTTTGCATTTCGATACACCTCTGAAGGTTTACTGTGTCCCTTGGAGGTTCCCATTGGCGATGAAACACAGAAATTGCATCGGAATTAAATATAAGAGACACAATGACGTCTTAAGTACAGGAAGACTGAGTCTTCCTACTGTCTATGTTTTGAGCGTTTCCTGTGTCACAAGTTTTACATTCCGATGCACCTCTGCATGTTTACTGTATCCCTTGGACCTTCACAGTGACGATGAAAGACAGAAATTGCATCGTAATTAAATATAAGAGACACAATGTCGACTTAAGTACAGGAAGACTGAGTCTTCCTACTGTCTATGTTTTGAGCGTTTCCTGTGTCACCTGTTTTACATTCCGATGCAGCTCTGCAGGTTTACTGTATCCATTGGACCTTCACAGTGACGATGAAACACAGAAATTGCATCGGAATTAAATATAAAAGACACAATGCCAACTTAAGTGCAAGAAAACCTGAGTCTTCGTAGGGTCTATGCTATGAGCGCTTCCTGTGTCACCAGTTTTACTTTCCGATGCACCTCTGCAGGGTTACTGTGTCCCTTGGACCTTCCCATTCACGATGAAACACAGAAATTTCATCGGAAATAAATATAAGAGACACAATACCGACTTAAGTACAGGAAGACTGAGTCTTCCTACTGTCTATGTTTTGAGCGTTTCCTGTGTCACGAGTTTCACATTCCGATGCACCTCTGCAGGTTTACTGTGTCCCTTGGACCTTCCCATTGACGATGAAACACAGAAATTGCATCGGAATGAAATATAAGAGACACAATGATGAATGAAGTACAAGAATACTGAGTCTTCTTACGCTCTATGATTTGAACGCTACCTGTGTCACCAGATTTACATTCCGATGCACCTCTGCAGGTTTACTCTATCCATTGGACGTTCCCATCGACAATGAAACACAGAAATAGCATCGGAATTAAATATAAGAGACACAACGACGACTTAAGTACAAGAAAACTGAGTCTTCTTACGGTCTATGTTTTGAGCGTTTCCTGTGTCACTAGTTTTACATTCCGATAGACCTCTGCAGGTTTACTGTATGCCTTGGATCTTCAGATTGACGATGAAAACACAGAAATTGCATCGGAATTAAATATAAGAGACACAATGCCGACTTAAGTACAGGAACATTGAGTCTTCCTACTGTCTATGTTTTGAGCGTTTACAGTGGCACAAGTTTTACATTCCCATGCGACTCTGCAGGTTTACTGTATCCATTGGACCTCCCCATTGACGATGAAACACAGAACTTACTTCGGAATTAAGTATAAGAGACACAACGACGACTTAAGTACAAGAAAACTGAGTCTTCTTACGGTCTATGTTTTGAGCGTTTCCAGTGTCACCAGTTTTACATTCCGATACACCTCTGCAGGTTTACTGTGTCCCTTGGACCTTCCCATTGGCGATGAAACACAGAAATTGCATCGGAATTAAATATAAGAGACACAATGACGTCTTAAGTACAGGAAGACTGAGTTTTCCTACTGTCTATGTTTTGAGCTTTTCCTGTGTCACCAGTTTTACATTCCGATGCACCTCTGCATGTATACTGTATCCCTTGGACCTTCACAGTGACGATGAAACACAGAAATTGCATCGGAATTAAATATAAGAGACACAATGCCGACTAAAGTACAGGAAGACTGAGTCTTCCTACTGTCTATGTTTTGGGCGTCTCCTGTGTCACAAGTTTTAAATTCCGATGCACCTCTGCAGGTATACTGTGTCCCTTCGACTTTCCCATTGACGATGAAACAGAGAAATTGCAACGGAATTAAATATAAGAGACACAACGCCGACTCAAGTACAAGAAAACTGAGTCTTCTTACGGTCTATGATTTGAGCGTTTTCTGTGTCACCAGTTTTACATTCCGATGCACCTCTGCATGTTTACTGTATCCCTTGGACCTTCACAGTGACGTTGAAACACAGAAATTGCATCGTAATTAAATGTAAAAGACACAATATCGACTTAAGTACAGGAAGAGTGTGTCTTTCTATTGTCTATGTTTTGAGCGTTTCCTGTGTCACCCGCTTTACATTGCGATGCACCTCTGCAGGTTTACTGTATCCCTTGGATCTTCACAGTGATGGTGAAACACAGAAATTGCATCGGAATTAAATATAAGAGACACAATGCCGACTTAAGTACAAGAAAACTGAGTCTTCTTACGCTCTATGATTTGAACGCTACCTGTGTCGCCAGTTTTACATTCCGATGCACCTCTGCAGGTTTACTGTATCCATTGGACGTTTCCATTGACAATAAAACACAGAAATAGCATCGGAATTAAATATAAGAGACACAATGCCGACTTAAGAACAGGAAGGCTGAGTCTTCTACTGTCTATGTTTTGAGCGTTTCCTGTGTCACTAGTTTTACATTCCGATGCACCTCTGCAGGTTTACGGTATGCCTTGGATCTTCAGATTGACGATGAAAACACAGAAATTGCATCGGAATTAAATATAAGAGACACAATGCCGACTTAAGTACAGGAACGTTGAGTCTTCCTACTGTCTATGTTTTGAGCGTTTACAGTGTCACAAGTTTTACATTCCCATGCGACTCTGCAGGTTTACTGTATCCATTGGATCTTCCCATTGACGATGAAACACATAACTTACATCGGAATTAAGTATAAGAGACACACCGACGACTTAAGTACAAGAAAACTGAGTCTTCTTACGGTCTATGTTTTGAGCGTTTCCAGTGTCACCTGTTTTGCATTCCGATACACCTCTGAAGGTTTACTGTGTCCCTTGGAGGTTCCCATTGGCGATGAAACACAGAAATTGCATCGGAATTAAATAAAAGAGACACAATGACGTCTTAAGTACAGGAAGACTGAGTCTTCCTACTGTCTATGTTTTGAGCGTTTCCTGTGTCACCTGTTTTACATTCCGATGCACCTCTGCAGGTTTACTGTATCCCTTGGACCTTCACAGTGACGATGAAACACAGAAATTGCATCGGAATTAAATATAAAAGACACAATGCCAACTTAAGTGCAAGAAAGCCTGAGTCTTCGTAGGGTCTATGCTATGAGCGCTTCCTGTGTCACCAGTTTTACATTCCGATGCACCTCTGCAGGGTTACTGTATCCCTTGGACTTTCCCATTGACGATGAAGCACAGAAATTGCATCGGAATTAAATATAAGAGACACAATGACGTCTTAAGTACAGGAAGACTGAGTCTTCCTACTGTCTATGTTTTGAGCGTTTCCTGTGTCACCAGTTTTACATTCCGATGCACCTCTGCATGTTTACTGTATCACTTGGACCTTCACAGTGGCGATGAAACACAGAAATTGCATTAGAATTAAATATAAGAAACACAACGCCGACTTAAGTACCAGAAAACTGAGTCTTCCTACTGTCTATGTTTTGAGCGTGTCCTGTGTCAACAGTTTTACATTGCGATGCACCTCTGCAGGTTTACTCTATCCCTTGGACCATCCCATTTTCGATGAAACGCAGAAATGGCATCGGAATTAAATATAAGAGACACAATGCCGACTGAAGTACAGGAAGACTGAGTCTTCCTACTGTCTATGTTTTGAGCGTTTCCTGTGTCACCAGTTTTACATTCCGATGCACCTCTGCAGGTTTACTGTATCCCTTGGACCTTCACAGCGACGATGAAACACAGAAATTGCATCGGAATTAAATATAAGAGACACAACGCCGACTTAAATACAAGAAAACTGAGTCTTCTTACGGTCTATGTTTTGAGCGTTTCCAGTGTCACCAGTTTTAAATTCCGATGCACCTCTGCGGGTTTACTGCGTCCCTTGAATTATCCCATTTGCGATGAAGCACAGAAATTGCATCGGAATTTAATATCAGAGACACAATGACGTCTTAAGTATAGGAAGACTGAGTCTTCCTACTGTCTATGTTTTGAGCGTTTCCTGTGTCACCAGTTTTACATTCCAATGCACCTCTGCATGTTTACTGTATCTCTTGGACCTTCACAGTGACGATGAAACACAGAAATTGCATCGGAATTGAATATAAGAGACACAATGCCGACTTAAGTACAGGAAGACTGAGTCTTCCTAGTCTCTATGATTTGAGCGTCTCCTGTGTCACCAGTTTTACATTCCGATGCACCTCTGCAGGTATACTGTTTCCCTTCGACTTTCCCATTGACGATGAAACACAGAAATTGCATCGGAATTAAATAGAAGAGGCACAACGACGACTTAAGTACAAGAAAACTGAGTCTTCTTACGGTCTATGTTTTGAGCGTTTCCAGTGTCACCGGTTTTACATTCCGATGCCCCTCAGCAGGTTTACTGTGTCCCTTGGACCTTCCCAATGGCGATGAAACACAGAAATTGCTTCGGAATTAAATATAAGAGTCACAATGCCGACTTAAGTACCGGATGACTGAGTCTTCCTACTGTCTATGTTTTGAGCGTCTCCTTTGTCACCAGTTTTACATTCCGATGCACCTCTGCTGGTTTACTGTATCCGTTGGACCTTCCATTGACGATGAAACACCGACATTGCATCGGAATTAAATGTAAGAGACACAACGCCGACTTAAGTACAAGAAAACAGAGTCTTCCTACTGTCTATGTTTTGAGCGTTTCCTGGTCACCAGCTTTACATTCCGATGCACCTCTGCAGGTTTACTGTATCCCTTGGACCTTCACAGTAACGATGAAACACAGAAATTGCATCGGAATTAAATATAAGAGACACAATGCCGACTTAAGTACAAGAAAACTGAGTCTTCTTACGCTCTATGATTTGAACGCTTCCTGTGTCACCAGTTTTACATTCCGATGCACCTCTGCAGGTTTACTGTATCCATTGGACGTTCCCATTGACGATGAAACACAGAAATAGCATCGGAATTAAATATAAGAGACACAATGCCGACTTAAGAAGAGGAAGGCTGAGTCTTCCTATTGTCTATGATTTGAGCGTTTCCTGTGTCACCTGTTTTACAATCCGATGCACCTCTGCATGTTTACTGTATCCATTGGACCTTCACAGTGACGATGAAGCACAGAAATTGCATCGGAATTAAATATAAGAGACACAATGCCGACTTAAGTACAGGAAGACTGAGTCTTCCTACTGTCTATGTTTTGGGCGTCTCCTGTGTCACCTGTTTTAAATTCCGATGCACCTCTGCAGGTATACTGTTTCCCTTCGACTTTCCCATTGACGATGAAACACAGAAATTGCATCGGAATGAAATATTAGAGACACAATGCCGACTTAAGTACAGGAAGAGTGTGTCTTACTATTGTCTATTCTTTGAGCGTTTCCTGTGTCACCAGTTTTACATTCCGATGCACCTCTGCTGGTTTACTGTATCCATTGGAGCTTCCATTGACGATGAAACACAGAAATTGCATCGGAATTATATATAAGAGACACAACGCCGACTTAAGTACAAGAAAACTGAGTCTTCTTACGGTCTATGATTTGAGCGTTTCCTGTGTCACCAGTTTTACATTCCAATGCACTTCTGCAGGTTTACTGTATCCCCTGGACCCTCCCATTGACGCAAAAACACAGAAAATGCATCGGAATTAAATATAAGCGGCACAACGCCGACTTAGGTACCAGAAAACTGAGTCTTCCTGCTGTCTATGTTTTGAGCGTTTCCTGTGTCACCAGTTTTACATTCCGATGCACCTCTGCAGGTTTACTGTATCCCTTGCACCTTCCCATTGTCATTGAAACACAGAAATTACATCGTAAGTAAATATAATAGACACAATGCCGACATAAGTACAGGAAGACTGAGTCTTCCTACTGTCTATGTTTGAGCGTTTCCTGTGTCACCAGCTTTACATTCCGATGCACCTCTGCAGGTTTACTGTATACCTTGGACCTTCACAGTAACGATGAAACACAGAAATTGCATCGGAATTAAATACAAAAGACACAATGCCGACTTAAGTACAAGAAAACCTGAGTCTTCGTAGGGTCTATGCTATGAGCGCTTCCTGTGTCACCAGTTTTACATTCCGATGCACCTCTGCAGGTATACTGTTTCCCTTCGACTTTCCCATTGACGATGTAACACCGACATTGCATCGGAATTAAATGTAAGAGACACAACGCCGACTTAAGTACAAGAAAACTGAGTCTTCTTAAGGTCTATGTTTTGAGCGTTTCCCGTGTCACCAGTTTTTCATTCCGATCCACCTCTGCAGGTTTACTGTATCCATTGGACCCTCCAATTGATGATGAAACACAGAAATTGCATCGGAATTAAATATAAGAGACACCATGCCGACATAAGTATAGGAAGACTGAGTCTTCCTACTGTCTATGATTTGAGCGTGTCCTGTGTCAACAGTTTTACATTCCGATGCACCTCTGCAGGTTTACTGTATCCCTTGGACCTTCCCATTGGCGATGAAACACAGAAATGGCATCGGAATTAAATATAAGAGACACAATGCCGACTTAAGAACAGGAAGGCTGAGTCTTCCTACTGTCTACGTTTTGAGCATTTCCTGTGTCATCAGTTTTACATTTTGATGCACCTCTGCAGGTTTACTGTATCCCTTGGATCTTCACAGTGATGGTGAAACACAGAAATTGCATCGGAATTAAATATAAGAGACACAATGCCGACTTAAGTACAAGAAAACTGAGTCTTCTTACGCTCTATGATTTGAACGCTTCCTGTGTCACCAGTTTTACATTCCGATGCACCTCTGCAGGTATACTGTTTCCCTTCGACTTTCCCATTGACGATGAAACACAGAAATTGCATCGGAATGAAATATTAGAGACACAATGCCGACTTAAGTACAGGAAGAGTGTGTCTTTCTATTGTCTATGTTTTGAGCGTTTCCTGTGTCACCAGTTTTACATTCCGATGCACCTCTGCTAGTTTACTGTATCCATTGGAGCTTCCATTGACGATGAAACACAGAAATTGCATCCGAATTATATATAAGAGACACAACGCCGACTTAAGTACAAGAAAACTGACTCTTCCTACGGTCTATGATTTGAGCGTTTCCTGTGTCACCAGTTTTACATTCCAATGCACTTCTGCAGGTTTACTGTTTCCCCTGGACCCTCCCATTGACGCAAAAACACAGAAAATGCATCGGAATTAAATATAAGAGGCACAACGCCGACTTAAGTACCAGAAAACTGAGTCTTCCTGCTGTCTATGTTTTGAGCGTTTCCTGTGTCACCAGTTTTACATTCCGATGCACCTCTGCAGGTATACTGTTTCCCTTCGACTTTCCCATTGACGATGTAACACAGAAATTGCATCGGAATTAAATATAAGAGGCACAACGACTTAAGTTCCAGAAAACTGAGTCTTCTTAAGGTCTATGTTTTGAGCGTTTTCTGTGTCACCAGTTTTACATTCCGATGCACCGCTGCAGGTTTACTGTATCCCTTGAACCTTCCCATTGTCATTGAAACACAGAAATTACTTCGTAAGTAAATATAATAGACACAATGCCGACATAAGTACAGGAAGACTGAGTCTTCCTACTGTCTATGTTTTGAGCGTTTCCTGGGTCACCAGTTTTACATTCCGGTGCACCTCTGCAGGTTTACTGTATCCCTTGGACCTTCACAGTGACGATGAAACACAGAAATTGCATCGGAATTAAATATAAAAGACACAATGCCGACTTAAGTACAAGAAAACCTGAGTCTTCGTAGGGTCTATGCTATGAGCGCTTCCTGTGTCAGCAGTTTTACATTCCGTTGCACCTCTGCAAGGTTACTGTATCCCTTGGACCTTCCCATTGACGATGTAACACAGAAATTGCATCAGAATTAAATATAAGAGACACAATGACGTCTTAAGTACAGGAAGACTGAGTCTTCCTACTGTCTATGTTTTGAGCGTCTCCTGTGTCACCAGTTTTAAATTCCGATGCACCTCTGCAGGTATACTGTTTCCCTTCGACTTTCCCATTGACGATGGAACACAGAAATCGCATCGGAATTAAATATAAGAGATACAATGTCGACTTAAGTACAGGAAGAGTGTGTCTTTCTACTGTCTATGTTTTGAGCGTTTCCTGTGCCACCAGTTTTACATTCCGATGCACCTCTGCACGTTTACTGTATCCATTGGAGCTTCCATTGACGATGAAACACAGAAATTGCATCGGAATTAAATATAAGACACACAACGACGACTTAAGTACAAGAAAACTGAGTCTTCTTACGGTCTATGTTTTGAGCGTTTCCAGTGTCACCAGTTTTACATTCCGATGCCCCTACGCAGGTTTACTGTGTCCCTTGGACCTTCCCAATGGCGATGAAACACAGAAATTGCATCGGAATTAAATATAAGAGACACAATGCCGACTTAAGTACAGGAAGACTGAGTCTTCCTACAGTCTATGTTTTGAGCGTTTACAGTGTCACAAGTTTTACATTCCGATGCACTTCTGCATGTTTACTGTATCCCTTGGACATTCACAGAGACGATGAAACACAGAAATTGCATCGGAATTAAATATAAGAGACACAATGCCGACTTAAGTACAGGAAGACTGAGTCTTCCTACTGTCTATGTTTTGAGCGTCTCCTGTGTCACCAGATTTATATTCCGATGCACCTCTGCAGGTATACTATTTCCCTTCGACTTTCCCATTGACGATGAAACACAGAAATTGCATCGGAGTTACACAATGTCGACGTAAGTACAGGAAGAGTGTGTCTTTCTATTGTCTATGTTTTGAGCGTTTCCTGTGTCACCAGTTTTACATTCCGATGCACCTCTGCTGGTTTACTGTATCCGTTGGACCTTCCATTGACGATGAAACACAGACATTGCATCGGAATTAAAAATAAGAGACACAACGCCGACTTAAGTACAAGAAAACTGAGTCTTCTTACGGTCTATGATTTGAGCGTTTCCTGTGTCAACAGTTTTACATTCCAATGCACATCTGCAGGTTTACTGTACCCCTTGGACCTTCCCATTGACGAAAAAACACAAAAATTGCATCGGAATTAGAAATAAGAGACACAACGCCGACTTAAGTACCAGAAAACTGAGTCTTCTTAAAATCTATGCTTTGAGCGTTTCCCGTGTCACCAGTTTTACATTCCGATCCACCTCTGCAGGTTTACTGTATCCATTGGACCTTCCCATTGATGAAACACAGAATTTGCATTGGAATTAAATATAAGAGACACCATGCCGACATAAGTATAGGAAGACTGAGTCTTCCTACTGTCTATGTTTTGAGGGTTTCCTGTGTCACCAGTTTTACATTCCGATGCACCTCTGCATGTTTACTTTATCCCTTGGACCTTTCCATTGGCGATGAAACACAGAAATGGCATCGGAATTAAATATAAGAGACACAATCCCGACTGAAGTACAGGAAGACTGAGCCTTCCTACTGTCTATATTTGAGCGTTACCAGTGTCACCAGTTTTAAATTCCGATGCACCTCTGCAGGTTTACTGCGTCCCATGAATCTTCCCATTGACGATGAAACACAAAAATTGCAACGGAATTAAATATAAGAGACACAATGACGTCTTAAGTACAGGAAGACTGAGTCTTCCTACTGTCTATGTTTTGGGCGTTTCCTGTGTCACCAGTTTTACATTCCAATGCACCTCTGCCTGTTTACTGTATTTCTTGGACCTTCACAGTGACGATGAAACACAGAAATTGCATAGGAATTGAATATAAGAGACACAATGCCGACTTAAGTACAGGAAGACTGAGTCTTCCTACTCTCTATGCTTAGAGCGCCTCCTGTGTCACCAGTTGTACATTCCGATGCACCTCTGCAGGTATACTGTTTCCCTTCGACTTTCTCATTGACGATGAAACACAGAAATTGCATCGGAATTAAATAGAAGAGGCACAACGACGACTTAAGTACAAGAAAACTGAGTCTTCTTACGATCTATGTTTTGAGCGTTTCCAGTGTCACTAGTTTTACATTCCGATGCCACTCAGCAGGTTTACTGTGTCCCTTGGACCTTCCCAATGGCGATGGAACACAGAAATTGCATCGGAATTACATATAAGAGACACAATGACGTCTTAAGTACAGGAAGACTGAGTCTTCCTATTGTCTATGTTTTGAGCGTTTCCTGTATCACCAGTTTTACATTCCGATGCGCTTCTGCATGTTTACTAAATCCCTTGGACCTTCTCAGTAACGATGAAACACAGAAATTGCATCGGAATTAATTATAAGAGACACAATGCCGACTTAAGTACAGGAAGACTGAGTCTTCCTACTGTCTATGATTTGAGCGACTCCTGTGTCACCAGTTTTAAATTCCGATGCATCTCTGCAGGTATACTGTTTCCCTTCGACTTTCCCATTGACGATGAAACACAGAAATTGCATCGGAATTAAATATAAGAGACACAATGCCGACTTAAGTACAGGAACATTGAGTCTTCCTACAGTCTATGTTTTGAGCGTTTACAGTGTCACAAGTTTTACATTCCCATGCGACTCTGCAGGTTTACTCTATCCATTGGACCTTCCCATTGACGATGAAACACAGAACTTACATCGGAATTAAGTATAAGAGACACAACGACGACTTAAGGACAAGAAAACTGAGTCTTCTTACGGTCTATGATTTGAGCGTTTCCAGTATCACCAGTTTTACTTTCCGATACACCTCTGCAGGTTTACTGTGTCCCTTCGACTTTCCCATTGACGATGAAACACAGAAATTGCATCGGAATTAAATATAAGAGACAAAATGTCGACTTAAGTACAGGAAGAGTGTGTCTTTCTATTGACTATGTTTTGAGCGTTTCCCGTGTCACCAGTTTTACATTCCGATGCCCCTCTGCTGGTTCACAGTATCCATTGGAGCTTCCATTGACGATGAAACACAGAAATTGCATCGGAATTAAATATAAGAGGCACAACGCCGACTTAAGTACCAGAAAACTGAGTCTTCTTAAGGTCTATGTTTTGAGCGTTTTCTGTGTCACAAGTTTTAAATTCCGATGCACCTCTGCAGGTTTACTGTATTCCTTCCACCTTCCCATTGTCATTGAAACACAGAAATTACATCGTAAGTAAATATAATAGACACAATGCCGACATAAGTACAGGAAGACTGAGTCTTCCTACTGTCTATGTTTTCAGCGTTTCCTGTGTCACCAGTCTTACATTCCGATGCACCTCTGCAGTTTTACTGTATCCCTTGGACCTTCACAGTGACGATGAAACACAGAAATTGCATTGGAATTAAATATAAAAGACACAATGCCGACTTAAGTACAAGAAAACCTGAGTCTTCGTAGGGTCTATGCTATGAGCGCTTCCTGTGTCACCAGTTTTACATTCCGATGCACCTCTGCAGGGTTACTGTATCCCTTGGACCTTCCCATTGACGATGTAACACAGAAATTGCATCAGAATTAAATATAAGAGACACAATGACGTCTTAAGTACAGGAAGACTGAGTCTTCCCACTGTCTATGTTTTGAGCGTTTCCTGTGTCACCAGTTTTACATTCCTATGCACTTCTGCATGTTTACTGTATCCCTTGGACATTCACAGTGACGATGAAACACAGAAATTGCATCGGAATTAAATATAAGAGACACAATGCCGACTTAAGTACAGGAAGATTGAGTCTTCCTACTGTCTATGTTTTGAGCGTCTTTTGTGTCACCAGATTTATATTCCGATGCACCTCTGCAGGTATAGTGTTTCCCTTCGACTTTCCCATTGACGATGAAACAGAGAAATTGCATCGGAATTACACAATGTCGACTTAAGTACAGGAAGAGTGTGTCTTTATATTGTCTATGCTTTGAGCGTTTCCTGTGTCACCAGTTTTACATTCCGATGCACCTCTGCTGGTTTACTGTATCCGTTGGACCTTCCATTGACGATGAAACACAGACATTGCATCGGAATTAAATACAAGAGACACAACGCCGACTTAAGTACAAGATAACTGAGTCTTCTTAAGGTGTATGTTTTGAGCGTTTCCCGTGTCACCAGTTTTACATTCCGATCCACCTCTGCAGGTTTACTGTATCCATTGGACCTTCCCATTGGTGATGAAACACAGAAATTGCATCAGAATTAAATATAAGAGACACCATGCCGACATAAGTATAGGAAGACTGAGTCTTCCTACTGTCTATGTTTGAGCGTGTCCTGTGTCAACAGTTTTACATTCCGATGCACCTCTGCAGGTTTACTGTATCCCCTGGACCTTCCCATTGGCGATGAAACACAGAAATGGCATCGGAATTAAATATAAGAGACACAATGCCGACTGAAGTACAGGAAGACTGAGTCCTCCTACTGTCTATGTTTTGAGCGTTTCCTGTGTCACCAGTTTTACATTCCGATGCACCTCTGCAGGTTTACTGTATCCCTTGGACCTTCACAGCGACGATGAAACACAGAAATTGCATCGGAATGAAATATAAGAGACACAACGCCGACTTAAGTACAAGAAAACTGAGTCTTCTTACGGTCTATGCTTTGAGCGTTTCCAGTGTCACCAGTTTTACATTCCGATGCCCCTCAGCAGGTTTACTGTGTCCCTTGGACCTTCCCAATGGCGATGAAACATAGTAATTGCATCGGAATTAAATATAAGAGACACAATGACGTCTTAAGTACAGGAAGACTGAGTCTTCCTACTGTCTATGTTTTGAGCGTTTCCTGTGTCACCAGTTTTACATTCCAATGCACCTCTGCTGGTTTACTGTATCTCTTGGACCTTCACAGTGATGATGAAACACAGAAATTGCATCGGAATTGAATTAAGAGACACAATGCCGACTTAAGTACAGGAAGACTGAGTCTTCCTACTGTCTATGCTTTGAGCGTCTCCTGTGTCACCAGTTTTACATTCCGATGCACCTCTGCAGGTATACTGTTTCCCTTCGACCTTCCCATTGACGATGAAACACAGAAATTGCATCGGAATTAAATAGAAGAGACAAAACGACGACTTAAGTACAAGAAAACTGAGTCTTCTTACGGTCTATGTTTTGAGCGTTTCCAGTGTCACCAGTTTTACATTCCGATGCCCCTCAGCAGGTTTACTGTGTCCCTTGGACCTTCCCAATGGCGATGAAACATAGAAATTGCATCGGAATTAAATATAAGAGACACAATGACGTCTTAAGTACAGGAAGACTGAGTCTTCCTACTGTCTATGTTTTGAGCGTTTCCTGTATCACCAGTTTTACATTCCGATGCACCTCTGCTGGTTTACTGTATCCGTTGGACCTTCCATTGACGATGAAACACAGACATTGAATCGGAATTAAATATTAGAGACACAACGCCGACTTAAGTACAAGAAAACTGAGTCTTCCTACGGTCTATGATTTGAGCGTTTCCTGTGTCACCAGTTTTACATTCCAATGCACCTCCGCAGGTTTACTGTATAACGTGGACCTTCCCATTGACGAAAAAACAAAAAAATTGCATCGGAATTAAATATAAGAGACACAACGACGACTTAAGTACCAGAAAACTGAGTCTTCTTACGGTCTATGTTTTGAGCGTTTCCAGTGTCACCAGTTTTACATTCCGATGCCCCTCAGCAGGTTTACTCTGTCCCTTGGACCTTCCCAATGGCGATGAAACACAGAAATAGCATCGGAATTAAATATAAGAGACACAATGACGTCTTAAGTACAGGAAGACTGAGTCTACCTACTGTCTATGTTTTGAGCGTTTCCTGTGTCACCAGTTTTACATTCCGATGTACTTCTGCATGTTTACTGTATCCCTTGGACATTCACAGTGACGATGAAACACAGAAATTGCATCGGAATTAAATATAAGAGGCACAACGCCGACTTAAGTACCAGAAAACTGAGTCTTCTTAAGGTCTATGTTTTGAGCGTTTTCTGTGTCACAAGTTTTAAATTCCGATGCACCTCTGCAGGTTTACTGTATTCCTTCCACCTTCCCATTGTCATTGAAACACAGAAATTACATCGTAAGTAAATATAATAGACACAATGCCGACATAAGTACAGGAAGACTGAGTCTTCCTACTGTCTATGTTTTCAGCGTTTCCTGTGTCACCAGTCTTACATTCCGATGCACCTCTGCAGTTTTACTGTATCCCTTGGACCTTCACAGTGACGATGAAACACAGAAATTGCATTGGAATTAAATATAAAAGACACAATGCCGACTTAAGTACAAGAAAACCTGAGTCTTCGTAGGGTCTATGCTATGAGCGCTTCCTGTGTCACCAGTTTTACATTCCGATGCACCTCTGCAGGGTTACTGTATCCCTTGGACCTTCCCATTGACGATGTAACACAGAAATTGCATCAGAATTAAATATAAGAGACACAATGACGTCTTAAGTACAGGAAGACTGAGTCTTCCCACTGTCTATGTTTTGAGCGTTTCCTGTGTCACCAGTTTTACATTCCTATGCACTTCTGCATGTTTACTGTATCCCTTGGACATTCACAGTGACGATGAAACACAGAAATTGCATCGGAATTAAATATAAGAGACACAATGCCGACTTAAGTACAGGAAGATTGAGTCTTCCTACTGTCTATGTTTTGAGCGTCTTTTGTGTCACCAGATTTATATTCCGATGCACCTCTGCAGGTATAGTGTTTCCCTTCGACTTTCCCATTGACGATGAAACAGAGAAATTGCATCGGAATTACACAATGTCGACTTAAGTACAGGAAGAGTGTGTCTTTATATTGTCTATGCTTTGAGCGTTTCCTGTGTCACCAGTTTTACATTCCGATGCACCTCTGCTGGTTTACTGTATCCGTTGGACCTTCCATTGACGATGAAACACAGACATTGCATCGGAATTAAATACAAGAGACACAACGCCGACTTAAGTACAAGATAACTGAGTCTTCTTAAGGTGTATGTTTTGAGCGTTTCCCGTGTCACCAGTTTTACATTCCGATCCACCTCTGCAGGTTTACTGTATCCATTGGACCTTCCCATTGGTGATGAAACACAGAAATTGCATCAGAATTAAATATAAGAGACACCATGCCGACATAAGTATAGGAAGACTGAGTCTTCCTACTGTCTATGTTTGAGCGTGTCCTGTGTCAACAGTTTTACATTCCGATGCACCTCTGCAGGTTTACTGTATCCCCTGGACCTTCCCATTGGCGATGAAACACAGAAATGGCATCGGAATTAAATATAAGAGACACAATGCCGACTGAAGTACAGGAAGACTGAGTCCTCCTACTGTCTATGTTTTGAGCGTTTCCTGTGTCACCAGTTTTACATTCCGATGCACCTCTGCAGGTTTACTGTATCCCTTGGACCTTCACAGCGACGATGAAACACAGAAATTGCATCGGAATGAAATATAAGAGACACAACGCCGACTTAAGTACAAGAAAACTGAGTCTTCTTACGGTCTATGCTTTGAGCGTTTCCAGTGTCACCAGTTTTACATTCCGATGCCCCTCAGCAGGTTTACTGTGTCCCTTGGACCTTCCCAATGGCGATGAAACATAGAAATTGCATCGGAATTAAATATAAGAGACACAATGACGTCTTAAGTACAGGAAGACTGAGTCTTCCTACTGTCTATGTTTTGAGCGTTTCCTGTGTCACCAGTTTTACATTCCAATGCACCTCTGCTGGTTTACTGTATCTCTTGGACCTTCACAGTGATGATGAAACACAGAAATTGCATCGGAATTGAATTAAGAGACACAATGCCGACTTAAGTACAGGAAGACTGAGTCTTCCTACTGTCTATGCTTTGAGCGTCTCCTGTGTCACCAGTTTTACATTCCGATGCACCTCTGCAGGTATACTGTTTCCCTTCGACCTTCCCATTGACGATGAAACACAGAAATTGCATCGGAATTAAATAGAAGAGACAAAACGACGACTTAAGTACAAGAAAACTGAGTCTTCTTACGGTCTATGTTTTGAGCGTTTCCAGTGTCACCAGTTTTACATTCCGATGCCCCTCAGCAGGTTTACTGTGTCCCTTGGACCTTCCCAATGGCGATGAAACATAGAAATTGCATCGGAATTAAATATAAGAGACACAATGACGTCTTAAGTACAGGAAGACTGAGTCTTCCTACTGTCTATGTTTTGAGCGTTTCCTGTATCACCAGTTTTACATTCCGATGCACCTCTGCTGGTTTACTGTATCCGTTGGACCTTCCATTGACGATGAAACACAGACATTGAATCGGAATTAAATATTAGAGACACAACGCCGACTTAAGTACAAGAAAACTGAGTCTTCCTACGGTCTATGATTTGAGCGTTTCCTGTGTCACCAGTTTTACATTCCAATGCACCTCCGCAGGTTTACTGTATAACGTGGACCTTCCCATTGACGAAAAAACAAAAAAATTGCATCGGAATTAAATATAAGAGACACAACGACGACTTAAGTACCAGAAAACTGAGTCTTCTTACGGTCTATGTTTTGAGCGTTTCCAGTGTCACCAGTTTTACATTCCGATGCCCCTCAGCAGGTTTACTCTGTCCCTTGGACCTTCCCAATGGCGATGAAACACAGAAATAGCATCGGAATTAAATATAAGAGACACAATGACGTCTTAAGTACAGGAAGACTGAGTCTACCTACTGTCTATGTTTTGAGCGTTTCCTGTGTCACCAGTTTTACATTCCGATGTACTTCTGCATGTTTACTGTATCCCTTGGACATTCACAGTGACGATGAAACACAGAAATTGCATCGGAATTAAATATAAGAGACACAATGCCGACTTAAGTACAGGAAGACTGAGTCTTCCTACTGTCTATGTTTTGAGCGTCTTTAGTGTCACCAGATTTATATTCCGATGCACCTCTGCAGGTATAATGTTCCCCTTCGACTTTCCCATTGACGATGAAACAGACAAATTGCATCGGAATTACACAATGTCGACTTAAGTACAGGAAGAGTGTGTCTTTATATTGTCTATGCTTTGAGCGTTTCCTGTGTCACCAGTTTTACATTCCGATGCACCTCTGCTGGTTTACTGTATCCGTTGGACCTTCCATTGACGATGAAACACAGACATTGCATCGGAATTAAATATAAGAGACACAACGCCGACTTAAGTACAAGAAAACTGAGTCTTCTTAAGGTCTATGTTTTGAGCGTTTCCCGTGTCACCAGTTTTACATTCCGATCCACCTCGCAGGTTTACTGTATCCATTGGACCTTCCCATTGGTGATGAAACACAGAAATTGCATCAGAATTAAATATAAGAGACACAATGCCGACATAAGTATAGGAAGACTGAGTCTTCCTACTGTCTATGTTTGAGCGTGTCCTGTGTCAACAGTTTTACATTCCGATGCACCTCTGCAGGTTTCCTGTATCCCCTGGACCTTCCCATTGGCGATGAAATACAGAAATGGCATCGGAATTAAATATAAGAGACACAATGCCGACTGAAGTACAGGAAGACTGAGTCTTCCTACTGTCTATGTTTAAGCGTTTCCTGTGTCACCAGTTTTACATTCCGATGCACCTCTGCAGGTTTACTGTATCCCTTGGACCTTCACAGCGACGATGAAACACAGAAATTGCATCGGAATGAAATATAAGAGACACAACGCCGACTTAAGTACATGAAAACCGAGTCTTCTTACGGTCTATGCTTTGAGCGTTTCCTGTGTCACCAGTTTTACATTCCGATGCCCCTCAGCAGGTTTACTGTGTCCCTTGGATCTTCTCAATGGCGATGAAACATAGAAATTGCATCGGAATTAAATATAAGAGACACAATGACGTATTAAGTACAGGAAGACTGAGTCTTCCTACTGTCTATGTTTTGAGCGTTTCCTGTGTCACCAGTTGTACATTCCAATGCACCTCTGCTGGTTTACTGTATCTCTTGGACCTTCACAGTGATTATGAAACACAGAAATTGCATCGGAATTGAATATAAGAGACACAATGCCGACTTAAGTACAGGAAGACTGAGTCTTCCTACTGTCTATGCTTTGAGTCCTCCTGTGTCACCAGTTTTACATTCCGATGCACCTCTGCAGGTATACTGTTTCCCTTCGACTTTCCCATTGACGATGAAACACAGAAATTGCATCGGAATTAAATAGAAGAGACA
Organism: Schistocerca nitens; assembly: GCF_023898315.1. Lineage (NCBI taxonomy): Eukaryota > Metazoa > Arthropoda > Insecta > Orthoptera > Acrididae > Schistocerca > Schistocerca nitens. Next base: position 537,868,999 of record NC_064622.1, read on the forward strand.
AAACGACGACTTAAGTACAAGAAAACTGAGTCTTCTTACGGTCTATGTTTTAAGCGTTTCCAGTGCCACCAGGTTTTCCATTCCGATGCCCCTCAGCAGTTTTACTGTGTCCCTTGGACCTTCCCAATGGCGATGAAACACAGAAATTGCATCGGAATTAAATGTAAGAGACACAATGACGTCTTAAGTACAGGAAGACTGAGTCTTCCTACTGTCTATGTTTTGAGCGTTTCCTGTATCACCAGTTTTACATTCCGATGCACCTCTGCTGGTTTACTGTATCCGTTGGACCTTCCATTGACGATGAAACACAGACATTGCATCGGAATTAAATATAAGAGACACAACGCCGACTTAAGTACAAGAAATCTGAGTCTTCTAACGGTTTATGATTTGAGCGTTTCCTGTGTCATCAGTTTTACATTCCAATGCACCTCCGCAGGTTTACTGTATAACGTGGACCTTCCCATTGACGAAAAAACAAAAAAATTGCATCGGAATTAAATATAAGAGACACAACGACGACTTAAGTACCAGAAAACTGAGTCTTCTTACGGTCTATGTTTTGAGCGTTTCCAGTGTCACCAGTTTTACATTCCGATGCCCCTCAGCAGGTTTACTGTGTCCCTTGGACCTTCCCAATGGCGATGAATCACAGAAATTGCATCGGAATTAAATATAAGAGACACAATGACGTCTTAAGTACAGGAAGACTGAGTCTTCCTTCTGTCTATGTTTTGAGCGTTTTCTGTATCACCAGTTTTACATTCCGCTGCACCTCTGCTGGTTTACTGTATCCGTTGGACCTTCCATTGACGATGAAACACAGACATTGCATCGGAATTAAATATAAGAGACACAACGCCGACTTAAGTACAAGAAAACTGAGTCTTCTTACTGTCTATGATTTGAGCGTTTCCTGTGTCACCAGTTTTACATTCCAATGCACCTCCGCAGGTTTACTGTATAACGTGGACCTTCCCATTGAGGAAAAAAAAAATTGCATCGGAATTAAATATAAGAGACACAACGACGACTTAAGTACCAGAAAACTGAGTCTTCTTACGGTCTATGTTTTGAGCGTTTCCAGTGTCACCAGTTTTACATTCAGATGCCCCTCAGCAGGTTTACTGTGTCCCTTGGACCTTCCCAATGGCGATGAAACACAGAAATTGCATCGGAATTAAATATAAGAGACACAATGACGTCTTAAGTACTGGAAGACTGAGTCTTCCTACTGTCTATGTTTTGAGCGTTTCCTGTGTTACCAGTTTTACATTCCGATGCACTTCTGCATGTTTACTGTATCCCTTGGACATTCACAGTGACGATGAAACACAGAAATTGCATCGGAATTAAATATAAGAGACACAATGCCGACTTAAGTACAGGAAGACTGAGTCTTCCTACTGTCTATGTTTTGAGCGTCTTTAGTGTCACCAGATTTATATTCCGATGCACCTCTGCAGGTATAGTGTTTCCCTTCGACTTTCCCATTGACGATGAAACAGACAAATTGCATCGGAATTACACAATGTCGACTTAAGTACAGGAAGAGTGTGTCTTTATATTGTCTATGCTTTGAGCGTTTCCTGTGTCACCAGTTTTACATTCCGATGCACCTCTGCTGGTTTACTGTATCCGTTGGACCTTCCATTGACGATGAAACACAGACATTGCATCGGAATTAAATATAAGAGACACAACGCCGACTTAAGTACAAGAAAACTGAGTCTTCTTAAGGTCTATGTTTTGAGCGTTTCCCGTGTCACCAGTTTTACATTCCGATCCACCTCTGCAGGTTTACTGTATTCATTGGACCTTCCCATTGGTGATGAAACACAGAAATTGCATCAGAATTAAATATAAGAGACACCATGCCGACATAAGTATAGGAAGACTGAGTCTTCCTACTGTCTATGTTTGAGCGTGTCCTGTGTCAACAGTTTTACATTCCGATGCACCTCTGCAGGTTTCCTGTATCCCCTGGACCTTCCCATTGGCCATGAAACACAGAAATGGCATCGGAATTAAATATAAGAGACACAATGCCGACTGAAGTACAGGAAGACTGAGTCTTCCTACTGTCTATGTTTTGAGCGTTTCCTGTATCACCAGTTTTACATTCCGATGCACCTCTGCTGGTTTACTGTATCCGTTGGACCTTCCATTGACGATGAAACACAGACATTGCATCGGAATTAAATATTAGAGACACAACGCCGACTTAAGTACAAGAAAACTGAGTCTTCCTACGGTCTATGATTTGAGCGTTTCCTGTGTCACCAGTTTTACATTCCAATGCACCTCCGCAGGTTTACTGTAAAACGTGGACCTTCCCATTGACGAAAAAACAAAAAAATTGCATCGGAATTAAATATAAGAGACACAACGACGACTTAAGTACCAGAAAACTGAGTCTTCTTACGGTCTATGTTTTGAGCGTTTCCAGTGTCACCAGTTTTACATTCCGATGCCCCTCAGCAGGTTTACTCTGTCCCTTGGACCTTCCCAATGGCGATGAAACACAGAAATAGCATCGGAATTAAATATAGGAGACACAAAGACGTCTTAAGTACAGGAAGACTGAGTCTTCCTACTGTCTATGTTTTGAGCGTTTCCTGTGTCACCAGTTTTACATTCCGATGCACTTCTGCATGTTTACTGTATCCCTTGGACCTTCCCATTGACGATGAAACACAGAAATTGCATCGGAATTAAATATAAGAGACACAATGCCGACTTAAGTACAGTAAGACTGAGTCTTCCTACTGTCTATGTTTTGAGCGTCTTTAGTGTCACCAGATTTATATTCCGATGCACCTCTGCAGGTATAGTGTTGCCCTTCGACTTTCCCATTGACGATGAAACAGACAAATTGCATCGGAATTAAACAATGTCGACTTAAGTACAGGAAGAGTGTGTCTTTATATTGTCTATGCTTTGAGCGTTTCCTGTGTCACCAGTTTTACATTCCGATGCACCTCTGCTGGTTTACTGTATCCGTTGGACCTTCCATTGACGATGAAACACAGACATTGCATCGGAATTACATATAAGAGACACAACGCCGACTTAAGTACAAGAAAACTGAGTCTTCTTAAGGTCTATGTTTTGAGCGTTTCCCGTGTCACCAGTTTTACATTCCGATCCACCTCTGCAGGTTTACTGTATCCATTGGACCTTTCCATTGGTGATGAAACACAGAAATTGCATCAGAATTACATATAAGAGACACCATGCCGACATAAGTATAGGAAGACTGAGTCTTCCTACTGTCTATGTTTGAGCGTGTCCTGTGTCAACAGTTTTACATTCCGATGCACCTCTGCAGGTTTCCTGTATCCCCTGGACCTTCCCATTGGCGATGAAACACAGAAATGGCATCGGAATTAAATATAAGAGACACAATGCCGACTGAAGTACAGGAAGACTGAGTCTTCCTACTGTCTATGTTTTGCGCGTTTCCTGTGTCACCAGTTTTACATTCTGATGCACTTCTGCATGTTTACTGTATCCCTTGGACATTCACAGTGACGCTGAAACACAGAAATTGCATCGGAATTAAATATAAGAGACACAATGCCGACTTAAGTACAGGAAGACTGAGTCTTCCTACTGTCTATGTTTTGAGCGTCTCCTGTGTCACCAGTATTACATTCCGATGCACTTCTGCATGTTTACTGTATCCCTTGGACATTCACAGTGACGATGAAACACAGAAATTGCATCGGAATTAAATATAAGAGACACCATGCCGACATAAGTATAGGAAGACTGAGTCTTCCTACTGTCTATGTTTTGAGCGTCTCCTGTGTCACCAGTATTACATTCCGATGCACTTCTGCATGTTTACTGTATCCCTTGGACATTCACAGTGACGCTGAAACACAGAAATTGCATCGGAATTAAATATAAGAGACACAATGCCGACTTAAGTACAGGAAGACTGAGTCTTCCTACTGTCTATGTTTTGAGCGTCTCCTGTGTCACCAGTATTACATTCCGATGCACTTCTGCATGTTTACTGTATCCCTTGGACATTCACAGTGACGATGAAACACAGAAATTGCATCGGAATTAAATATAAGAAACACAATGCCGACTTAAGTACAGTAAGACTGAGTCTTCCTACTGTCTATGTTTTGAGCGTCTTTAGTGTCACCAGATTTATATTCCGATGCACCTCTGCAGGTATAGTGTTTCCCTTCGACTTTCCCATTGACGATGAAACAGACAAATTGCATCGGAATTAAACAATGTCGACTTAAGTACAGGAAGAGTGTGTCTTTATATTGTCTATGCTTTGAGCGTTTCCTGTGTCACCAGTTTTACATTCCGATGCACCTCTGCTGGTTTACTGTATCCGTTGGACCTTCCATTGACGATGAAACACAGACATTGCATCGGAATTAAATATAAGAGACACAACGCCGACTTAAGTACAAGAAAACTGAGTCTTCTTACGGTCTATGATTTGAGCGTTTCCTGTGTCACCAGTTTTACATTCCAATGCACCTCCGCAGGTTTACTGTATAACGTGGACGTTCCCATTGACGAAAAAACAAAAAAATTGCATCTGAATTAAATATAAGAGACACAACGACGACTTAAGTACCAGAAAACTGAGTCTTCTTACGGTCTATGTTTTGAGCGTTTCCAGTGTCACCAGTTTTACATTCCGATGCCCCTCAGCAGGTTTACTGTGTCCCTTGGACCTTCCCAATGTCGATGAAACACAGAAATTGCATCGGATTTAAATACAAGAGACACAATGACGTCTTAAGTACAGGAAGACTGAGTCTTCCTACAGTCTATGTTTTGAGCGTTTCCTGTATCACCATCTTTACATTCCGATGCACTTCTGCATGTTTACTGTATCCCTTGGACCTTCACAGTGACGATGAAACACAGAAATTGCATCGGAATTAAATATAAGAGACACAATGCCGACTTAAGTACCGGATGACTGAGTCTTCCTACTGTCTGTGTTTTGAGCGTCTCCTGTGTCACCAGTTTTACATTCCGATGCACCTCTGCTGGTTTACTGTATCCGTTGGACCTTCCATTGACGATGAAACACAGACATTGCATCGGAATTAAATATAAGAGACACCATGCCGACATAAGTATAGGAAGACTGAGTCTTCCTACTGTCTATGCTTTGAGCGCCTCCTGTGTCACCAGTTTTACATTCCGATGCACCTCAGCAGGTTTACTGTGTCCCTTGGACCTTCCCAATGGCGATGAAACACAGAAATTGCATAGGAATTAAATATAAGAGACACAATGACGTCTTAAGTACAGGACGACTGAGTCTTCCTACTGTCTATGATTTGAGCGTTTCCTGTGTCACCAGTTTTACATTCCGATGCACTTCTGCATGTTTACTGTATCCCTTGGACATTCACAGTGACGCTGAAACACAGAAATTGCATCGGAATTAAATATAAGAGACACAATGCCGACTTAAGTACAGGAAGACTGAGTCTTCCTACTGTCTATGTTTCGAGCGTCTTTTGTGTCACCCGATTTATATTGCGATGCACTTCTGCAGGTATACTGTTTCCCTTCGACTTTCCCATAGACGATGAAATACAGAAATTGCATCGGAATTACACAATGTCGACATAAGTACAGGAAGAGTGTGTCTTTATATTGTCTATGCTTTGAGCGTTTCCTGTGTCACCAGTTTTACATTCCGATGCACCTCTGCTGGTTTACTGTATCCCTTGGACCTTCCCATTGGCAATGAAACACAGAAATGGCATCGGAATTAAATATAAGAGACACAATGCCGACTGAAGTACAGACGGACTGAGTCTTCCTACTGTCTATGTTTTGAGCGTTTCCTGTGTCACCAGTTTTACATTCCGATGGACATCTGCAGGTTTACTGTATCCATTGGACCTTCCCATTGACGATGAAACACAGAAATTGCATCGGAATTAAATATAAGAGACACAACGCCGACTTAACACAAGAAAACTGAGTCTTCTTACGGTCTATATTTTGAGCGTTTCCAGTGTCACCAATTTTACATTCCGATGCCCCTCAGCAGGTTTACTGTGTCCCTTGGACCTTCCCATTGGCGATGAAACACAGAAATGGCATCGGAATTAAATATGAGATACACAATGCCGACTGAAGTACAGGAGGACTGAGTCTTCCTACTGTCTATGTTTTGAGCGTTTCCTGTGTCACCAGTTTTACATTCCAATGCACCTCTGCATTTTTACTGTATCTCTTGGACCTTCACAGTGACGATGAATCACAGAAATTGCATCGGAATTGAATATAAGAGACACAATGCCGACTTAAGTACAGGAAGACTGAGTCTTCCTACTCTCTATGCTTTGAGCGTCTCCTGTGTCACCAGTTATACATTCCGATGCCACTCTGCAGGTATACTGTTTCCCTTCGACTTTCCCATTGACGATGAAACACAGAAATTGCATCGGAATTAAATATGAGAGACACAATGCCGACTTAAGGACAGGAAGGCTGAGTCTTCCTACTGTCTACGTTTTGAGCATTTCCTGTGTCATCGGTTTTACATTTTGATGCACCTCTGCAGGTTTACTGTATCCCTTGGATCTTCACAGTGATGGTGAAACACAGAAATTGCATCGGAATTAAATATAAGAGACACAATGCCGACTTAAGTACAAGAAAACTGAGTCTTCTTACGCTCTATGATTTGAACGCTTCCTGTGTCACCAGTTTTACATTCCGATGCACCTCTGCAGGTTTACTGTATGCCTTGGATCTTCAAATTGACGATGAAACACAGAAATTGCATCGGAATTAAATATAAGAGACACAATGCCGACTTAAGTACAGGAACATTGAGTCCTCCTACTGTCTATGTTTTGAGCGTTTACAGTGTCACAAGTTTTACATTCCCATGTGACTCTGCAGGTTTACTGTATCTATTGGACGTTCCCATTGACGATGAAACACAGAAATTGCATCGGAATTAAATATAAGAGACACAATGACGTCTTAAGTACAGGAAGACTGAGTCTTCCTACTGCCTATATTTTGAGCGTTTCCTGTGTCACCAGTTTTACATTCCGATGCACCTCTGCATGTTGACTGTATCCCTTGGACCTTCACAGTAACGATGAAACACAGAAATTGCATCGGAATTAAATATAAGTGACACAATACCGACTTAAGTACAGGAAGACTGAGTCTTCCTACTGTCTATGTTTTGGGCGTCTCCTGTGTCACCATTTTTAAATTCCGATGCACCTCTGCAGGTATACTGTTTCCCTTCGACTTTCCCATTGACGATGAAACACAGAAATTGCATCGGAATTAAATAGAAGAGACACAATGTATCTTAAGTACAGGAAGAGTGTGTCTTTCTATTGTCTATGTTTTGAGCGTTTCCTGTGTCACCAATTCTACATTCCGATGCACCTCTGCACGTTTACTGTATCCATTGGAGCTTCCATTGACGATGAAACACAGAAATTCCATCGGAATTAAATATAAGAGACACAACGCCGACTTAAGTACAAGAAAACTGCGTCTTCTTACGGTCTATGATTTGAGCGTTTCCTGTGTCACCAGTTTTACATTCCAATGCACCTCTGCAGGTTTACTGTATCCCCTGGACCTTCCCATTGACGCAAAAACACAGAAATTGCATCGGAATTAAATGTAAGAGGCACAACGCCGACTTAAGTACCAGAAAACTGAGTCTTCTTAAGGTTATGTTTTGAGCGTTTTCTGTGTCACCAGTTTTACATTCCGATGCACCTCTGCAGGTTTACTGTATCCCGTGCACGTTCCCATTGACATTGAAACACAGAAATTACATCGTAAGTAATTATAAAAAGACACAATGCCGACATAAGTACAGGAAGACTGAGTCTTCCTACTGTCTATGTTTTGAGCGTTTCCGGTGTCACCAGTTTTACATTCCGATGCACCTCTGCAGGTTTACTGTCTCCCTTGGACCTACACAGTGTCGATCAAACACAGAAATTGCATCGGAATTAAATATAAAAGACACAATGCCGACTTAAGTACAACAGAAACTGAGTCTTCGTTGGGTCTATGTTATGAGTGCTTCCTGTGTCACCAGTTTTACTTTCCGATGCACCTCTGCAGGGTTACTGTATCCCTTGGACCTTCCCATTGACCATGAAACACAGAAATTGCATCGGAATTAAATATAAGAGACACAATGCCGACTTAAGTACAGGAAGACTAAGTCTTGCTACAGTCTACGCTTTGAGCGTCTCCTGTGTCACCAGTTTTTCATTCCGATGCACCTCTGCAGGTTTACTGTTTCCCTTCGACTTTCCCATTGACGATGAAACACAGAAATTGCATCGGAATTACACAATGTCGGCTTAAGTACAGTAAGAGTGTGTCTTTCTATTGTCTATGTTTTGAGCGTTTCCTGTGTCACCAGTTTTACATTCCGATGCACCTCTGCTGGTTTACTGTATCCGTTGGACCTTCCATTGACGATGAAACACAGACATTGCATCGGAATTAAATATAAGAGACACAACGCCGACTTAAGTACAAGAAAACTGAGTCTTCTTAAGGTCTATGATTTGAGCGTTTCCTGTGTCACCAGTTTTACATTCCAATGTACCTCTGCAGGTTTACTGTATCCCTTGGACCTTCCCATTGACGAAAAAACACAAAAATTGCATCGGAATTAAATATAAGAGACACAACGCCGACTTAAGTACCAGAAAACTGAGTCTTCTTAAGGTCTATGTTTTGAGCGTTTCCCGTGTCACCAGTTTTACATTCCGATCCACCTCAGCAGGTTTACTGTATCCATTGGACCTTCACATTGATGATGAAACACAGAAATTGCATCGGAACTAAATATAACAGACACCATGCCGACATAAGTATAGGAAGACTGAGTCTTCCTACTGTCTATGTTTTGAGCGTGTCCTGTGGCAACAGTTTTACATTCCGATGCACCTCTGCAGGTTTACTGTATCTCTTGGACCTTCCCATTGGCGATGAAACACAGAAATGGCATCGGAATTAAATATAAGAGACACAATGCCGACTGAAGTACAGGAAGGCTGAGTCTTCCTACTGTCTATGTTTTGAGCGTTTCCTGTGTCACCAGTTTTACATTCCGATGCATCTCTGCAGGTTTACTGTATCCCTTGGACCTTCACAGCAACGATGAAACACAGAAATTGCATCGGAATTAAATTTAAGAGACACAACGCCGACTTAAGTACAAGAAATCTGAGTCTTCTTACGGTCTATGTTTTGAGCGTTTCCAGTGTCACCAGTTTTAAATTCCGATGCACCTCTGCAGGTTTACTGCGTCCCTTGAATCTTCCCATTGGCGATGAAACACAGAATTTGCATCGCAATTAAATATAAGAGACACAATGACTTCTTAAGTACAGGAAGACTGAGTCTTCCTACTGTCTATGTTTTGAGCGTTTCCTGTGTAACCAGTTTTACATTCCAATGCACCTCTGCATGTTTACTGTATCTCTTGGACCTTCACAGTGACGATGAAACACAGAAATTGCATCGGAATTGAATATAAGAGACACAATGCCGACTTAAGTACAGGAAGACTAAGTCTTCCTACTCTCTATGCTTTTAGCGTCTCCTGTGTCACCAGTTTTACATTCCGATGCACCTCTGCAGGTATACTGTTTCCCTTCGACTTTCCAATTGACGATGAAACACAGAAATTGCAACGGAATTAAATAGAAGAGACACAACGACGACTTAAGTACAAGAAAACTGAGTCTTCTTACGGTCTATGTTTTGAGCGTTTCCAGAGTCTCCAGTTTTACAATCCGATGCCCCTCAGCAGGTTTACTGTATCTCTTGGACCTTCACAGTGACGATGAAACACAGATATTGCATCGGAATTAAATATAAGAGACACAATGCCGACTTAAGAACAGGAAGGCTGAGTCTTCCTACTGTCTATGTTTTGAGCGTTTCCTGTGTCACTAGTTTTACATTCCAATGCACCTCTGCATGTTTACTGTATCTCTTGGACCTTCACAGTGACGATGAAACACAGAAATTGCATCGGAATTAAATATAAGAGACACAATGACGTCTTAAGTACAGAAAGACTGAGTCTTCCTACTGTCTATGTTTTGAGCGTTTCCATTGTCACCAGTTTTACTTTCCGATGCATCTCTGCAGGTATACTGTTTCCCTTCGACGTTCCCATTGACGATGAAACACAGAAATTGCATCGGAATTTAATATAAGAGACACCATGCCGACATAAGTATAGGAAGACTGAGTCTTCCTACCGTCTATGTTTTGAGCGTGTCCTGTGTCAACAGTTTTACATTCCGATGCACCTCTGCAGGTTTACTGTATCCCTTGGACCGTCCCATTGGCGATGAAACACAGAAATGGCATCGGAATTAAATATGAGAGACACAATGCCGACTTAAGGACAGGAAGGCTGAGTCTTCCTACTGTCTACGTTTTGAGCATTTCCTGTGTCATCGGTTTTACATTTTGATGCACCTCTGCAGGTTTACTGTATCCCTTGGATCTTCACAGTGATGGTGAAACACAGAAATTGCATCGCAATTAAATATAAGAGACACAATGCCGACTTAAGTACAAGAAAACTGAGTCTTCTTACGCTCTATGATTTGAACGCTTCCTGTGTCACCAGTTTTACATTCCGATGCACCTCTGCAGGTTTACTGTATCCATAGGACGTTCCCATTGACGATGAAACACAGAAATAGCATCGGAACTCAATATAAGAGACACAATGCCGACTTAAGAACAGGAAGGCTGAGTCTTCCTACTGTCTATGTTTTGAGCGTTTCCTGTGTCACTAGTTTTACATTCCGATGCACCTCTGCAGGTTTACTGTATGCCTTGGATCTTCAAATTGACGATGAAACACAGAAATTGCATCGGAATTAAATATAAGAGACACAATGCCGACTTAAGTACAGGAACATTGAGTCTTCCTACTGTCTATGATTTGAGCGTTTACAGTGTCACAAGTTTTACATTCCCATGTGACTCTGCAGGTTGACTGTATCTATTGGACGTTCCCATTGACGATGAAACACAGAAATTGCATCGGAATTAAATATAAGAGACACAATGACGTCTTAAGTACAGGAAGACTGAGTCTTCCTACTGCCTATATTTTGAGCGTTTCCTGTGTCACCAGTTTTACATTCCGATGCACCTCTGCATGTTGACTGTATCCCTTGGACCTTCACAGTAACGATGAAACACAGAAATTGCATCGGAATTAAATATAAGAGACACAATACCGACTTAAGTACAGGAAGACTGAATCTTCCTACTGTCTATGTTTTGGGCGTCTCCTGTGTCACCATTTTTAAATTCCGATGCACCTCTGCAGGTATACTGTTTCCCTTCGACTTTCCCATTGACGATGAAACACAGAAATTGCATCGGAATTAAATAGAAGAGACACAATGTCGACTTAAGTACAGGAAGAGTGTGTCTTTCTATTGTCTATGTTTTGAGCGTTTCCTGTGTCACCAATTCTACATTCCGATGCACCTCTGCACGTTTACTGTATCCATTGGAGCTTCCATTGATGATGAAACACAGAAATTCCATCGGAATTAAATATAAGAGACACAACGCCGACTTAAGTACAAGAAAACTGAGTCTTCTTACGGTCTATGATTTGAGCGTTTCCTGTGTCACCAGTTTTACATTCCAATGCACCTCTGCAGGTTTACTGTATCCCCTGGACCTTCCCATTGACGCAAAAACACAGAAATTGCATCGGAATTAAATGTAAGAGGCACAACGCCGACTTAAGTACCAGAAAACAGAGTCTTCTTAAGGTTATGTTTTGAGCGTTTTCTGTGTCACCAGTTTTACATTCCGATGCACCTCTGCAGGTTTACTGTATCCCGTGCACGTTCCCATTGACATTGAAACACAGAAATTACATCGTAAGTAAATATAATAGACACAATGCCGACATAAGTACAGGAAGACTGAGTCTTCCTACTGTCTATGTTTTGAGCGTTTCCGGTGTCACCAGTTTTACATTCCGATGCAACTCTGCAGGTTTACTGTCTCCCTTGGACCTACACAGTGTCGATGAAACACAGAAATTGCATCGGAATTAAATATAAAAGACACAATGCCGACTTAAGTACAACAGAAACTGAGTCTTCGTTGGGTCTATGTTATGAGCGCTTCCTGTGTCACCAGTTTTACTTTCCGATGCACCTCTGCAGGGTTACTGTATCCCTTGGACCTTCCCATTGACCATGAAACACAGAAATTGCATCGGAATTAAATATAAGAGACACAATGCCGACTTAAGTACAGGAAGACTAAGTCTTGCTACTGTCTACGCTTTGAGCGTCTCCTGTGTCACCAGTTTTTCATTCCGATGCACCTCTGCAGGTTTACTGTTTTCCTTCGACTTTCCCATTGACGATGAAACACAGAAATTGCATCGGAATTAAATAGAAGAGACACAACGACGACTTAAGTACAAGAAAACTGAGTCTTCTTACGGTCTATGTTTTGAGCGTTTCAAGTGTCACCAGTTTTACATTCCGATGCCCCTCAGCAGGTTTACTGTGTCCCTTGGACCTTCCCAATGGCGATGAAACACAGAAATTGCATCGGAATTAAATATAAGAGACACAATGACGTCTTAAGTACAGGAAGACTGAGTCTTCCTACTGTCTATGTTTTGAGCGTTTCCTGTGTCACCAGTTTTACATTCCGATGCACTTCTGCATGTTTACTGTATACCTTGGACATTCACAGTGACGATGAAACACAGAAATTGCATCGGAATTAAATATAAGAGACACAATGCCGACTTAAGTACAGGAAGACTGAGTCTTCCTACTGTCTATGTTTTGAGCGTCTCCTGTGTCACCAGATTTATATTCCGATGCACCTCTGCAGGCATACTGTTTCCCTTCGACTTTCCCATTGACGATGAAACACAGAAATTGCATCGGAATTACACAATGTCGGCTTAAGTACAGTAAGAGTGTGTCTTTCTATTGTCTATGTTTTGAGCGTTAACTGTGTCACCAGTTTTACATTCCGATGCACCTCTGCTGGTTTACTGTATCCGTTGGACCTTCCATTGACGATGAAACACAGACATTGCATGGGAATTAAATATAAGAGACACAACGCCGACTTAAGTACAAGAAAACTGAGTCTTCTTACGGTCTATGTTTTGAGCGTTTCCTGTGTCACCAGTTTTACATTCCGATGCACCTCTGCTGGTTTACTGTATCCGTTGGACCTTCCATTGACGATGAAACACAGACATTGCATCGGAAATAAATATAAGAGACACAACGCCGACTTAAGTACAAGAAAACTGAGTCTTCTTAAGGTCTATGTTTTGAGCGTTTCCCATGTCACCAGTTTTACATTCCGATCCACCTCAGCAGGTTTACTGTATCCATTGGACCTTCACATTGATGATGAAACACAGAAATTGCATCGGAACTAAATATAACAGACACCATGCCGACATAAGTATAGGAAGACTGAGTCTTCCTACTGTCTATGCTTTGAGCGTGTCCTGTGTCAACAGTTTTACATTCCGATGCACCTCTGCAGGTTTACTGTATCTCTTGGACCTTCCCATTGGCGATGAAACACAGAAATGGCATCGGAATTAAATTTAAGAGACACAATGCCGACTGAAGTACAGGAAGGCTGAGTCTTCCTACTGTCTATGTTTTGAGCGTTTCCTGTGTCACCAGTTTTACATTCCGATGCATCTCTGCAGGTTTACTGTATCCCTTGGACCTTCACAGCAACGATGAAACACAGAAATTGCATCGGAATTAAATTTAAGAGACACAACGCCGACTTAAGTACAAGAAAACTGAGTCTTCTTACGGTCTATGTTTTGAGCGTTTCCAGTGTCACCAGTTTTAAATTCCGATGCACCTCTGCAGGATTACTGCGTCCCTTGAATCTTCCCATTGGCGATGAAACACAGAAATTGCATCGCAATTAAATATAAGAGACACAATGACGTCTTAAGTACAGGAAGACTGAGTCTTCCTACTGTCTATGTTTTGAGCGTTTCCTGTGTCACCAGTTTTACATTCCAATGCACCTCTGCATGTTTACTGTATCTCTTGGACCTTCACAGTGACGATGAAACACAGAATATGCATCGGAATTGAATATAAGAGACACAATGCCGACTTAAGTACAGGAAGACTAAGTCTTCCTACTCTCTGTGCTTTGAGCGTCTCCTGTGTCACCAGTTTTACATTCCGATGCACCTCTGCAGGTATACTGTTTCCCTTCCACTTTCCAATTGACGATGAAACACAGAAATTGCAACGGAATTAAATAGAAGAGACACAACGACGACTTAAGTACAAGAAAACTGAGTCTTCTTACGGTCTATGTTTTGAGCGTTTCCAGAGTCTCCAGTTTTACATTCCGATGCCCCTCAGCAGGTTTACTGTGTCCCTTGGACCTTCACAGTGACGATGAAACACAGAAATTGCATCGGAATTAAATATAAGAGGCACAATGCCGACTAAAGAACAGGAAGGCTGAGTCTTCCTACTGTCTATGTTTTGAGCGTTTCCTGTGTCACTAGTTTTACATTCCAATGCACCTCTGCATGTTTACTGTATCTCTTGGACCTTCACAGTGACGATGAAACACAGAAATTGCATCGGAATTAAATATAAGAGACACAATGACGTCTTAAGTACAGGAAGACTGAGTCTTCCTACTGTCTATGATTTGAGCGTTTCCTGTGTCACCAGTTTTACATTCCGATGCACCTCTGCATGTCTACTGTATCCCTTGGACCTTCACAGTGACGATGAAACACAGAAATTGCATCGGAATTAAATATAAGAGACACAATGACGACTTAAGTACAGGAAGACTGAGTCTTCCTACCGTCTATGTTTTAGGCGTCTCCTGTGTCACCAGTTTTAAATTCCGATGCACCTCTGCAGGTATACTGTTTCCCTTCGACTTTCCCATTGACGATGAAACACAGAAATTGCATCGGAATTAAATATAAGAGACACAATGTCGACTTAAGTACAGGAAGAGTGTGTCTTTCTATTGTCTATGTTTTGAGCGTTTCCTGTGTCACCAGTTTTAAATTCCGATGCACCTCTGCTGGTTTACTGTATCCATTGGAGCTTCCATTGACGATGAAACGCAGAAATTGCATCGGAATTATATATAAGAGACACTACCGACTTAAGTACAAGAAAACTGAGTCTTCTTACGGTCTATGATTTGAGCGTTTCCTGTGTTACCGGTTTTACATTCCAATGCACCTCTGCAGGTTTACTGTATACCCTGGACCATCCCATTGACGCAAAAACACAGAAATTGCATCGGAATTAAATATAAGAGGCACAACGCCAACTTAAGTACCAGAAAACTGGGTCTTCTTAAGGTCTATGTTTTGAGCGTTTCCCGTGTCATCAGTTTTACATTCCGATCCACCTCTGCAGGTTTACTGTATCCATTGGAGCTTCCCATTGATGATGAAACACAGAAATTGCAACGGAATTAAATATAAGAGACACCATGCCGACATAAGTATAGGAAGACTGAGTCTTCCTACTGTCTATGTTTTCAGCGTGTCCTGTGTCAACAGTTTTACATTCCGATGCACCTCTGCAGGTTTACTGTATCCCTTGGACCTTCTTTTGGCGATGAAACACAGAAATGGCATCGGAATTAAATATAAGAGACACAATGCCGACTGAAGTACAGGAAGACTGAGTCTTCCTACTGTCTATGTTTTGAGCGTTTTCTGTGTCACCAGTTTTACATTCCGATGCACTTCTGGATGTTTACTGTATCCCTTGGACCTTCACAGCGACGATGAAACACAGAAATTGCAGCGGAATTAAATATAAGAGACACAATGCCGACTTAAGTACAGGAAGACTGAGTCTTCCTACTGTCTATGTTTTGAGAGTCTCCTGTGTCACCAGATTTATATTCCGATGCACCTCTGCAGGTATTCTGTTTCCCTTCGACTTTCCCATTGACGATGAAACACAGAAATTGCATCGGAATTACACAATGTCGACTTAAGTACAGGAAGAGTGTGTCTTTCTATTGTCTATGTTTCGAGCGTTTCCTGTGTCACCAGTTTTACATTCCGATGCACCTCTGCTGGTTTACTGTATCCGTTGGACCATCCGTTGACGATGAAACACAGACATTGCATCGGAATTAAATATAAGAGACACAACGCCGACTGAAGTACCAGAAAACTGAGTCTTCGTAAGGTGTATGTTTTGAGCGTTTCCCGTGTCACCAGTTTTAGATTCCGATCCACCTCTGCAGGTTTACTGTATCTCTTGGACCGTCACAGTTACGATGAAACACAGAAATTGCATCGGAATTAAATATAAGAGACACAATGCCGACTTAAGAACAGGAAGGCTGAGTCTTCCTACTGTCTATGTTTTGAGCGTTTCATGTGTCACTAGTTTTACATTCCAATGCACCTCTGCATGTTTACTGTATCTCTTGGACCTTCACAGTGACGATGAAACACAGAAATTGCATCGGAATTAAATATAAGAGACACAATGACGTCTTAAGTACAGAAAGACTGAGTCTTCCTACTGTCTATGTTTTGAGCGTTTCCATTGTCACCAGTTTTACTTTCCGATGCATCTCTGCAGGTATACTGTTTCCTTTCGACGTTCCCATTGACGATGAAACACAGAAATTGCATCGGAATTAAATATAAGAGACAACATGCCGACATAAGTATAGGAAGACTGAGTCTTCCTACCGTCTATGTTTTGAGCGTGTCCTGTGTCAACAGTTTTACATTCCGATGCACCTCTGCAGGTTTACTGTATCCCTTGGACCGTCCCATTGGCGATGAAACACAGAAATGGCATCGGAATTAAATATGAGAGACACAATGCCGACTTAAGGACAGGAAGGCTGAGTCTTCCTACTGTCTATGTTTTGAGCGTTTCCTGTGTCACTAGTTTTACATTCCGATGCACCTCTGCAGGTTTACTGTATCTCTTGGACCTTCACAGTGACGATGAAACACAGAAATTGTATCGGAATTAAATATAAGAGACACAATGACGTCTTAAGTACAGAAAGACTGAGTCTTCCTACTGTCTATGTTTTGAGCGTTTCCATTGTCACCAGTTTTACTTTCCGATGCATCTCTGCAGGTATACTGTTTCCTTTCGACGTTCCCATTGACGATGAAACACAGAAATTGCATCGGAATTAAATATAAGAGACAACATGCCGACATAAGTATAGGAAGACTGAGTCTTCCTACCGTCTATGTTTTGAGCGTGTCCTGTGTCAACAGTTTTACATTCCGATGCACCTCTGCAGGTTTACTGTATCCCTTGGACCGTCCCATTGGCGATGAAACACAGAAATGGCATCGGAATTAAATATGAGAGACACAATGCCGACTTAAGGACAGGAAGGCTGAGTCTTCCTACTGTCTACGTTTTGAGCATTTCCTGTGTCATCGGTTTTACATTTTGATGCACCTCTGCAGGTTTACTGTATCCCTTGGATCTTCACAGTGATGGTGAAACACAGAAATTGCATCGCAATTAAATATAAGAGACACAATGCCGAATTAAGTACAAGAAAACTGAGTCTTCTTACGCTCTATGATTTGAACGCTTCCTGTGTCACCAGTTTTACATTCCGATGCACATCTGCAGGTTTACTGTATCCATTGGACGTTCCCATTGACGATGAAACACAGAAATAGCATCGGAACTCAATATAAGAGACACAATGCCGACTTAAGAACAGGAAGACTGAGTCTTCCTACTGTCTATGTTTTGAGCGTTTCCTGTGTCACTAGTTTTACATTCCGATGCACCTCTGCAGGTTTACTGTATGCCTTGGATCTTCAAATTGACGATGAAACACAGAAATTGCATCGGAATTAAATATAAGAGACACAATGCCGACTTAAGTACAGGAACATTGAGTCTTCCTACTGTCTATGTTTTGAGCGTTTACAGTGTCACAAGTTTTACATTCCCATGTGACTCTGCAGGTTTACTGTATCTATTGGACGTTCCCATTGACGATGAAACACAGAAATTGCATCGGAATTAAATATAAGAGACACAATGACGTCTTAAGTACAGGAAGACTGAGTCTTCCTACTGCCTATATTTTGAGCGTTTCCTGTGTCACCAGTTTTACATTCCGATGCACCTCTGCATGTTGACTGTATCCCTTGGACCTTCACAGTAACGATGAAACACAGAAATTGCATCGGAATTAAATATAAGAGACACAATACCGACTTAAGTACAGGAAGACTGAATCTTCCTACTGTCTATGTTTTGGGCGTCTCCTGTGTCACCATTTTTAAATTCCGATGCACCTCTGCAGGTATACTGTTTCCCTTCGACTTTCCCATTGACGATGAAACACAGAAATTGCATCGGAATTAAATAGAAGAGACACAATGTCGACTTAAGTACAGGAAGAGTGTGTCTTTCTATTGTCTATGTTTTGAGCGTTTCCTGTGTCACCAATTCTACATTCCGATGCACCTCTGCACGTTTACTGTATCCGTTGGAGCTTCCATTGATGATGAAACACAGAAATTCCATCGGAATTAAATATAAGAGACACAACGCTGACTTAAGTACAAGAAAACTGAGTCTTCTTACGGTCTATGATTTGAGCGTTTCCTGTGTCACCAGTTTTACATTCCAATGCACCTCTGCAGGTTTACTGTATCCCCTGGACCTTCCCATTGACGCAAAAACACAGAAATTGCATCGGAATTAAATGTAAGAGGCACAACGCCGACTTAAGTACCAGAAAACTGAGTCTTCTTAAGGTTATGTTTTGAGCGTTTTCTGTGTCACCAGTTTTACATTCCGATGCACCTCTGCAGGTTTACTGTATCCCGTGCACGTTCCCATTGACATTGAAACACAGAAATTACATCGTAAGTAAATATAATAGACACAATGCCGACATAAGTACAGGAAGACTGAGTCTTCCTACTGTCTATGTTTTGAGCGTTTCCGGTGTCACCAGTTTTACATTCCGATGCAACTCTGCAGGTTTACTGTCTCCCTTGGACCCACACAGTGTCGATGAAACACAAAAATTGCATCGGAATTAAATATAAAAGACACAATGCCGACTTAAGTACAACAGAAACTGAGTCTTCGTTGGGTCTATGTTATGAGCGCTTCCTGTGTCACCAGTTTTACTTTCCGATGCACCTCTGCAGGGTTACTGTATCCCTTGGACCTTCCCATTGACCATGAAACACAGAAATTGCATCGGAATTAAATATAAGAGACACAATGCCGACTTAAGTACAGGAAGACTAAGTCTTGCTACTGTCTACGCTTTGAGCGTCTCCTGTGTCACCAGTTTTTCATTCCGATGCACCTCTGCAGGTTTACTGTTTTCCTTCGACTTTCCCATTGACGATGAAACACAGAAATTGCATCGGAATTAAATAGAAGAGACACAACGACGACTTAAGTACAAGAAAACTGAGTCTTCTTACGGTCTATGTTTTGAGCGTTTCAAGTGTCACCAGTTTTACATTCCGATGCCCCTCAGCAGGTTTACTGTGTCCCTTGGACCTTCCCAATGGCGATGAAACACAGAAATTGCATCGGAATTAAATATAAGAGACACAATGACGTCTTAAGTACAGGAAGACTGAGTCTTCCTACTGTCTATGTTTTGAGCGTTTCCTGTGTCACCAGTTTTACATTCCGATGCACTTCTGCATGTTTACTGTATCCCTTGGACATTCACAGTGACGATGAAACACAGAAATTGCATCGGAATTAAATATAAGAGACACAATGCCGACTTAAGTACAGGAAGACTGAGTCTTCCTACTGTCTATGTTTTGAGCGTCTCCTGTGTCACCAGATTTATATTCCGATGCACCTCTGCAGGCATACTGTTTCCCTTCGACTTTCCCATTGACGATGAAACACAGAAATTGCATCGGAATTACACAATGTCGGCTTAAGTACAGTAAGAGTGTGTCTTTCTATTGTCTATGTTTTGAGCGTTAACTGTGTCACCAGTTTTACATTCCGATGCACCTCTGCTGGTTTACTGTATCCGTTGGACCTTCCATTGACGATGAAACACAGACATTGCATGGGAATTAAATATAAGAGACACAACGCCGACTTAAGTACAAGAAAACTGAGTCTTCTTACGGTCTATGTTTTGAGCGTTTCCTGTGTCACCAGTTTTACATTCCGATGCACCTCTGCTGGTTTACTGTATCCGTTGGACCTTCCATTGACGATGAAACACAGACATTGCATCGGAATTAAATATAAGAGACACAACGCCGACTTAAGTACAAGAAAACTGAGTCTTCTTAAGGTCTATGATTTGAGCGTTTCCTGTGTCACCAGTTTTACATTCCAATGCACCTCTGCAGGTTTACTGTATCCCTTGGACCTTCCCATTGACGAGAAAACACAAAAATTGCATCGGAATTAAATATAAGAGACACAACGCCGACTTAAGTACCAGAAAACTGAGTCTTCTTAAGGTCTATGTTTTGAGCGTTTCCCATGTCACCAGTTTTACATTCCGATCCACCTCAGCAGGTTTACTGTATCCATTGGACCTTCACATTGATGATGAAACACAGAAATTGCATCGGAACTAAATATAACAGACACCATGCCGACATAAGTATAGGAAGACTGAGTCTTCCTACTGTCTATGCTTTGAGCGTGTCCTGTGTCAACAGTTTTACATTCCGAAGCACCTCTGCAGGTTTACTGTATCTCTTGGACCTTCCCATTGGCGATGAAACACAGAAATGGCATCGGAATTAAATATAAGAGACACAATGCCGACTGAAGTACAGGAAGGCTGAGTCTTCCTACTGTCTATGTTTTGAGCGTTTCCTGTGTCACCAGTTTTACACTCCGATGCATCTCTGCAGGTGTACTGTATCCCTTGGACCTTCACAGCAACGATGAAACACAGAAATTGCATCGGAATTAAATTTAAGAGACACAACGCCGACTTAAGTACAAGAAAACTGAGTCTTCTTACGGTCTATGTTTTGAGCGTTTCCAGTGTCACCAGTTTTAAATTCCGATGCACGTCTGCAGGATTACTGCGTCCCTTGAATCTTCCCATTGGCGATGAAACACAGAAATTGCATCGCAATTAAATATAAGAGACACAATGACGTCTTAAGTACAGGAAGACTGAGTCTTCCTACTGTCTATGTTTTGAGCGTTTCCTGTGTCACCAGTTTTACATTCCAATGCACCTCTGCATGTTTACTGTATCTCTTGGACCTTCACAGTGACGATGAAACACAGAAATTGCATCGGAATTGAATATAAGAGACACAATGCCGACTTAAGTACAGGAAGACTAAGTCTTCCTACTCTCTATGCTTTGAGCGTCTCCTGTGTCACCAGTTTTACATTCCGATGCACCTCTGCAGGTATACTGTTTCCCTTCGACTTTCCAATTGACGATGAAACATAGATATTGCAACGGAATTAAATAGAAGAGACACAACGACGACTTAAGTACAAGAAAACTGAGTCTTCTTACGGTCTATGTTTTGAGCGTTTCCAGAGTCTCCAGTTTTACATTCCGATGCCCCTCAGCAGGTTTACTGTGTCCCTTGGACCTTCACAGTGACGATGAAACACAGAAATTGCATCGGAATTAAATATAAGAGGCACAATGCCGACTAAAGAACAGGAAGGCTGAGTCTTCCTACTGTCTATGTTTTGAGCGTTTCCTGTGTCACTAGTTTTACATTCCAATGCACCTCTGCATGTTTACTGTATCTCTTGGACCTTCACAGTGACGATGAAACACAGAAATTGCATCGGAATTAAATATAAGAGACACAATGACGTCTTAAGTACAGAAAGACTGAGTCTTCCTACTGTCTATGTTTTCAGCGTGTCCTGTGTCAACAGTTTTACATTCCGATGCACCTCTGCAATTTTAATGTATCCCTTGGACCTTCCCATTGACGATGAAACACAGAAATGGCATCGGAATTAAATATAAGAGACACAATGCCGACTGAAGTACAGGAAGACTGAGTCTTCCTACTGTCTATGTTTTGAGCGTTTTCTGTGTCACCAGTTTTACATTCCGATGCACTTCTGGAAGTTTACTGTATCCCTTGGACCTTCACAGCGACGATGAAACACAGAAATTGCAGCGGAATTAAATATAAGAGACACAATGCCGACTTAAGTACAGGAAGACTGAGTCTTCCTACTGTCTATGTTTTGAGAGTCTCCTGTGTCACCAGATTTATATTCCGATGCACCTCTGCAGGTATTCTGTTTCCCTTCGACTTTCCCATTGACGATGAAACACAGAAATTGCATCGGAATTACACAATGTCGACTTAAGTACAGGAAGAGTGTGTCTTTCTATTGTCTATGTTTTGAGCGTTTCCTGTGTCACCAGTTTTACATTCCGATGCACCTCTGCTGGTTTACTGTATCCGTTGGACCATCCGTTGACGATGAAACACAGACATTGCATCGGAATTAAATATAAGAGACACAACGCCGACTGAAGTACCAGAAAACTGAGTCTTCGTAAGGTGTCTGTTTTGAGCGTTTCCCGTGTCACCAGTTTTAGATTCCGATCCACCTCTGCAGGTTTACTGTATCCATTGGACCTTCCCTTTGATGATGAAACACAGAAATTGCATCGGAATTAAATATAAGAGACACCAGGCCGACATAAGTATAGGAAGACTGAGTCTTCCTACAGTCTATGCTTTGAGCGTGTGCTGTCTCAACAGTTTTACATTCCGATGCACCTCTGCAGGTTTACTGTATCCCTTGGACCTTCACAGCGACGATGAAACACAGAAATTGCATCGGAATTAAATATAAGAGACACAATGCCGACTTAAGTACAGAAAGACTGAGTCTTCCTACTGTCTATGTTTTGAGCGTTTCCATTGTCACCAGTTTTACTTTTCGATGCATCTCTGCAGGTATACTGTTTCCCTTCGACGTTCCCATTGACGATGAAACACAGAAATTGCATCGGAATTAAATATAAGAGACGCAACGCCGACTTAAGTACCACAAAACTGAGTCTTCTTAAGGTCTATGTTTTGAGCGTTTCCCGTGTCACCAGTTTTACATTCCGATCCACCTCTGCAGGATTACTGTATCCATCTGACCTTCCCATTTATGATGAAACACAGAAATTGCATCGGAATTAAATATAAGAGACACAATGTCGACTTAAGTACAGGAAGAGTGTGTCTTTCTATTGTCTATGTTTTGAGCGTTTCCTGTGTCACCAGTTTTACATTCCGATGCACCTCTGCTGGTTTACTGTATCCATTGGAGCTTCCATTGACGATGAAACGCAGAAATTGCATCGGAATTAAATATAAGAGACACAACCGACTCAAGTACAAGAAAACTGAGTCTTCTTACGGTCTATGATTTGAGCGTTTCCTGTGTCACCGGTTTTACATTCCAATGCACCTCTGCAGGTTTACTGTATATCCTGGACCATCCCATTGACGCAAAAACACAGAAATTGCATCGGAATTAAATATAAGAGGCACAACGCCAACTTAAGTACCAGAAAACTGAGTCTTCTTAAGGTCTATGTTTTGAGCGTTTCCAGTGTCATCAGTTTTACATTCCGATCCACCTCTGCTGGTTTACTGTATCCATTGGACCTTCCCATTGATGATGAAACACAGAAATTGCAACGGAATTAAATATAAGAGACACCATGCCGACATAAGTATAGGAAGACTGAGTCTTCCTACTGTCTATGTTTTCAGCGTGTCCTGTGTCAACAGTTTTACATTCCGATGCACCTCTGCAGGTTTACTGTATCCCTTGGACCTTCTTTTGGCGATGAAACACAGAAATGGCATCGGAATTAAATATAAGAGACACAATGCCGACTGAAGTACAGGAAGACTGAGTCTTCCTACTGTCTATGTTTTGAGCGTTTTCTGTGCCACCAGTTTTACATTCCGATGCACTTCTGGATGTTTACTGTATCCCTTGGACCTTCACAGCGACGATGAAACACAGAAATTAATTCGGAATTAAATATAAGAGACACAATGCCGACTTAAGTACAGGAAGACTGAGTCTTCCTACTGTCTATGTTTTGAGCGTCTCCTGTGTCACCAGATTTATATTCCGATGCACCTCTGCAGGTATTCTGTTTCCCTTCGACTTTCCCATTGACGATGAAACACAGAAATTGCATCGGAATTACACAATGTCGACTTAAGTACAGGAAGAGTGTGTCTTTCTATTGTCTATGTTTTGAGCGTTTCCTGTGTCACCAGTTTTACATTCCGATGCACCTCTGCTGGTTTACTGTATCCGTTGGACCATCCGTTGACGATGAAACACAGACATTGCATCGGAATTAAATATAAGAGACACAACGCCGACTGAAGTACCAGAAAACTGAGTCTTCTTAAGGTGTATGTTTTGAGCGTTTCCCGTGTCACCAGTTTTAGATTCCGATCCACCTCTGCAGGTTTACTGTATCCATTGGACCTTCCCTTTGATGATGAAACACAGAAATTGCATCGGAATTAAATATAAGAGACAACAGGCCGACATAAGTATAGGAAGACTGAGTCTTCCTACTGTCTATGCTTTGAGCGTGTCCTGTCTCAACAGTTTTACATTCCGATGCACCTCTGCAGGTTTACTGTATCCCTTGGACCTTCACAGCGACGATGAAACACAGAAATTGCATCGGAATTTAATATAAGAGACACAACGCCGACTTAAGTACTAGGAAACTGAGTCTTCTTACTGTCTATTTTTTGAGCGTTTCCAGTGTCACCAGTTTTACATTCCAATGCACCTCTGCATGTTTACTGTATCTCTTGGACCTTCACAGTGACGATGAAACACAGAAATTGCATCGGAATTGAATATAAGAGACACAATGCCGACTTAAGTACAGGAAGACTGTGTCTTCCTACGGTCTATGTTTTGAGCGTTTCCAGTGTCACCAGTTTTACATTCCGATACCCTTCTGCATGTTTCTGTATCCCTTGGACCTTGACAGTGACGATGAAACACAGAATTTGCTTCGGAATTAAATATAAGAGACACAATGCCGACTTAACTACCGGATGACTGAGTCTTCCTACTGTCTATGTTTTGAGCGTCTCCTGTGTCACCAGTTTTACATTCCGATGCACCTCTGCTGGTTTACTGTATCCGTTGGACGTTCCATTGACGATGAAACACAGACATTGCATCGGAATTAAATATAAGAGACACAACGCCGACTTAAGTACAAGAAAACTGAGTCTTCTTACGGTCTATGTTTTGAGCGTTTCCAGAGTCTCCAGTTTTACATTCCGATGCCCCTCAGCAGGTTTACTGTGTCCCTTGGACCTTCACAGTGACGATGAAACACAGAAATTGCATCGGAATTAAATATAAGAGATACAATGCCGACTTAAGTACAGAAAGACTGAGTCTTCGTACGGTCTATGTTTTGAGCGTTTCCATTGTCACCAGTTTTACTTTCCGATGCATCTCTGCAGGTATACTGTTTCCCTTCGACGTTCCCATTGACGATGAAACACAGAAATTGCATCGGAATTAAATATAAGAGACGCAACGCCGACTTAAGTACCACAAAACTGAGTCTTCTTAAGGTCTATGTTTTGAGCGTTTCCCGTGTCACCAGTTTTACATTCCGATCCACCTCTGCAGGATTACTGTATCCATTTGACCTTCCCATTGATGATGAAACACAGAAATTGCATCGGAATTAAATATAAGAGACACCATGCCGACATAAGTATAGGAAGACTGAGTCCTCCTACTGTCTATGTTTTGAGCGTGTCCTGTGTCAACAGTTTTACATTCCGATGCACCTCTGCAGGTTTACTGTATCCCTTGGACCTTCCCATTGGCGATGAAACACAGAAATGGCATCGGAATTAAATATAAGATACACAATGCCGACTGAAGTACAGGATGACTGAGTCTTCCTACTGTCTATGTTGTGAGCGTTTCCTGTGTCACCTGTTTTACATTCCCATGCGACTCTGCAGGTTTACTGTATCCATTGGACTTTCCCATTGACGATGAAACACAGAAATAGCATCGGAATTAAATATAAGAGACACAATACCGACTTAAGAACAGGAAGGCTGAGTCTTCCTACTGTCTATGTTTTGAGCGTTTCCTGTGTCACTAGTTTTACATTCCAATGCACCTCTGCATGTTTACTGTATCTCTTGGACCTTCACAGTGACGATGAAACACAGAAATTGCATCGGAATTAAATATAAGAGACACAATGACGTCTTAAGTACAGGAAGACTGAGTCTTCCTACTGTCTATGATTTGAGCGTTTCCTGTGTCACCAGTTTTACATTCCGATGCACCTCTGCATGTCTACTGTATCCCTTGGACCTTCACAGTGACGATGAAACACAGAAATTGCATCGGAATTAAATATAAGAGACACAATGACGACTTAAGTACAGGAAGACTGAGTCTTCCTACTGTCTATGTTTTGTGCGTCTCCTGTGTCACCAGTTTTAAATTCCGATGCACCTCTGCAGGTATACTGTTTCCCTTCGACTTTCCCATTGAAGATGAAACACAGAAATTGCATCGGAATTAAATATAAGAGACACAATGTCGACTTAAGTACAGGAAGAGTGTGTCTTTCTATTGTCTATGTTTTGAGCGTTTCCTGTGTCACCAGTTTTACATTCCGATGCACCTCTGCTAGTTTACTGTATCCGTTGGACCTTCCATTGACGATGAAACACACACATTGCATCGGAATTAAAATTAAGAGACACAACGCCGACTTAAGTACAAGAAAACTGAGTCTTCTTACGGTCAATGATTTGAGCGTTTCTTGTGTCACCACTTTTACATTCCAATGCACCTCCGCAGGTTTACTGAATAACTTGGACCTTCCCATTGACGAAAAAACACAAAAATTGCATCGGAATTAAATATAAGAGACACAACGCCGACTTAAGTACCAGAAAACTGAGTCTTCTTAAGGTCTATGTTTTGACGTTTCCCGTGTCACCAGTTTTACATTCCGATCCACCTCTGCAGTATTACTGTATCCATTGGACCTTCCCATTCATTATGTAACACAGAAATTGCATCGGAATTAAATATAAGAGACACCATGCCGACATAAGTATAGGAAGACTGAGTCTTCCTACTGTCTATGTTTTGAGCGTGTCCTGTGTCAACAGTTTTACATTCCGATGCACCTCTGCAGGTTTACTGTATCCCTTGGACCTTCCCAATGGCGATGAAACACAAAAATGGCATCGGAATTAAATATAAGAGACACAATGCCGACTGAAGTACAGGAAGACTGAGTCTTCCTTCTGTCTATGTTTTGAGCGTTTCCTGTATCACCAGTTTTACATTCCCATGCGACTCTGCAGGTTTACTGAATCCATTGGACTTTCCCATTGACGATGAAACACAGAAATAGCATCGGAATTAAATATAAGAGACACAATGCCGACTTAAGAACAGGAAGGCTGAGTCTTCCTACTGTCTATGTTTTGAGCGTTTCCTGTGTCACTAGTTTTACATTCCAATGCACCTCTGCATGTTTACTGTATCTCTTGGACCTTCACAGTGACGATGAAACACAGAAATTGCATCGGAATTAAATATAAGAGACACAATGACGACTTAAGTACAGGAAGACTGAGTCTTCCTACTGTCTATGTTTTGGGCGTCTCCTGTGTCACCAGTTTTAAATTCCGATGCACCTCTGCAGGTATACTGTTTCCCTTCGACTTTCCCATTGACGATGAAACACAGAAATTGCATCGGAATTAAATATAAGAGACACAATGTCGACTTAAGTACAGGAAGAGTGTGTCTTTCTATTGTCTATGTTTTGAGCGTTTCCTGTGTCACCAGTTTTACATTCCGATGCACCTCTGCTGGTTTACTGTATCCTTTGGAGCTTCCATTGACGATGAAACACAGAAATTGCATCGGAATTAAATATAAGAGACACAACCGACTTAAGTACAAGAAAACTGAGTCTTCTTACGGTCTATGATTTGAGCGTTTCCTGTGTCACCGGTTTTACATTCCAATGCACCTCTGCAGGTTTACTGTATACCCTGGACCTTCCCATTGTCGCAAAAACAAAGAAATTGCATCGGAATTAAATATAAGAGGCACAACGCCGACTTAAGTACCAGAAAACTGAGTCTTCTTAAGGTCTATGTTTTGAGCGTTTCCCGTGTCACCAGTTTTACATTCCGATCCACCTCTGCAGGTTTACTGTAGCTATTGGACCTTCCCATTGATGATGAAACACAGAAATTGCAACGGAATTAAATATAAGAGACACCATGAAGACATAAGTATAGGAAGACTGAGTCTTCCTACTGTCTATGTTTTGAGCGTGTCCTGTGTCAACAGTTTTACATTCCGATGCACCTCTGCAGGTTTACTGTATCCCTTGGACCTTCTTTTGGAGATGAAACACAGAAATGGCATCGGAATTAAATATAAGAGATACAATGCCGACTGAAGAACGGGAAGACTGAGTCTTCCTACTGTCTATGTTTTGAGCGTTTCCTGTGTCACCAGTTTTACATTCCGATGCACTTCTGGATGTTTACTGTATCCCTTGGACCTTCACAGCGACGATGAAACACAGAAATTGCATCGGAATTAAATATAAGAGACACAATGCCGACTTAAGTACAGGAAGACTGAGTCTTCCTACTGTCTATGTTTTTAGCGTCTCCTGTGTCACCAGATTTATATTCCGATGCACCTCTGCAGGTATACTGTTTCCCTTCGACTTTCCCATTGACGATGAAACACAGAAATTGCATCGGAATTACACAATGTCGACTTAAGTACAGGAAGAGTGTGTCTTTCTATTGTCTATGTTTTGAGCGTTTCCTGTGTCACCAGTTTTACATCCCGATGCACCTCTGCTGGTTTACTGTATCTGTTGGACCATCCGTTGACGATGAAAGACAGACATTGCATCGGAATTAAATATAAGAGACACAACGCCGACTTAAGTACTAGGAAACTGAGTCTTCTTACTGTCTATTTTTTGAGCGTTTCCAGTGTCACCAGTTTTAAATTCCGATGCACCTCTGCATGTTTACTGCGTCCCTTGGATCTTCCCATTGGCGATGAAACACAGATATTGCATCGGAATTAAATATAAGAGACACAATGACGTCTTAAGTACAGGAAGACTGAGTCTTCCTACTGTCTATGTTTTGAGCGTTTCCTGTGTCACCAGTTTTACATTCCAATGCACCTCTGCATGTTTACTGTATCTCATGGTCCTTCACAGTGACGATGAAACACAGAAATTGCATCGGAATTGAATATAAGTGACACAATGCCGACTTAAGTACAGGAAGACTGTGTCTTCCTACGGTCTATGTTTTGAGCGTTTATAGTGTCACCAGTTTTATATTCCGATACCCCTCAGCAGGTTTACTGTGTCCCTTGGACCTTCCCAATGGCGATGAAACACAGAAATTGCATCGGAATTAAATATAAGAGACACAATGCCGACTTAAGTACAGGAAGACTGAATCTTCGTACTGTCTATGTTTTGAGCGTTTCCTGTATCACCAGTTTTACATTCCGATGCACTTCTGCATGTTTACTGTATCCCTTGGACCTTCACAGTGACGATGAAACACAGAATTTGCTTCGGAATTAAATATAAGAGACAAGTTGCCGACTTAAGTACCGGTGACTGAGTCTTCCTACTGTCTATGTTTTGAGCGTCTCCTGTGTCACCAGTTTTACATTCCGATGCACTTCTGATTGTTTACTGTATCCCTTGGACCTTCACAGTGACGATGAAACACAGAATTTGCTTCGGAATTAAATATAAGAGACACAATGCCGACTTAAGTACCGGTGACTGAGTCTTCCTACTGTCTATGTTTTGAGCGCCACCTGTGTCACCAGTTTTACATTCCGATGCACCTCTGCAGGTATACTGTTTCCCTTCGACTTTCCCATTGACGATGAAACACAGAAATTGCATCGGAATTAAATAGAAGGGACACAACGACGACTTAAGTACAAGAAAACTGAGTCTTCTTACGGTCTATGTTTTGAGCGTTTCCAGTGTCACCAGTTTTACATTCCGATGCTCTTCTGCATGTTTACTGTATCCCTTGGACATTCACAGTGACGATGAAACACAGAAATTGCATCGGAATTACACAATGTCGACTTAAGTACAGGAAGAGTGTGTCTTTCTATTGTCTATGTTTTGAGCGTTTCCTGTGTCACCAGTTTTACATTCCGATGCACCTCTGCTGGTTTACTGTATCCGTTGGACCTTCCATTCACGATGAAACACAGACATTGCATCGGAATTAAATATAAGAGACACAACGCCGACTTAAGTACAAGAAAACTGAGTCTTCTTAAGGTCTATGTTTTGAGCGTTTCCCGTGACACCAGTTTTACATTCCGATCCACCTCTGCAGGTTTACTGTATCCATTGGACTTTCCCATTGATGATGAAACACAGAAATTGCATCGGAATTAAATATAAGAGACACCATGCCGACATAAGTAGAGGAAGACTGAGTCTTCCTACTGTCTATGTATTGAGCGTCTCCTGTGTCACCAGTTTTACATTCCGATGCACCTCTGCAGGTATACTGTTTCCCTTCGACTTTCCCATTGACGATGAAACAAAGAAATTGCATCGGAATTAAATAGAAGAGACACAACGACGACTTAAGTACAAGAAAACTGAGTCTTCTTACGGTCTATGTTTTGAGCGTTTCCAGTGTCACCAGTTTTACATTCCGATGCCCCTCAGCAGGTTTACTGTGTTCCTTGGACCTTCCCAATGGCGATGAAACACAGAAATTGCATCGGAATTAAATATAAGAGACACAATGTCGTCTTAAGTACAGGAAGACTGAGTCTTCCTACTGTCTATGTTTTGAGCGTTTCCTGTGTCACCAGTTTTACATTCCGATGCACTTCTGCATGTTTACTGTATCCCTTGGACATTCACAGCGACGATGAAACACAGAAATTGCATCGGAATTAAATATAAGAGACACAATGCCGACTTAAGTACAGGAAGACAGAGTCTTCCTACTGTCTATGTTTTGAGCGTCTCCTGTGTCACCAGATTTATATTCCGATGCACCTCTGCAGGTATACTGTTTCCCTTCGACTTTCCCATTGACGATGACACACAGAAATTGCATCGGAATTACACAATGTCGACTTAAGTACAGGAAGAGTGTGTCTTTCTATTGTCTATGTTTTGAGCGTTTCCTGTGTCACCAGTTTTACATTCCGATGCACCTCTGCTGGTTTACTGTATCCGTTAAACCTTCCATTGACGATGAAACACAGACATTGCATCGGAATTAAATATAAGAGACACACGCCGACTTAAGTACAAGAAAACTGAGTCTTCTTACGGTCTATGATTTGAGCGTTTCCTGTGTCACCAGTTTTACATTCCAATGCACCTCTGCAGGTTTACTGTATCCCTTGGACCTTCCCATTGACGAAAAAACACAAAAATTGCATCTGAATTAAATATAAGAGACACAACGCCGACTTAAGTACCAGAAAACTGAGTCTTCTTAAGGTCTATGATTTGAGCGTTTCCCGTGTCAGCAGTTTTACATTCCGATCCACCTCTGCAGATTTACTGTATCCATTGGACCTTCACAGTGACGATGAAACACAGAAATTGCATCGGAAGTGAATATAAAAGACACAATGCCGACTTAAGTACACGAAAACTGATTCATCTTAGGGTCTATGTTACGAGCGCTTCCTGTGTCACCAGTTTTACATTCCGATGTACCTCTGCAGGGTTACTGTAACCCTTGGACCTTCCCATTGACGATGAAACACAGAAATTGCATCGGAATTAAATATAAGAGACACAATGCCGACATAAGCACAGGAAGACTGAGTCTTCCTACTGTCTATGTATTGAGCGTCTCCTGTGTCACCAGTTTTACATTCCGATGCACCTCTGCAGGTATACTGTTTCCCTTCGACTTTCCCATTGAAGATGAAACAAAGAAATTGCATCGGAATTAAATAGAAGAGACACAACGACGACTTAAGTATAAGAAAACTGAGTCTTCTTACGGTCTATGTTTTGAGCGTTTCCAGTGTCACCAGTTTTACATTCCGATGCCCCTCAGCAGGTTTACTGTGTCCCTTGGACCTTCCCAATGGCGATGAAACACAGAAATTGCATCGGAATTAAATATAAGAGACACAATGTCGTCTTAAGTACAGGAAGACTGAGTCTTCCTACTGTCTATGTTTTGAGCGTTTCCTGTGTCACCAGTTTTACATTCCGATGCACTTCTGCATGTTTACTGTATCCCTTGGACATTCACAGTGACGATGAAACACAGAAATTGCATCGGAATTAAATATGAGAGACACAATGCCGACTTAAGTACAGGAAGACAGAGTCTTCCTACTGTCTATGTTTTGAGCGTCTCCTGTGTCACCAGATTTATATTCCGATGCACCTCTGCAGGTATACTGTTTCCCTTCGACTTTCCCATTGACGATGAAACACAGAAATTTCATCGGAATTACACAATGTCGACTTAAGTACAGGAAGAGTGTGTCTTTCTATTGTCTATGTTTTGAGCGTTTCCTGTGTCACCAGTTTTACATTCCGATGCACCTCTGCTGGTTTACTGTTTCCCTTCGACTTTCCCATTGAAGATGAAACACAGAAATTGCATCGGAATTAAACAGAAGAGACGCAACGACGACTTAAGTACAAGAAAACTGAGTCTTCTTACGGTCTATGTTTTGAGCGTTTCCAGTGTCACCAGTTTTACATTCCGATGCCCCTCAGCAGGTTTACTGTGTCCCTTGGACCTTCCCAATGGCGATGAAATACAGAAATTGCAACGGAATTAAATATAAGAGACACAATGACGTCTTAAGTACAGGAAGACTGAGTCTTCCTACTGTCTATGTTTTGAGCGTTTCCCGTGTCACCAGTTTTACATTCTGATGCATCTCTGCTGGTTTACTGTATCCGTTGGAAATTCCATTGACGATGAAACACAGAATTTGCATTGGAATTAAATATAAGAGACACAATGCCGACTTAAGTACAGGAACATTGAGTCTTCCTACTGTCTATGTTTTGAGCGTTTACAGTGTCACCAGTTTTACATTCCGATGCCCCTCAGCAGGTTTACTGCGTCCCTTGGACCTTCCCAATGGCGATGAAATACAGAAATTGCAACGGAATTAAATATAAGAGACACAATGACGTCTTAAGTACAGGAAGACTGAGTCTTCCTACTGTCTATGATTTGTGCGTTTCCTGTGTCACCAGTTTTACATTCCGATGCACCTCTGCATGTTTACTGTATCCCTTGTACCTTCACAGTGACGATGAAACACAGAAACTGCATCGGAATTAAATATAAGAGACACAACGCCGACTTAAGTACCAGAAAACTGAGTCTTCCTAAGGTCTATGTTTTGAGCGTTTCCCGTGTCACCAGATTTATATTCCGATGCACCTCTGCAGGTATACTGTTTCCCTTCGACTTTCCCATTAACGATGAAACACAGAAATTGCATCGGAATTACACAATGTCGACTTAAGTACAGGAAGAGTGTGTCTTTCTATTGTCTATGTTTTGAGCGTTTCCTGTGTCACCAGTTTTACATTCCGATGCACCTCTGCTGGTTTACTGTATCTGTTGGACCTTCCATTGACGATGAAACACAGACATTGCATCGGAATTAAATATAAGAGACACAACGCCGATTTAAGTACAAGAAAACTGAGTCTTCTTACGGTCTATGATTTGAGCGTTTCCTGTGTCACCAGTTTTACATTCCAATGCACCTCTGCAGGTTTACTGTATCCCTTGGACCTTCCCATTGACGAAAAAACACAAAAATTGCATCGGAATTAAATATAAGAGACACAACGCCGACTTAAGTACCAGAAAACTGAGTCTTCTTAAGGTCTATGATTTGAGCGTTTCCCGTGTCAGCAGTTTTACATTCCGATCCACCTCTGCAGATTTACTGTATCCATTGGACCTTCACAGTGACGATGAAACACAGACATTGCATCGGAAGTGAATATAAAAGACACAATGCCGACTTAACTACACGAAAACTGATTCATCTTAGGGTCTATGTTACGAGCGCTTCCTGTGTCACCAGTTTTACATTCCGATGCACCTCTGCAGGGTTACTGTAACCCTTGGACCTTCCCATTGACGATGAAACACAGAAATTGCATCGGAATTAAATATAAGAGACACAATGTCGACATAAGTACAGGAAGACTGAGTCTTCCTACTGTCTATGTATTGAGCGTCTCCTGTGTCACCAGTTTTACATTCCGATGCACCTCTGCATGTATACTGTTTCCCTTCGACTTTCCCATTGACGATGAAACAAAGAAATTGCATCGGAATTAAATAGAAGAGACACAACGACGACTTAAGTATAAGAAAACTGAGTCTTCTTACGGTCTATGTTTTGAGCGTTTCCAGTGTCACCAGTTTTACATTCCGATGTCCCTCAGCAGGTTTACTGTGTCCCTTGGACCTTCCCAATGGCGATGAAACACAGAAATTGCTTCGGAATTAAATATAAGAGACACAATGTCGTCTTAAGTACAGGAAGACTGAGTCTTCCTACTGTCTATGTTTTGAGCGTTTCCTGTGTCACCTGTTTTACATTCCGATGCACTTCTGCATGTTTACTGTATCCCTTGGACATTCACAGCGACGATGAAACACAGAAATTGCATCGGAATTAAATATAAGAGACACAATGCCGACTTAAGTACAGGAAGACAGAGTCTTCCTACTGTCTATGTTTTGAGCGTCTCCTGTGTCACCAGATTTATATTCCGATGCACCTCTGCAGGTATACTGTTTCCCTTCGACTTTCCCATTGACGATGAAACACAGAAATTGCATCGGAATTACACAATGTCGACTTAAGTACAGGAAGAGTGTGTCTTTCTATTGTCTATGTTTTGAGCGTTTCCTGTGTCACCAGTTTTACATTCCGACGCACCTCTGCTGGTTTACTGTATCCGTTAAACCTTCCATTGACGATGAAACACAGACATTGCATCGGAATTAAATATAAGAGACACAACGCCGACTTAAGTACACGAAAACTGAGTCTTCTTAAGGTCTATGATTTGAGCGTTTCCCGTGTCAGCAGTTTTACATTCCGATCCACCTCTGCAGATTTACTGTATCCATTGGACCTTCACAGTGACGATGAAACACAGAAATTGCATCGGAAGTGAATATAAAAGACACAATGCCGACTTAAGTACACGAAAACTGATTCATCTTAGGGTCTATGTTACGAGCGCTTCCTGTGTCACCAGTTTTACATTCCGATGCACCTCTGCAGGGTTACTGTAACCCTTGGACCTTCCCATTGACGATGAAACACAGAAATTGCATCGGAATTAAATATAAGAGACACAATGCCGACATAAGTACAGGAAGACTGTGTCTTCCTACTGTCTATGTATTGAGCGTCTCCTGTGTCACCAGTTTTACATTCCGATGCACCTCTGCAGGTATACTGTTTCCCTTCGACTTTCCCATTGACGATGAAACAAAGAAATTGCATCGGAATTAAATAGAAGAGACACAACGACGACTTAAGTATAAGAAAACTGAGTCTTCTTACGGTCTATGTTTTGAGCGTTTCCAGTGTCACCAGTTTTACATTCCGATGCCCCTCAGCAGGTTTACTGTGTCCCTTGGACCTTCCCAATGGCGATGAAACACAGAAATTGCATCGGAATTAAATATAAGAGACACAATGTCGTCTTAAGTACAGGAAGACTGAGTCTTCCTACTGTCTATGTTTTGAGCGTTTCCTGTGTCACCAGTTTTACATTCCGATGCACCTCTGCTGGTTTACTGTATCTGTTGGACCTTCCATTGACGATGAAACACAGACATTGCATCGGAATTAAATATAAGAGACACAACGCCGATTTAAGTACAAGAAAACTGAGTCTTCTTACGGTCTATGATTTGAGCGTTTCCTGTGTCACCCGTTTTACATTCCAATGCACCTCTGCAGGTTTACTGTATCCCTTGGACCTTCCCATTGACGAAAAAACACAAAAATTGCATCGGAATTAAATATAAGAGACACAACCATGACTTAAGTACCAGAAAACTGAGTCTTCTTAAGGTCTATGTTTTGAGCGTTTCCCGTGACACCAGTTTCACATTCCGATCCACCTCTGCAGGTTTACTGTATCCATTGGACCTTCCCATTGATGATGAAACACAGAAATTGCATCGGAATTAAATAGAAGAGACACAACGACGACTTAAGTACAAGAAAACTGAGTCTTGTTACGGTCTATGTTTCGAGCGTTTCCAGTGTCACCAGTTTTACATTCCGATGCACTTCTGCATGTTTACTGTATCCCTTGGACATTCACAGTGACGATGAAACACAGAAATTGCATCGGAATTAAATATAAGAGACACAATGCCGAATTAAGTACAGGAAGACAGAGTCCTCCTACTGTCTATGCTTTGAGCTTCTCCTGTGTCACCAGATTTATATTCCGATGCACCTCTGCAGGTATACTATTTCCCTTCGACTTTCCCATTGACGATGAAACACAGAAATTGCATCGGAATTACACAATGTCGACTTCAGTACAGGAAGAGTGTGTCTTTCTATTGTCTATGTTTTGAGCGTTTCCTGTGTCACCAGTTTTACATTCTGATGCACCTCTGCTGGTTTACTGTATCTGTTGGACCTTCCATTGACGATGAAACACAGAAATTGCATCGGAATTAAACAGAAGAGACACAACGACGACTTAAGTACAAGAAAACTGAGTCTTCTTACGGTCTATGTTTTGAGCGTTTCCAGTGTCACCAGTTTTACATTCCGATACACCTCTGCGGGTTTACTGTGTCCCTTAGACCTTTCCATTGGCGATGAAACACAGAAATTGCATCGGAATTAAATATAAGAGACACAATGACGTCTTAAGTACAGGAAGACTGAGTCTTCCTACTGTCTATGTTTTGAGCGTTTCCCGTGTCACCAGTTTTACATTCTGATGCATCTCTGCTGGTTTACTGTATCCGTTGGAAATTCCATTGACGATGAAACACAGAATTTGCATCGGAATTAAATATAAGAGACACAATGCCGACTTAAGTACAGGAACATTGAGTCTTCCTACCTTCTATGTTTTGAGCGTTTACAGTGTCACAAGTTTTACATTCCCATGCGACTCTGCAGGTTTACTGTATCCATTGGACCTTCCCATTGACGATGATACACAGAACTTACATCGGAATTAAGTATAAGAGACACAATGACGTCTTAAGTACAGGAAGACTGAGTCTTCCTACTGTCTATGTTTTGAGCGTTTCCTGTGTCACCAGTTTTACATTCCGATGCACCTCTGCATGTTTACTGTATCCCTTGTACCTTCACAGTGACGATGAAACACAGAAACTGCATCGGAATTAAATATAAGAGACACAATGCCGACTTAAGTACAGGAAGACTGAGTCTTCCTACTGTCTATGTTTTGAGCGTAACCTGTGTCAACAGTTTTACATTCCGATGCACCTCTGCTGGTTTACTGTATCCGTTGGACCTTCCATTGACGATGAAACACAGAAATTGCATCGGAATTAAACAGAAGAGACGCAACGACGACTTAAGTACAAGAAAACTGAGTCTTCTTACGGTCTATGTTTTGAGCGTTTCCAGTGTCACCAGTTTTACATTCCGATGCCCCTCAGCAGGTTTACTGTGTCCCTTGGACCTTCCCAATGGCGATGAAATACAGAAATTGCAACGGAATTAAATATAAGAGACACAATGACGTCTTAAGTACAGGAAGACTGAGTCTTCCTACTGTCTATGTTTTGAGCGTTTCCCGTGTCACCAGTTTTACATTCTGATGCATCTCTGCTGGTTTACTGTATCCGTTGGAAATTCCATTGACGATGAAACACAGAATTTGCATTGGAATTAAATATAAGAGTCACAATGCCGGCTTAAGTACAGGAACATTGAGTCTTCCTACTGTCTATGTTTTGAGCGTTTACAGTGTCACCAGTTTTACATTCCGATGCCCCTCAGCAGGTTTACTGTGTCCCTTGGACCTTCCCAATGGCGATGAAATACAGAAATTGCAACGGAATTAAATATAAGAGACACAATGACGTCTTAAGTACAGGAAGACTGAGTCTTCCTACTGTCTATGATTTGAGCGTTTCCTGTGTCACCAGTTTTACATTCCGATGCACCTCTGCATGTTTACTGTATCCCTTGTACCTTCACAGTGACGATGAAACACAGAAACTGCATCGGAATTAAATATAAGAGACACAACGCCGACTTAAGTACCAGAAAACTGAGTCTTCCTAAGGTCTATGTTTTGAGCGTTTCCCGTGTCACCAGTTTTACATTCCGATCCACCTCTGCAGGTTTACTGTTTCCCTACGACTTTCCCATTGACGATGAAACACAGAAATTGCATCGGAATTAAATATAAGGGACACAATGCCGACTTAAGTACAGGAAGACAGAGTCTTCCTACTGTCTATGTTTTGAGCGTTTTCTGTGTCACCAGTTTTACATTCCGATGCACCTCTGCAGGTTTACTGTATTCCTTGCACCTTCCCATTGACATTGAAACACAGAAACGACATCGTAAGTAAATGTAATTGACACAACGACGACTTAAGTACAAGAAAACTGAGTCTTGTTACGGTCTATGTTTTGAGCGTTTCCAGTGTCACCAGTTTTACATTCCGATGCTCTTCTGCATGTTTACTGTATCCCTTGGACATTCACAGTGACGATGAAACACAGAAATTGCATCGGAATTAAATATAAGGGACACAATGCCGACTTAAGTACAGGAAGACAGAGGATTCCTACTGACTATGTTTTGAGCGTTTCCTGTGTCACCAGATTTATATTCCGATGCAGCTCTGCAGGTATACTGTTTCCCTTCGACTTTCCCATTGACGATGAAACACAGAAATTGCATCGGAATTACACAATGTCGACTTAAGTACAGGAAGAGTGTGTCTTCCTATTGTCTATGTTTTGAGCGTTTCCTGTGTCACCAGTTTTACATTCCGATGCACCTCTGCTGGTTTACTGTATCCGTTGGACCTTCCATTGACGATGAAACACAGACATTGCATCGGAATTAAATATAAGAGACACAACGCTGACTTAAGTACAAGAAAACTGAGTCTTCTTAAGGTCTATGATTTGAACGTTTCCCGTGACACCAGTTTTACATTCCGATCCACCTCTGCAGGTTTACTGTATCCATTGGACCTTCCCATTGATGATGAAACACAGAAATTGCATCGGAATTAAATATAAGAGACACCATGCCGACATAAGTATAGGAAGACTGAGACTTCCTACTGTCTATGTTTTGAGCGAATCCTGTGTCAACAGTTTTACATTCCGATGAACCTCTGCAGGTTTACTGTATCCCTTGGACCTTCCCATTGGCGATGAAACACAGAAATGGCATCGCAATTAAATATAAGAGACACAATGCCGACTGAAGTACAGGAAGACTGAGTCTTCCTACTGTCTATGTTTTGAGCGTTTCCTGTGTCACCAGTTTTACATTCCGATGCACCTCTGCTGGTTTACTATATCCGTTGGACCTTCCATTGACGATGAAACACAGACATTGCATCGGAATTAAATATAAGATGCACAACGCCGACTTAAGTACAAGAAAACTGAGTCTTCTTACGGTCTATGATTTGAGCGTTTCCTGTGTCACCAGTTTTACATTCCAATGCACCTCTGCATGTTTACTGTATCCCTTGGACCTGAGCATTGACGAAAAAACAAAAAATTGCATCGGAATTAAATATAAGAGACACAACGCCGACTTAAGTACCAGAAAACTGAGTCTTCTTAAGGTCTATGTTTTGAGCGTTTCCCGTGTCACCAGTTTTACATTCCGATGCATCTCTGCAGGGTTACTGTAACCCTTAGACCTTCCCATTGGCGATGAAACACAGAAATTGCATCGGAATTATATATAAGGGACACAATGCCGACTTAAGTACAGTAACATTGAGTTTTCCTACTGTCTATGTTTTGAGCGTTTACAGTGTCACAAGTTTTACATTCCCATGCGACTCTGCAGGTTTACTGTATCCATTGGACCTTCCCATTGACGATGATACACAGAACTTACATCGGAATTAAGTATAAGAGACACAACGACGACTTAAGTACAAGAAAACTGAGTCTTCTTACGGTCTATGTTTTGAGCGTTTCCAGTGTCACCAGTTTTACATTCCGATACACCTCTGCAGGTTTACTGTATCCCTTGGACCTTCACAGTGACGATGAAACACAGAAACTCCATCGGAATTAAATATAAGAGACACAATGCCGACTTAAGTACAGGAAGACTGAGTCTTCCTACTGTCTATGTTTTGGGCCTCTCCTGTGTCACCAGTTTTAAATTCCGATGCACCTCTGCAGGTATACTGTTTCCCTTCGACTTTCCCATTGACGACGAAACACAGAAATTTCATCGGAATTAAATATAAGAGACACAATGTCGACTTAAGTACAGAAAGAGTGTGTCTTTCTATTGTCTATGTTTTGAGCGTTTCCTGTGTCACCAGTTTTACATTCCGATGCACCTCTGCTGGTTTACTGTATCCATTGGAGCTTCCATTGACGATGAAACACAGAAATTGCATTTGAATTAAATATAAGAGACACAACGCCGACTTAAGTACAAGAAAACTGAGTCTTCTTATGGTCTATGATTTGAGCGTTTCCTGTGTCACCAGTTTTACATTCCAATGCACCTCTGCAGGTTTACTGTATCCCCTGGACCTTCCCATTGACGCAAAAACACAGAAATTGCATCGGAATTAAATAGAAGAGGCACAACGCCGAATTATATACCAGAAAACTGAGTCTTCTTAAGGTCTATGTTTGGAAGTTTTCTGTGTCACCAGTTTTGCATTCCGATGCTCTTCTGCATGTTTACTGTATCCCTTGGACATTCACAGTGACGATGAAACACAGAAATTGCATCGGAATTTAATATAAGAGACACAATGCCGACTTAATTACAGGAAGACAGAGTCTTCCTACTGTCTACGTTTTGAGCGTTTCCTGTGTCACCAGATTTATATTCCGATGCACATCTGCAGGTATACTGTTTCCCTTCGACTTTCCCATCGACGATGAAACACAGAAATTGCATCGGAATTACACAATGTCGACTTAAGTACAGGAAGAGTGTGTCTTTCAATTGTCTATGTTTTGAGCGTTTCCTGTGTCACCAGTTTTACATTCCGATGCACCTCTGCTGGTTTACTGTATCCGTTGGACCTTCCATTGACGATGAAACACAGACAATGCATCGCAATTAAATATATGAGACACAACGCCGACTTAAGTACAAGAAAACTGAGTCTTCTTAAGGTCTATGTTTTGAGCGTTTCCCGTGACACCAGTTTTACATTCCGATCCACCTCTGCAGGTTTACTGTATCCATTGGACCTTCCCATTGATGATGAAACACAGAAATTGCATCGGAATTAAATATAAGAGACACAACGCCGACTTAAGGACAAGAAAACTGAGCCTATTTTCGGTCTATGATTTGAGCGTTTCCTGTGTCACCAGTTTTACATTCCAATGCACCTCTGCAGGTTTACTGTATCCCTTGGACCTTCCCATTGACGAAAAAACACAAAAATTGCATCGGAATTAAATATAAGACACACAACGCCGACTTAAGTACCAGAAAACTGAGTCTTCTTAAGGTCTATGTTTTGAGCGTTTCCCGTGTCACCAGTTTTACATTCCGATCCACCTCTGCAGGTTTACTGTATCCATTGGACCTTCACAGTGACGATGAAACACAGAAATTGCATCGGAAGTAAATATAACAGACACAATGCCGACTTAAGTACACGAAAACTGAGTCATCTTAGTTTCTATGTTATGAGCGCTTCCTGTGTCACCAGTTTTACATTCCGATGCACCTCTGCAGGGTTACTGTAACCCTTGGACCTTCCCATTGACGATGAAACACAGAAATTGCATCGGAATTAAATATAAGAGACACAATGACTTTTTAAGTACAGAGAGACTGAGTCTTCCTACTGTCTATGTTTTGAGCGTTTCCTGTGTCACCAGTTTTAAATTCCGATGCACTTCTGCATGTTTACTGTATCCCTTGGACATTCACAGTGACGATGAAACACAGAAATTGCATCGGAATTAAATATACGAGACACAATGCAAACTTAAGTAC
This sequence comes from Schistocerca nitens, assembly GCF_023898315.1. NCBI lineage: Eukaryota > Metazoa > Arthropoda > Insecta > Orthoptera > Acrididae > Schistocerca > Schistocerca nitens. Next base: position 537,911,404 of record NC_064622.1, read on the forward strand.
AGGAAGACAGAGTCTTCCTACTGTCTATGTTTTGAGCGTCTCCTGTGTCACCAGATTTATATTCCGATGCACCTCTGCAGGTATACTGTTTCCCTTCGACTTTCCCATTGACGATGAAACACAGAAATTGCATCGGAATTACACAATGTTGACTTAAGTACAGGAAGAGTGTGTCTTTCTATTGTCTATGTTTTGAGCGTTTCCTGTGTCACCAGTTTTACATTCCGATGCACCTCTGCTGGTTTACTGTATCCGTTGGACCATCCATTGACGATGAAACACAGACATTGCATCGGAATTAAATATAAGAGGCACAACGCCGACTTAAGTTAAGAAAACTGAGTCTTCTTAAGTTCTATGTTTTTAGCGTTTCCCGTGACACCAGTTTTACATTCCGATCCACCTCTGCAGGTTTACTGTATCCATTGGACCTTCCCATTGATGATGAAACACAGAAATTGCATCGGAATTAAATAGAAGAGACACCATGCCGACATAAGTGGAGGAAGACTGAGTCTTCCTACTGTCTATGTTTTGAGCGTATCCTGTGTCAACAGTTTTATATTCCGATGCACCTCTGCAGGTTAACTGTATCCCTTGGACCTTCCCATTGGCGATGAAACACAGAAATGGCATCGGAATTAAATATAAGAGACACAATGCCGACTGAAGTACAGGAAGACTGAGTCTTCCGGCTGTCTATGTTTTGAGCGTTTCCTGTGTCACCAGTTTTACATTCCGAAGCACCTCTGCTGGTTTACTGTATCCGTTGGACCTTCCATTAACGATGAAACACAGACATTGCATCGGAATTACATATAAGAGACACAACGCCGACTTAAGTACAAGAAAACTGAGTCTTCTTACGGTCTATGATTTGAGCGTTTCCTGTGTCACCAGTTTTACATTCCAATGCACCTCTGCAGGTTTACTGTATCCCTTGGACGTTCCCATTGACGAGAAAACACAAAAATTGCATCGGAATTAAACATAAGAGACACAACGCCCACTTAAGTTCCAGAAAACTGAGTCTTCTTAAGGTCTATGTTTTGAGCGTTTCCCGTGTCACCAGTTTTACATTCCGATCCACCTCTGCAGGTTTACTGTATCCATTGGACCTTCACAGTGACGATGAAACACAGAAATTCATCGGAAGTAAATATAAAAGACACAATGCCGACTTAAGTACACGAAAACTGAGTCATCTTAGGGTCTATGTTATGAGCGCTTCCTGTGTCACCAGTTTTACATTCCGATGCACCTCTGCAGGGTTACTGTAACCCTTGGACCTTCCCATTGACGATGAAACACAGAAATTGCATCGCAATTAAATATAAGAGACACAATGCCGACTTAAGTACTGGAAGACTGAGTCTTCCTACTGTCTATGTTTTGAGCGTGTCCTGTGTCACCAGATTTATATTCCGATGCACATCTGCAGGTATACTGTTTCCCTTCGACTTTCCCATTGACGATGAAACACAGAAATTGCATCGGAATTACACAATGTCGACTTAAGTACAGGAAGAGTGTGTCTTTCTATTGTCTATGTTTTGAGCGTTTCCTGTGTCACCAGTTTTACATTCTGATGCACCTCTGCTGGTTTACTGTATCCATTGGACCTTCCATTGACGATGAAACACAGACATTGCATCGGAATTAAATATAATAGACACAACGCCGACTTAAGTACAAGAAAACTGAGTCTTCATACGGTCTATGATTTGAGCGTTTCCTGTGTCACCAGTTTTACATTCCAATGCACCTCTGCAGGTTTACTGTATCCCTTGGACCTTCCCATTGACGAAAAAACACAAAAATTGCATCGCAATTAAACATTAGAGACACAACGCCGACTTAAGTACCAGAAAACTGAGTCTTCTTAAGGTCTATGTTTTGAGCGTTTCCCGTGACACCAGTTTCACATTCCGATCCACCTCTGCAGGTTTACTGTATCCATTGGATATTCCCATTGATGATGAAACACAGAAATTGCATGGGAATTAAGTATAAGAGACACCATGCCGACATAAGTATAGGAAGACTGAATCTTCCTACTGTCTATGTTTTGAGCGTATCCTGTGTCAACAGTTTTACATTCCGATGCACCTCTGACGGTTTACTGTATCCCTTGGACCCTCCCATTGGCGATGAAGCACAGATATTGCATCGGAATTAAATATAAGAGACACTATGACGTCTTAAGTACAGGAAGACTTAATCTTCCTACTGTCTATGTTTTGAGCGTTTCCTGTGTCACCAGTTTTTCATACCAATGCACCTCTGCATGTTTACCGTATCTCTTGGACCTTCACACTGAAGATGAAACACAGTAATTGCATCGGAATTGAATACAAGAGAAACAATGCCGACTAAAGTAAGGGAAGACTGAGTCTTCCTACTCTCTATGTTATGAGCGTTTCCTGTGTCACCAGTTTTTTATTCCAATGCACCTCTGCATGTTTACCGTATCTCTTGGACCTTCACACTGAAGATGAAACACAGAAATTGCATCGGAATTAAATATAAGAGACACAACGACGACTTAAGTACAAGAAAACTGAGTCTTCTTACGGTCTATGTTTTGATCGTTTCCAGTGTCACCAGTTTTACATTCCGATGCCCCTCAGCAGGTTTACTGTGTCCCTTGGACCTTCCCAATGGCGATGAAACACAGAAATTGCATCGGAATTAAATATAAGAAACACAATGACGTCTTAAGTACAGGAAGACCGAGTCTTTCTACTGTCTATGTTTTGAGCGTTTCCTGTAACACCAGTTTTACATTCCGATGCACTTCTGCATGTTTACTGTATCCCATGGACCTTCACAGTGACGATGAAACACAGAAATTGCATCGGAATTAAATATAATAGACACAATGCCGACTTAAGTACCGGAAGACTGAGTCCTCCTACTATCTATGTTTTGAGCGTCTCCTGTGTCACCAGTTTTACATTCCGATGCACCTCTGCTGGTTTACTGTATCCGTTGGACCTTCCATTGACGATGAAACACAGACATTGCATCGGAATTAAATATAAGAGACACAACGCCGACTTAAGTACAAGAAAACTGAGTCTTCTTACGGTCTATGATTTGAGCGTTTCCTGTGTCACCAGTTTTACATTCCAATGCACCTCCGCAGGTTTACTGTATAACTTGGACCTTCCCATTGACGAAAAAACACAAAAATTGCATCGGAATTAAATATAAGAGACACAACGCCGACTTAAGTATCAGAAAACTGAGTCTTCTTAAGGTCTATGTTTTGAGCGTTTCCCGTGTCACCAGTTTTACATTCCGATCCACCTCTGCAGGTTTACTGTATCCATTGGATCTTCCCATTGATGATGAAACACAGAAATTGCATCGGAATTAAATATAATAGACACAATGCCGACTTAAGTACCGGAAGACTGAGTCCTCCTACTATCTATGTTTTGAGCGTCTCCTGTGTCACCAGTTTTACATTCCGATGCACCTCTGCTGGTTTACTGTATCCGTTGGACCTTCCATTGACGATGAAACACAGACATTGCATCGGAATTAAATATAAGAGACACAACGCCGACTTAAGTACAAGAAAACTGAGTCTTCTTACGGTCTATGATTTGAGCGTTTCCTGTGTCACCAGTTTTACATTCCGATGCACCTCTGCAGGTTTACTGTATCCCTTGGACCTTCCCATTGGCGATGAAACACAGAAATGGCATCGGAATTAAATATAAGAGACACAACGCCGACTGAAGTACAGGAAGACTGAGTCTTCCTACTGTCTATGTTTTGAGCATTTCCTGTGTCACCAGTTTTACATTCCGATGCACCTCTGCAGGTTTACTGTATCCCTTGGACCTTCACAGTGACGATGAAACACAGAAATTGCATCGGAAGTAAATATAAAAGACACAATGCCGACTTAAGTACATGAAAACCTAGTCATCTTAGGGTCTATGTTATGAGCGCTTCCTGTGTCACCAGTTTTACATTCCGATGCACCTCTGCAGGGTTACTGTATCCCTTGGACCTTCCCATTGTCGATGAAACACAGAAATTGCGTCGGAATTAAATATAAGAGAAATAATGCCGACTCAAGTACTGAAAGATTGAGTCTTCCTACTGTCTATGTATTGAGCGTTTCCTGTGTCACCAGTTTTACATTCCGATGCACCTCTGCAGGTTTACTGTATCCCTTGCACCTTCCCATTGACGACGAAACACAGAAATTGCATCGGATTTAAATATAAGAGACACAATGCCGACTTAAGTACAGGGAGACTGAGTATTCCTACTGTCTATGTTTTGATCGTTTCCTGTGTGACCAGTTTTACATTCCGATGCACCTCTGCAGTTTTACTGTATCCATTGGACCTTCCCATTGACGATGAAACACAGAAATAGCATCGGAATTAAATAGAAGAGACACAATGTCGACTTAAGTACAGGAAGAGTGTGTCTTTCTATTGTATATGTTTTGAGCGTTTCCTGTGTCACCAGTTTTACATTCCGCTGCTCCTCTGCTGGTTTACTGTATCCATTGGACCTTCCATTGACGATGAAACACAGAAATTGCATCGGAATTAAATATAAGAGACACCATGCTGATTTAAGTAAAGGAAGACTGAGTCTTCCTACTGTCTATGTTTTGAGCCTTACCTGTGTCACCAGTATTACATTCCGATGCACCTCTGCAGGTTTATTGTATCCATTGGACCTTCCCATTTACGATGAAACACAGAAATTGCATCGGAAATAAATATAAGAGACACAACGCCGACTTAAGTACAAGAAATCTGAGTCTTCTTACGGTCTATGTTTTGAGCGTTTTCTGTGTCACCAGTTTTACATTCAGATGCACCTCTGCAGGTTTACTGTATCCCTTGCACCTTCCCATTGACCTTGAAACACAGAAATTACATCGTAAGTAAATATAATAGACACAATGCCGACAGAAGTACAGGAAGACTGAGTCTTCCTACTGTCTATGTTTTGAGCGTTTCCTGTGTCACCAGTTTTACATTCCGATGCACCTCTGCAGGTTTACTGTATCCCGTGGACCTTCACAGTGACGATGAAACACAGAAATTGCATCGGAATTAAATATAAAAGACACAATGCCGACTTAAGTACAAGAAAACCTGAGTCTTCGTAGGGTCTATGATATGAGCGCTTCCTGTGTCACCAGTTTTACATTCCGATGCACCTCTGCAGGGTTACTGTAACCCTTGGACCTACCCATTGACGATGAAACACAGACATTGCATCGGAATTAAATATAAGAGACACAACGCCGACTTAAGTACAAGAAAACTGAGTCTTCTTAAGGTCTATGTTTTGAGCGTTTCCCGTGACACCAGTTTTACATTCCGAGCCACCTCTGCAGGTTTACTGTATCCATTGGACCTTCCCATTGATGATGAAACACAGAAATTGCATCGGAATGAAATATAAGAAACACCATGCCGACATAAGTATAGGAAGACTGAGTCTTCCTACTGTCTATGTTTTGAGCGTATCCTGTGTCAACAGTTTTACATTCCGATGAACCTCTGCAGGTTTACTGTATCCATTGGACCTTCCCATTGGCGATGAAACACAGAAATGGCATCGGAATTAAATATAAGAGACACAATGCCGACTGAAGTACAGGAAGACTGAGTCTTCCTACTGTCTATGTTTTGAGCGTTTCCTTTGTCACCAGTTTTACATTCCGATGCACCTCTGCTGTTTTACTGTATCCGTTGGACCATCCATTGACGATGAAACCCAGACATTGCATCGGAATTAAATATAAGAGACACAACGCCGACTTAAGTACAAGAAAACTGAGTCTTCTTACGGTCTATGATTTGAGCGTTTCCTGTGTCACCAGTTTTACATTCCAATGCACCTCTGCAGGTTTACTGTATCCCTTGGACCTTAGCATTGACGAAAAAACACAAAAATTGCATCGGAATTAAATATAAGAGACACAACGCCGACTTAAGTACCAGAAAACTGAGTCGGACCTTCCCATTGACGATGATACACAGAACTTACATCGGAATTAAGTATAAGAGACACAACGACGACTTAAGTACAAGGAAACTGAGTCTTCTTACGGTCTATGTTTTGAGCGTTTCCAGTGTCACCAGTTTTACATTCCGATACACCTCTGCAGGTTTACTGTATCCCTTGGACCTTCACAGTGACGATGAAACACAGAAACTGCATCGGAATTAAATATAAGAGACACAATGCCGACTTAAGTACAGGAAGACTGAGTCTTCCTACTGTCTATGTTTTGGGCGTCTCCTGTGTCACCAGTTTTAAATTCCGGTGCACCTCTGCAGGTATACTGTTTCCCTTCGACTTTCCCATTGACGATGAAACACAGAAATTTCATCGGAATTAAATATAAGAGACACAATGTCGACTTAAGTACAGAAAGAGTGTGTCTTCCTACTGTCTATGTTTTGAGCGTTTCCTGTGTCACCAGATTTATATTCCGATGCACCTCTGCAGGTATACTGTTTCCCTTCGACTTTCCCATTGACGATGAAACACAGAAATTGCATCGGAATTACACAATGTCGACTTAAGTACAGGAAGAGTGTGTCTTCCTATTGTCTATGTTTTGAGCGTTTCCTGTGTCACCAGTTTTACATTCCGATGCACCTCTGCTGGTTTACTGTATCCGTTGGACCTTCCATTGACGATGAAACACAGACATTGCATCGGAATTAAATATAAACGACACAACGCCGACTTAAGTACAAGAAAACTGAGTCTTCTTAAGGTCTATGTTTTGAGCGTTTCCCGTGACACCAGTTTTACATTCCGATCCACCTCTGCAGGTTTACTGTATCCATTGGACCTTCCCATTGATGATGAAACACAGAAATTGCATCGGAATGAAATATAAGAAACACCATGCCGACATAAGTATAGGAACACTGAGTCTTCCTACTGTCTATATTTTGAGCGTATCCTGTGTCAACAGTTTTACATTCCGATGAACCTCTGCAGGTTTACTGTATCCCTTGGACCTTCCCATTGGCGATGAAACACAGAAATGGCATCGGAATTAAATATAAGAGACACAATGCCGACTGAAGTACAGGAAGACTGAGTCTTCCTACTGTCTATGTTTTGGGCGACTCCTGTGTCACCAGTTTTAAATTCCGATGCACCTCTGCAGGTATACTGTTTCCCTTCGACTTTCCCATTGACGTTGAAACACAGATATTTCATCGGAATTAAATATAAGAGACACAATGTCGACTTAAGTACAGAAAGAGTGTGTCTTTCTAGTGTCTCTGTTTTGAGCGTTTCCTGTGTCACCAGTTTTACATTCCGATGCACCTCTGCTGGTTTACTGTATCCGTTGGACCTTCCATTGACGATGAAACACAGACATTGCATCGGAATTAAATATAAGAGACACAACGCCGACTTAAGTACAAGAAAACTGAGTCTTCTTAAGGTCTATGTTTTGAGCGTTTCCCGTGACACCAGTTTTACATTCCGATCCACCTCTGCAGGTTTACTGTTTCCCTTCGACTTTCCCATTGACGATGAAACACAGAAATTTCATCGGAATTAAATATCAGAGACACAATGTCGACTTAAGTACAGAAAGAGTGTGTCTTCCTACTGTCTATGTTTTGAGCGTTTCCTGTGTCACCAGATTTATATTCCGATGCACCTCTGCAGGTATACTGTTTCCCTTCGAGTTTCCCATTGACGATGAAACACAGAAATTGCATCGGAATTACACAATGTCGACTTAAGTACAGGAAGAGTGTGTCTTCCTATTGTCTATGTTTTGAGCGTTTCCTGTGTCACCAGTTTTACATTCCGATGCACCTCTGCTGGTTTACTGTATCCGTTGGACCTTCCATTGACGATGAAACACAGACATTGCATCGGAATTAAATATAAGAGACACAACGCCGACTTAAGTACAAGAAAACTGAGTCTTCTTAAGGTCTATGTTTTGAGCGTTTCCCGTGACACCAGTTTTAAATTCCGATGCACCTCTGCAGGTATACTGTTTCCCTTCAACTTTCCCATTGACGATGAAAAACAGAAATTTCATCGGAATTAAATATAAGAGACACAATGTCGACTTAAGTACAGAAAGAGTGTGTCTTTCTATTGTCTATGTTTTGAGCGTTTCCTGTGTCACCAGTTTTACATTCCGATACACCTCTGCAGGTTTACTGTATCCCTTGGACCTTCACAGTGACGATGAAACACAGAAACTGCATCGGAATTAAATATAAGAGACACAATGCCGACTTAAGTACAGGAAGACTGAGTCTTCCTACTGTCTATGTTTTGGGCGTCTCCTGTGTCACCAGTTTTAAATTCCGATGCACCTCTGCAGGTATACTGTTTCCCCTTGACTTTCCCATTCACGATGAAACACAGAAATTTCATCGGAATTAAATATAAGAGACACAATTTCGACTTAAGTACAGAAAGAGTGTGTCTTCCTACTGTCTATGTTTTGAGCGTTTCCTGTGTCACCAGATTTATATTCCGATGCACCTCTGCAGGTATACTGTTTCCCTTCGACTTTCCCATTGACGATGAAACACAGAAATTGCATCGGAATTACACAATGTCGACTTAAGTACAGGAAGAGTGTGTCTTCCTATTGTCTATGTTTTGAGCGTTTCCTGTGTCACCAGTTTTACATTCCGATGCACCTCTGCTAGTTCACTGTATCCGTTGAACCTTCCATTGACGATGAAACACAGACATTGCATCGGAATTAAATATAAGAGACACAACGCCGACTTAAGTACAAGAAAACTGAGTCTTCTTAAGGTCTATGTTTTGAGCGTTTCCCGTGACACCAGTTTTACATTCCGATCCACCTCTGCAGGTATACTGTATCCATTGGACCTTCCCATTGATGATGAAACACAGAAATTGCATCGGAATGAAATATAAGAAACACCATGCCGACATAACTATAGGAAGCCTGAGTCTTCCTACTGTCTATGTTTTGAGCGTATCCTGTGTCAACAGTTTTACATTCCGATGAACCTCTGCAGGTTTACTGTATCCCTTGGACCTTCCCATTGGCGATGAAACACAGAAATGGCATCGGATTTAAATATAAGAGACACAATGCCGACTGAAGTACAGGAAGACTGAGTCTTCCTACTGTCTATGTTTTGAGCGTTTCCTGTGTCACCAGTTTTACATTCCGATGCACCTCTGCTGGTTTACTGTATCCGTTGGACCTTCCATTGACGATGAAACATAGACATTGCATCGGAATTAAATATAAGAGACACAACGCCGACTTAAGTACAAGAAAACTGAGTCTTCTTACGGTCTATGGTTTGAGCATTTCCTGTGTCACCAGTTTTACATTCCAATGCACCTCTGCAGGTTTACTGTATCCCTTGAACCTTAGCATTGACGAAAAAACACAAAAATTGCATCGGAATTAAATATAAGAGACACAACGCCGACTTAAGTACCAGAAAACTAAGTCGGACCTTCCCATTGACGATGATACACAGAACTTACATCGGAATTAAGTATAATTGACACAACGACGACTTAAGTACAAGGAAACAGAGTCTTCTTACGGTCTATGTTTTGAGCGTTTCCTGTGTCACCAGTTTTACATTACGATGCACCTCTGCTGGTTTACTGTATCCCTTGGACCTTTCCATTGGCGATGAAACACAGAAATGGCATCGGAATTAAATATAAGAGACACAATGCCGACAGAAGTACAGGAAGACTGAGTCTTCCTACTGTCTATGTTTTGAGCGTTTCCTGTGTCACCAGTTTTACATTCCGATGCACCTCTGCTGGTTTACTGTATCCCTTGGACCTTCACAGTGACGATGAAACACAGAAATTGCATCGGAAGTAAATATAAAAGACACAATGCCGACTTAAGTACATGAAAACTGAGTCATCTTAGGGTCTATGTTATGAGCGCTTCCTGTGTCACCAGTTTTACATTCCGATGCACCTCTGCAGGGTTACTGTATCCCTTGGACCTTCCCATTGTCGATGAAACACAGAAATTGCGTCGGAATTAAATATGAGAGAAACAATGCCGACTCAAGTACTGAAAGATTGAGTCTTCCTACTGTCTATGTATTGAGCGTTTCCTGTGTCACCAGTTTTACATTCTGATGCACCTCTGCAGGTTTACTGTATCCCTTGCACCTTCCCATTGACGACGAAACACAGAAATTGCTTCGGATTTAAATATAAGAGACCCAATGCCGACTTAAGTACAGGGAGACTGAGTATTCCTACTGTCTATGTTTTGATCGTTTCCTGTGTGACCAGTTTTACAGTCCGATGCACCTCTGCAGTTTTACTGTATCCATTGGACTTTCCCATTGACGATGAAACACAGAAATAGCATCGGAATTAAATAGAAGAGACACAATGTTGACTTAAGTACAGGAAGAGTGTGTCTTTCTATTGTATATGTTTTGAGCGTGTCCTGTGTCACCAGTTTTACATTCCGCTGCTCCTCTGCTGGTTTACTGTATCCATTGGACCTTCCATTGACGATGAAACACAGAAATTGCATCGGAATTAAATATAAGAGACACCATGCTGATTTAAGTAAAGGAAGACTGAGTCTTCCTACTGTCTATGTTTTGAGCCTTTCCTGTGTCACCAGTATTACATTCCGATGCACCTCTGCAGGTTTACTGTATCCATTGGACCTTCCCATTTACGATGAAACACAGAAATTGCATCGGAAATAAATATAAGAGACACAACGACGACTTAAATGCAAGAAAACTGAGTCTTCTACGGTCTATGTTTTGAGCGTTTTCTGTGTCACCAGTTTTACATTCAGATGCACCTCTGCTGGTTTACTGTATCCCTTGCACCTTCCCATTGACATTGAAACACAGAAATTACATCGTAAGTAAATATAATAGACACAATGCCGACATAAGTACAGGAAGACTGAGTCTTCCTACTGTCTATGTTTTGAGCGTTTCCTGTGTCACCAGTTTTACATTCCGATGCACCTCTGCAGGTTTACTGTATCCCGTCGACCTTCACAGTGACGATGAAACACAGCAATTGCATCGGAATTAACTATAAAAGACACAATGCCGACTTAAGTACAAGAAAACCTGAGTCTTCGTAGGGTCTATGTTATGAGCGCTTCCTGTGTCACCAGTTTTACATTCCGATGCACCTCTGCAGGGTTACTATAACTCTTGGACCTACCCATTGACAATGAAACACAGTAATTGCATCGGAATTAAATATAAGAAACACAATGCCGAGTTAACTACAGGAAGACTGAGTCTTCCTACTGTCTATGCTTTGAGCGCCTCCTGTATCACCAGTTTTACATTCCGATGCACCTCTGCAGGTATACTGTTTCCCTTCGACTTTCCGATTGACGATGAAACACAGAAATTGCATCGGAATTAAATAGAAGAGACACAACGACGACTTAAGTACAAGAAAACTGAGTCTTGTTACGGTCTATGTTTTGAGCGTTTCCAGTGTCACCAGTTTTACATTCCGATGCTCTTCTGCATGTTTACTGTATCCCTTGGACATTCACAGTGACGATGAAACACAGAAATTGCATCGGAATTAAATATAAGAGACACAATGCCGACTTAAGTACAGGAAGACAGAGTCTTCCTACTGTCTATGTTTTGAGCGTTTCCTGTGTCACCAGATTTATATTCCGATGCACCTCTGCAGGTATACTGTTTCCCTTCGACTTTCCCATTGACGATGAAACACAGAAATTGCATCGGAATTACACAATGTCGACTTAAGTACAGGAAGAGTGTGTCTTCCTATTGTCTATGTTTTGAGCGTTTCCTGTGTCACCAGTTTTACATTCCGATGCACCTCTGCTGGTTTACTGTATCCGTTGGACCTTCCATTGACGATGAAACACAGACATTGCATCGGAATTAAATATAAGAGACACAATGCGGACTTAAGTACAAGAAAACTGAGTCTTCTTAAGGTCTATGTTTTGAGCGTTTCCCGTGACACCAGTTTTACATTCCGATCCACCTCTGCAGGTTTACTGTATCCATTGGACCTTCCCATTGATGATGAAACACAGAAATTGCATCGGAATGAAATATAAGAAACACCATGCCGACATAAGTATAGGAAGACTGAGTCTTCCTACTGTCTTTCTTTTGAGCGTATCCTGTGTCAACAGTTTTACATTCCGATGAACCTCTGCAGGTTTACTGTATCCCTTGGACCTTCCCATTGGCGATGAAACACAGAAATGGCATCGGAATTAAATATAAGAGACACAATGCCGACTGAAGTACAGGAAGACTGAGTCTTCCTACTGTCTATGTTTTGAGCGTTTCCTGTGTCACCAGTTTTACATTCCGATGCACCTCTGCTGGTTTACTGTATCCGTTGGACCTTCCATTGACGATGAAACCCAGACATTGCATCGGAATTAAATATAAGAGACACAACGTCGACTTAAGTACAAGAAAACTGAGTCTTCTTACGGTCTATGATTTGAGCGTTTCCTGTGTCACCAGTTTTACATTCCAATGCACCTCTGCAGGTTTACTGTATCCCTTGGACCTTAGCATTGACGAAAAAACACAAAAATTGCATCGGAATTAAATATAAGAGACACAACGCCGACTTAAGTACCAGAAAACTGAGTCGGACTTTCCCATTGACGATGATACACAGATCTTACATCGGAATTAAGTATAAGAGACACAACGACGACTTAAGTACAAGGTAACTGAGTCTTCTTACGGTCTATGTTTTGAGCGTTTCCAGTGTCACCAGTTTTACATTCCGATACACCTCTGCAGGTTTACTGTATCCCTTGGACCTTCACAGTGACGATGAAACACAGAAACTGCATCGGAATTAAATGTAAGAGACACAATGCCGACTTAAGTACAGGAAGACTGAGTCTTCCTACTGTCTATGTTTTGGGCGTCTCCTGTGTCACCAGTTTTAAATTCCGATGCACCTCTGCAGGTATACTGTTTCCCTTCGACTTTCCCATTGACGATGAAACACAGAAATTTCATCGGAATTAAATATAAGAGACACAATGTCGACCTAAGTACAGAAAGAGTGTGTCTTTCTATTGTCTATGTTTTGAGCGTTTCCTGTGTCACCAGTTTTACATTCCGATGCACCTCTGCTGGTTTACTGTATCCCTTGGACCTTTCCATTGGCGATGAAACACAGAAATGGCATCGGAATTAAATATAAGAGACACAATGCCGACTGAAGTACAGGAAGACTGAGTCTTCCTACTGTCTATGTTTTGAGCGTTTCCTGTGTCACCAGTTTTACATTCCGATGCACCTCTGCTGGTTTACTGTATCCCTTGGACCTTCACAGTGACGATGGAACACAGAAATTGCATCGGAAGTAAATATAAAAGACACAATGCCGACTTAAGTACATGAAAACTGAGTCATCTTAGGGTCTATGTTATGAGCGCTTCCTGTGTCACCAGTTTTACATTCCGATGCACCTCTGCAGGGTTACTGTATCCCTTGGACCTTCCCATTGTCGATGAAACACAGAAATTGCGTCGGAATTAAATATAAGAGAAACAATGCCGACTCAAGTACTGAAAGATTGAGTCTTCCTACTGTCTATGTATTGAGTGTTTCCTGTGTCACCAGTTTTACATTCCGATGCACCTCTGCAGGTTTACTGTATCCCTTGCACCTTCCCATTGACGACGAAACACAGAAATTGCATCGGATTTAAATATAAGAGACCCAATGCCGACTTAAGTACAGGGAGACTGAGCATTCCTACTGTCTATGTTTTGATCGTTTCCTGTGTGACCAGTTTTACAGTCCGATGCACCTCTGCAGTTTTACTGTATCCATTGGACCTTCCCATTGACGATGAAACACAGAAATAGCATCGGAATTAAATAGAAGAGACACAATGTCGACTTAAGTACAGGAAGAGTGTGTCTTTTTATTGTATATGTTTTGAGCGTTTCCTGTGTCACCAGTTTTACATTCCGCTGCTCCTCTGCTGGTTTACTGTATCCATTGGACCTTCCATTGACGATGAAACACAGAAATTGCATCGGAATGAAATATAACAGACACCATGCTGATTTAAGTAAAGGAAGACTGAGTCTTCCTACTGTCTATGTTTTGAGCCTTTCCTGTGTCACCAGTATTACATTCCGATGCACCTCTGCAGGTTTACTGTATCCATTGGACCTTCCCATTTACGATGAAACACAGAAATTGCATCGGAAATAAATATAAGAGACACAACGCCGACTTAAGTACAAGAAAACTGAGTCTTCTTACGGTCTATGTTTTGAGCGTTTTCTGTGTCACCAGTTTTACATTCAGATGCACCTCTGCAGGTTTACTGTATCCCTTGCACCTTCCCATTGACATTGAAACACAGAAATTACATCGTAAGTAAATATAATAGACACAATGCCGACATAAGTACAGGAAGACTGAGTCTTCCTACTGTCTATGTTTTGAGCGTTTCCTGTGTCACCAGTTTTACATTCAGATGCACCTCTGCATGTTTACTGTATCCCGTGGACCTTCACAGTGACGATGAAACACAGAAATTGCATCGGAATTAAATATAAAAGACACAATGCCGACTTAAGTACAAGAAAACCTGAGTCTTCGTAGGGTCTATGTTATGAGCGCTTCCTGTGTCACCAGTTTTACATTCCGATGCACCTCTGCAGGGTTACTGTAACCCTTGGACCTACCCATTGACGATGAAACACAGAAATTGCATCGGAATTAAATGTAAGAAACACAATGCCGAGTTAAGTACAGGAAGACTGAGTCTTCCTACTGTCTATGCTTTGAGCGCCTCCTGTGTCACCAGTTTTACATTCCGATGCACCTCTGCAGGTATACTGTTTCCCTTCGACTTTCCCATTGTCGATGAAACACATAAATTGCATCGGAATTAAATAGAAGAGACACAACGACGACTTAAGTACAAGAAAACTGAGTCTTGTTACGGTCTATGTTTTGAGCGTTTCCAGTGTCACCAGTTTTACATTCCGATGCTCTTCTGCATGTTTACTGTATCCCTTGGACATTCACAGTGACGATGAAACACAGAAATTGCATCGGAATTAAATATAAGAGACACAATGCCGACTTAAGTACAGGAAGACAGAGTCTTCCTACTGTCTATGTTTTGAGCGTTTCCTGTGTCACCAGATTTATATTCCGATACACCTCTGCAGGTATACTATTTACCTTCGACTTTCCCATTGAAGATGAAACACAGAAATTGCATCGGAATTACACAATGTCGACTTATGTACAGGAAGAGTGTGTCTTCCTATTGTCTATGTTTTGAACGTTTCCTGTGTCACCAGTTTTACATTCCGATGCACCTCTGCTGGTTTACTGTATCCGTTGGACCTTCCATTGACGATGAATCCCAGACATTGCATCGGAATTAAATATAAGAGACACAACGTCGACTTAAGTACAAGAAAACTGAGTCTACTTACGGTCTATGATTTGAGCGTTTCCTGTGTCACCAGTTTTACATTCCGATCCATCTTATCAGGTTTACTGTATCCATTGGACCTTCCCATTGATGATGAAACACAGAAATTGCATCGGAATTAAATATAAGAGACACCATGCCGACATAAATATTGGAAGACTGAGTCTTCCTACTGTCTATGCTTTGAGCGTATCCTGTGTCAACAGTTTTACATTCCGATGAACCTCTGCAGGTTTACTGTATCAGTTGGACCTTCCCATTGGCGATGAAACACAGAAATGGCATCGGAATTAAATATAAGAGACACAATGCCGACTGAAGTACAGGAAGACTGAGTCTTCCTACTGTCTATGTTTTGAGCGTTTCCTGTGTCACCAGTTTTACATTCCGATGCACCTCTGCTGGTTTACTGTATCCGTTGGACCTTCCATTGACGATGAAACCCAGACATTGCATCGGAATTAAATATAAGAGACACAACGTCGAGTTAAGTACAAGAAAACTGAGTCTACTTACGGTCTATGATTTGAGCGTTTCCTGTGTCACCAGTTTTACATTCCAATGCACCTCTGCAGGTTTACTGTATCCCTTGGACCTTAGCATTGACGAAAAAACACAAAAATTGAATCGGAATTAAATATAAGAGACACAACGCCGACTTAAGTACCAGAAAACTGAGTTTTCTTAAGGTCTATGTTTTGAGCGTTTCCCGTGTCACCAGTTTTACATTCCGATCCACCTCTGCAGGTTTACTGTATCCATTGGACCTTCACAGTGACGATGAAACACAGAAATTGCATCGGAAGTAAATATAAAAGACACAATGCCGACTTAAGTACACGAAAACTGAGTCATCTTAGGGTCTGTGTTATGAGCGCTTCCTGTGTCACCAGTTTTACATTCCCATGCACCTCTGCAGGGTTACTGTAACCCTTAGACCTTCCCATTGGCGATGAAACACAGAAATTGCATCGGAGTTAAAGATAAGAGACACAATGACGTCTTAAGTACAGGAAGACTGAGTCTTCCTACTGTCTATGTTTTGAGCGTTTCCTGTGTCACCAGTTTTACATTCCGATGCACCTCTGCATGTTTACTGTATCCCTTGGACCTTCCCATTGACGATGAAACACAGAAATTGCATCGGAATTAAATATAAGGGACACAATGCCGACTTAACTACAGGAAGACTGAGTCTTCCTACTGTCTATGTTTTGAGCGTTTACAGTGTCACAAGTTTTACATTCCCATGCGACTCTGCAGGTTTACTGTATCCATTGGACCTTCCCATTGACGATGATACACAGAACTTACATCGGAATTAAGTATAAGAGACACAACGACGACTTAAATGCAAGAAAACTGAGTCTTCTTACGGTCTATGTTTTGAGCGTTTCCAGTGTCACCAGTTTTACATTCCGATACACCTCTGCAGGTTTACTGTATCCCTTGGACCTTCACAGTGACGATGAAACACAGAAACTGCATCGGAATTAAATATAAAAGACATAATGCCGACTTAAGTACAAGAAAACCTGAGTCTTGTAGGGTCTATGTTATGAGCGCTTCCTGTGTCACCAGTTTTACATTCCGATGCACCTCTGCAGGGTTACTGTAACCCTTGGACCTACCCATTGACGATGAAACACACAAATTGCATCGGAATTAAATATAAGAAACATAATGCCGAGTTAAGTACAGGAAGACTGAGTCTTCCTACTGTCTATGCTTTGAGCGCCTCCTGTGTCACCAGTTTTACATTCCGATGCACCTCGGCAGGTATACTGTTTCCCTTCGACTTTCCCATTGACGATGAAACACAGAAATTGCATCGGAATTAAATAGAAGAGACACAACGACGACTTAAGTACAAGAAAACTGAGTCTTGTTACGGTCTATGTTTTGAGCGTTTCCAGTGTCACCAGTTTTACATTCCGATGCTCTTCTGCATGTTTACTGTATCCCTTGGACATTCACAGTGACGATGAAACACAGAAATTGCATCGGAATTAAATATAAGAGACACAATGCCGACTTAAGTACAGGAAGACAGAGTCTTCCTACTGTCTATGTTTTGAGCGTTTCCTGTGTCACCAGATTTATATTCCGATGCACCTCTGCAGGTATACTGTTTCCCTTCGACTTTCCCATTGACGATGAAACACAGAAATTTCATCGGAATTAAATATAAGAGACACAATGTCGACCTAAGTACAGAAAGAGTGTGTCTTTCTATTGTCTATGTTTTGAGCGTTTCCTGTGTCACCAGTTTTACATTCCGATGCACCTCTGCTGGATTACTGTATCAATTGGACCTTTCCATTGGCGATGAAACACAGAAATGGCATCGGAATTAAATATAAGAGACACAATGCCGACTGAAGTACAGGAAGACTGAGTCTTCCTACTGTCTATGTTTTGAGCGTTTCCTGTGTCACCAGTTTTACATTCCGATGCACCTCTGCTGGTTTACTGTATCCCTTGGACCTTCACAGTGACGATGGAACACAGAAATTGCATCTGAAGTAAATATAAAAGACACAATGCCGACTTAAGTACATGAAAACTGAGTCATCTTAGGGTCTATGTTATGAGCGCTTCCTGTGTCACCAGTTTTACATTCCGATGCACCTCTGCAGGGTTACTGTATCCCTTGGACCTTCCCATTGTCGATGAAACACAGAAATTGCGTCGGAATTAAATATAAGAGAAACAATGCCGACTCAAGTACTGAAAGATTGAGTCTTCCTACTGTCTATGTATTGAGCGTTTCCTGTGTCACCAGTTTTACATTCCGATGCACCTCTGCAGGTTTACTGTATCCCTTGCACCTTCCCATTGACGACGAAACACAGAAATTGCATCGGATTTAAATATAAGAGACCCAATGCCGACTTAAGTACAGGGAGACTGAGCATTCCTACTGTCTATGTTTTGATCGTTTCCTGTGTGACCAGTTTTACAGTCCGATGCACCTCTGCAGTTTTACTGTATCCATTGGACCTTCCCATTGACGATGAAACACAGAAATAGCATCGGAATTAAATAGAAGAGACACAATGTCGACTTAAGTACAGGAAGAGTGTGTCTTTCTATTGTATATGTTTTGAGCGTTTCCTGTGTCACCAGTTTTACATTCCGCTGCTCCTCTGCTGGTTTACTGTATCCATTGGACCTTCCATTGACGATGAAACACAGAAATTGCATCGGAATGAAATGTAAGAGACACCATGCTGATTTAAGTAAAGGAAGACTGAGTCTTCCTACTGTCTATGTTTTGAGCCTTTCCTGTGTCACCAGTATTACATTCCGATGCACCTCTGCAGGTTTACTGTATCCATTGGACCTTCCCATTTACGATGAAACACAGAAATTGCATCCGAAATAAATATAAGAGACACAACGCCGACTTAAGTACAAGAAAACTGAGTCATCTTACGGTCTATGTTTTGAGCGTTTTCTGTGTCACCAGTTTTACATTCAGATGCACCTCTGCAGGTTTACTGTATCCCTTGCACCTTCCCATTGACATTGAAACACAGAAATTACATCGTAAGTAAAATAATAGACACAATGCCGACATAAGTACAGGAAGACTGAGTCTTCCTACTGTCTATGTTTTGAGCGTTTCCTGTGTCACCAGTTTTACATTCAGATGCACCTCTGCAGGTTTACTGTATCCCGTGGACCTTCACAGTGACGATGAAACACAGAAATTGCATCGGAATTAAATATAAAAGACACAATGCCGACTTAAGTACAAGAAAACCTGAGTCTTCGTAGGGTCTATGTTATGAGCGCTTCCTGTGTCACCAGTTTTACATTCCGATGCACCTCTGCAGGGTTACTGTAACCCTTGGACCTACCCATTGACGATGAAACACAGAAATTGCATCGGAATTAAATGTAAGAAACACAATGCCGAGTTAAGTACAGGAAGACTGAGTCTTCCTACTGTCTATGCTTTGAGCGCCTCCTGTGTCACCAGTTTTACATTCCGATGCACCTCTACATCTACACATCTACATCTATACTCCGCGAGCCACCTTACGGTGTGTGGCGGAGGGTACTTATTGTACCACTATCTGATCCCCCCTTCCCTGTTCCATTCACGAATTGTGCGTGGGAAGAACGACTGCTTGTAAGTCTCCGTATTTGCTCTAATTTCTCGGATCTTTTCGTTGTGATCATTACGCGAGATATATGTGGGCGGTAGTAATATGTTGCCCATCTCTTCCCGGAATGTGCTCTCTCGTAATTTCGATAATAAACCTCTCCGTATTGCGTAACGCCTTTCTTGAAGTGTCTGCCACTGGAGCTTGTTCAGCATCTCCGTAACGCTCTCGCGCTGACTAAATGTCCCCATGACGAATCGCGCTGCTTTTCGCTGGATCATGTCTATCTCTTCTATTAATCCAACCTGGTAAGGGTCCCACCTCTGCAGGTATACTGTTTCCCTTCGACTTTCCCATTGACGATGAAACACATAAATTGCATCGGAATTAAATAGAAGAGACACAACGACGACTTAAGTACAAGAAAACTGAGTCTTGTTACGGTCTATGTTTTGAACGTTTCCAGTGTCACCAGTTTTACATTCAGATGCTCTTCTGCATGTTTACTGTATCCCTTGGACATTCACAGTGACGATGAAACACAGAAATTGCATCGGAATTAAATATAAGAGACACAATGCCGACTTAAGTACAGGAAGACAGAGTCTTCCTACTGTCTATGTTTTGAGCGTTTCCTGTGTCACCAGATTTATATTCCGATGCACCTCTGCAGGTATACTATTTCCCTTCCACTTTCCCATTGAAGATGAAACACAGAAATTGCATCGGAATTACACAATGTCGACTTAAGTACAGGAAGAGTGTGTCTTCCTATTGTCTATGTTTTGAACGTTTCCTGTGTCACCAGTTTTACATTCCGATGCACCTCTGCTGGTTTACTGTATCCGTTGGACCTTCCATTGACGATGAATCCCAGACATTGCATCGGAATTAAATATAAGAGACACAACGTCGACTTAAGTACAAGAAAACTGAGTCTACTTACGGTCTATGATTTGAGCTTTTCCTGTGTCACCAGTTTTACATTCCGATCCATCTTATCAGGTTTACTGTATCCATTGGACCTTCCCATTGATGATGAAACACAGAAATTGCATCGGAATTAAATATAAGAGACACCATGCCGACATAAATATTGGAAGACTGAGTCTTCCTACTGTCTATGCTTTGAGCGTATCCTGTGTCAACAGTTTTACATTCCGATGAACCTCTGCAGGTTTACTGTATCCGTTGGACCTTCCCATTGGCGATGAAACACAGAAATGGCATCGGAATTAAATATAAGAGACACAATGCCGACTGAAGTACAGGAAGACTGAGTCTTCCTACTGTCTATGTTTTGAGCGTTTCCTGTGTCACCAGTTTTACATTCAGATGCACCTCTGCAGGTTTACTGTATCCCGTGGACCTTCACAGTGACGATGAAACACAGAAATTGCATCGGAATTAAATATAAAAGACACAATGCCGACTTAAGTACAAGAAAACCTGAGTCTTCGTAGGGTCTATGTTATGAGCGCTTCCTGTGTCACCAGTTTTACATTCCGATGCACCTCTGCAGGGTTACTGTAACCCTTGGACCTACCCATTGACGATGAAACACAGAAATTGCATCGGAATTAAATGTAAGAAACACAATGCCGAGTTAAGTACAGGAAGACTGAGTCTTCCTACTGTCTATGCTTTGAGCGCCTCCTGTGTCACCAGTTTTACATTCCGATGCACCTCTGCAGGTATACTGTTTCCCTTCGACTTTCCCATTGACGATGAAACACATAAATTGCATCGGAATTAAATAGAAGAGACACAACGACGACTTAAGTACAAGAAAACTGAGTCTTGTTACGGTCTATGTTTTGAGCGTTTCCAGTGTCACCAGTTTTACATTCCGATGCTCTTCTGCATGTTTACTGTATCCCTTGGACATTCACAGTGACGATGAAACACAGAAATTGCATCGGAATTAAATATAAGAGACACAATGCCGACTTAAGTACAGGAAGACAGAGTCTTCCTACTGTCTATGTTTTGAGCGTTTCCTGTGTCACCAGATTTATATTCCGATGCACCTCTGCAGGTATACTATTTCCCTTCGACTTTCCCATTGAAGATGAAACACAGAAATTGCATCGGAATTACACAATGTCGACTTATGTACAGGAAGAGTGTGTCTTCCTATTGTCTATGTTTTGAACGTTTCCTGTGTCACCAGTTTTACATTCCGATGCACCTCTGCTGGTTTACTGTATCCGTTGGACCTTCCATTGACGATGAATCCCAGACATTGCATCGGAATTAAATATAAGAGACACAACGTCGACTTAAGTACAAGAAAACTGAGTCTACTTACGGTCTATGATTTGAGCGTTTCCTGTGTCACCAGTTTTACATTCCGATCCATCTTATCAGGTTTACTGTATCTATTGGACCTTCCCATTGATGATGAAACACAGAAATTGCATCGGAATTAAATATAAGAGACACCATGCCGACATAAATATTGGAAGACTGAGTCTTCCTACTGTCTATGCTTTGAGCGTATCCTGTGTCAACAGTTTTACATTCCGATGAACCTCTGCAGGTTTACTGTATCCGTTGGACCTTCCCATTGGCGATGAAACACAGAAATGGCATCGGAATTAAATATAAGAGACACAATGCCGACTGAAGTACAGGAAGACTGAGTCTTCCTACTGTCTATGTTTTGAGCGTTTCCTGTGTCACCAGTTTTACATTCCGATGCACCTCTGCTGGTTTACTGTATCCGTTGGACCTTCCATTGACGATGAAACCCAGACATTGCATCGGAATTAAATGTAAGAGACACAACGTCGACTTAAGTACAAGAAAACTGAGTCTACTTACGGTCTATGATTTGAGCGTTTCCTGTGTCACCAGTTTTACATTCCAATGCACCTCTGCAGGTTTACTGTATCCATTGGACCTTCACAGTGACGATGAAGCACAGAAATTGCATCGGAAGTAAATATAAAAGACACAATGCCGACTTAAGTACAGGAAAACTGAGTCATCTTAGGGTCTATGTTATGAGCGCTTCCTGTGTCACCAGTTTTACATTCCGATGCACCTCTGCAAGGTTACTGTAACCCTTAGACCTTCCCATTGGCGATGAAACACAGAAATTGCATCGGAGTTAAATATAAGAGACACAATGACGTCTTAAGTACAGGAAGACTGAGTCTTCCTACTGTCTATGTTTTGAGCGTTTCCTGTGTCACCAGTTTTACATTCCGATGCACCTCTGCGTGTTTACTGTATCCCTTGGACCTTCCCATTGACGATGAAACACAGAAATTGCATCGGAATTAAATATAAGGGACACAATGCCAACTTAAGTACAGGAACATTGAGTCTTCCTACCGTCTATGTTTTGAGCGTTTACAGTGTCACAAGTTTTACATTCCCATGCGACTCTGCAGGTTTACTGTATCTATTGGACCTTCCCATTGACGATGATACACAGAACTTACATCGGAATTAAGTATAAGAGACACAACGACGACTTAAATGCAAGAAAACTGAGTCTTCTTACGGTCTATGTTTTGAGCGTTTCCAGTGTCACCAGTTTTACATTCCGATACACCTCTGCAGGTTTACTGTATCCCTTGGACCTTCACAGTGACGATGAAACACAGAAACTGCATCGGAATTAAATATAAAAGACATAATGCCGACTTAAGTACAAGAAAACCTGAGTCTTGTAGGGTCTATGTTATGAGCGCTTCCTGTGTCACCAGTTTTACATTCCGATGCACCTCTGCAGGGTTACTGTAACCCTTGGACCTACCCATTGACGATGAAACACAGAAATTGCATCGGAATTAAATATAAGAAACACAATGCCGAGTTAAGTACAGGAAGACTGAGTCTTCCTACTGTCTATGCTTTGAGCGCCTCCTGTGTCACCAGTTTTACATTCCGATGCACCTCTGCAGGTATACTGTTTCCCTTCGACTTTCCCATTGACGATGAAACACAGAAATTGCATCGGAATTAAATAGAAGAGACACAACGACGACTTAAGTACAAGAAAACTGAGTCTTGTTACGGTCTATGTTTTGAGCGTTTCCAGTGTCACCAGTTTTACATTCCGATGCTCTTCTGCATGTTTACTGTATCCCTTGGACATTCACAGTGACGATGAAACTCAGAAATTGCATCGGAATTAAATATAAGAGACACAATGCCGACTTAAGTACAGGAAGACAGAGTCTTCCTACTGTCTATGTTTTGAGCGTTTCCTGTGTCACCAGATTTATATTCCGATGGACCTCTGCAGGTATACTGTTTCCCTTCGACTTTCCCATTGAAGATGAAACACAGAAATTGCATCGGAATTACACAATGTCGACTTAAGTACAGGAAGAGTGTGTCTTCCTATTGTCTATGTTTTGAACGTTTCCTGTGTCACCAGTTTTACATTCCGATGCACCTCTGCTGGTTTACTGTATCCGTTGGACCTTCCATTGACGATGAAACACAGACATTGCATCGGAATTAAATATAAGAGACACAACGCCGACTTAAGTACAAGAAAACTGTCTTCTTAAGGTTTATGTTTTGAGCGTTTTGCGTGACACCAGTTTTACATTCCGATCCACCTCTGCAGGTTTACTGTATCCATTGGACCTTCCCATTGATGATGAAACACAGAAATTGCATCGGAATTAAATATAAGAGACACCATGACGACATAAATATAGGAAGACTGAGTCTTCCTACTGTCTATGCTTTGAGCGTATCCTGTGTCAACAGTTTTACATTCCGATGAACCTCTGCACGTTTACTGTATCCGTTGGACCTTCCCATTGGCGATGAAACACAGAAATGGCATCGGAATTAAATATAAGAGACACAATGCCGACTGAAGTACAGGAAGACTGAGTCTTCCTACTGTCTATGTTTTGAGCGTTTCCTGTGTCACCAGTTTTACATTCCGATGCACCTCTGCTGGTTTACTGTATCCGTTGGACCTTCCATTGACGATGAAACCCAGACATTGCATCGGAATTAAATATAAGAGACACAACGTCGACTTAAGTACAAGAAAACTGAGTCTACTTACGGTCAATGATTTGAGCGTTTCCTGTGTCACCAGTTTTACATTCCAATGCACCTCTGCAGGTTTACTGTATCCCTTGGACCTTACCATTGACGAAAAAACACAAAAATTGAATCGGAATTAAATATAAGAGACACAACGCCGACTCAAGTACCAGAAAACTGAGTCTTCTTAAGGTCTATGTTTTGAGCGTTTCCCGTGTCACCAGTTTTACATTCCGATCCACCTCTGCAGGTTTACTGTATCCATTGGACCTTCACAGTGACGATGAAACACAGAAATTGCATCGGAAGTAAATATAAAAGACACAATGCCGACTTAAGTACACGAAAACTGAGTCATCTTAGGGTCTATGTTATGAGCGCTTCCTGTGTCACCAGTTTTACATTCCGATGCACCTCTGCAGGGTTACTGTAACCCTTAGACCTTTCCATTGGCGATGAAACATAGAAATTGCATCGGAGTTAAATATAAGAGACACAATGACGTCTTAAGTACAGGAAGACTGAGTCTTCCTACTGTCTATGTTTTGAGCGTTTCCTGTGTCACCAGTTTTACATTCCGATGCACCTCTGTATGTTTACTGTATCCCTTGGACCTTCCCATTGACGATGAAACACAGAAATTGCATCGGAATTAAATATAAGAGACACAATGCAGACTTAAGTACAGGAACATTGAGTCTTCCTACTGTCTATGTTTTGAGCGTTTACAGTGTCACAAGTTTTACATTCCCATGCGACTCTGCAGGTTTACTGTATCCATTGGACCTTCCCATTGACGATGATACACATAACTTACATCGGAATTAAGTATAAGAGACACAACGACGACTTAAGTGCAAGAAAACTGAGTCTTCTTACGGTCTATGTTTTGAGCGTTTCCAGTGTCACCAGTTTTACATTCCGATACACCTCTGCAGGTTTACTGTATCCCTTGGACCTTCACAGTGACGATGAAACACAGAAACTGCATCGGAATTAAATATAAAAGACACAATGCCGACTTAAGTACAAGAAAACCTGAGTCTTCGTAGGGTCTATATTATGAGCGCTTCCTGTGTCACCACTTTTACATTCCGATGCACCTCTGCAGGGTTACTGTAACCCTTGGACCTACCCATTGACGATGAATCACAGAAATTGCATCGGAATTAAATATAAGAAACACAATGCCGAGTTAAGTACAGGAAGACTGAGTCTTCCTACTGTCTATGCTTTGAGCGCCTCCTGTGTCACCAGTTTTACATTCCGATGCACCTCTGCAGGTATACTGTTTCCCTTCGACTTTCCCATTGACGATGAAACACAGAAATTGCATCGGAATTAAATAGAAGAGACACAACGACGACTTAAGTACAAGAAAACTGAGTCTTGTTACGGTCTATGTTTTTAGCGTTTCCCGTGACATCAGTTTTACATTCTGATCACCTCTGCAGGTTTACTGTATCCATTGGACCTTCCCATTGATGATGAAACACAGAAATTGCATCGGAATTAAATATAAGAGACACCATGCCGACATAAGTTTAGGAAGACTGAGTCTTCCTACTGTCTATGCTTTGAGCGTATCCTGTGTCAACAGTTTTACATTCCGATGAACCTCTGCAGGTTTACTGTATCCGTTGGACCTTCCCATTGGCGATGAAACACAGAAATGGCATCGGAATTAAATATAAGAGGCACAACGCCGACTTATGTACCAGAAAACTGAGTCTTCTTAAGGTCTATGTTTTGAGCGTTTTCTGTGTCACCAGTTTTACATTCCGATGCACCTCTGCAGGTTTACTGTATCCCTTGCACCTTCCCATTGACATTGAAACACAGAAATTACATCGTAAGTAAATATAATAGACACAATGCCGACATAAGTACAGGAAGACTGAGACTTCCTACTGTCTATGTTTTGAGCGTTTCCTGTGTCACCAGTTTTACATTCCGATGCATTTCTGCATGTTTACTGTATCCCTTGGACATTCACAGTGACGATGAAACACAGAAATAGCATCTGAATTAAAAATAAGAGACACAATGCCGACTTAAGTACAGGAAGACAGAGTCTTCCTACTGTCTATGTTTTGAGCGTCTCCTGTGTCACCAGATTTATATTCCGATGCACCTCTGCAGGTATACTGTTTCCCTTCGTCTTTCCCATTGACGATGAAACACAGAAATTGCATCGGAATTAAATATAAGAAACACCATGCCGACATAAGTATAGGAAGACTGAGTCTTACTACTGTCTATGTTTTGAGCGTATCCTGTGTCACCAGTTTTTCATTCCAATGCACCTGTGCAGGTTTACTGTATCCCTTGAACCTTAGCATTGGTGAAAAAACACAAAAATTGCATCGGAATTAAATATAAGAGACACAACGCCGACTTAAGTACCAGAAAACTGAGTCTTCTTAAGGTCTATGTTTTGAGCGTTTCCCGTGTCACCAGTTTTACATTCCGATGCACCTCTGCTGGTTTACTGTATCCGTTGGACCTTCCATTGACGATGAAACACAGACATTGCATCGGAATTAAATATAAGAGACACAACGCCGACTTAAGTACAAGAAAACTGTCTTCTTAAGGTTTATGTTTTGAGCGTTTTGCGTGACACCAGTTTTACATTCCGATCCACCTCTGCAGGTTTACTGTATCCATTGGACCTTCCCATTGATGATGAAACATAGAAATTGCATCGGAATTAAATATAAGAGACACCATGCCGACATAAATATAGGAAGACTGAGTCTTCCTACTGTCTATGCTTTGAGCGTATCCTGTGTCAACAGTTTTACATTCCGATGAACCTCTGCACGTTTACTGTATCCGTTGGACCTTCCCATTGGCGATGAAACACAGAAATGGCATCGGAATTAAATATAAGAGACACAATGCCGACTGAAGTACAGGAAGACTGAGTCTTCCTACTGTCTATGTTTTGAGCGTTTCCTGTGTCACCAGTTTTACATTCCGATGCACCTCTGCTGGTTTACTGTATCCGTTGGACCTTCCATTGACGATGAAACCCAGACATTGCATCGGAATTAAATATAAGAGACACAACGTCGACTTAAGTACAAGAAAACTGAGTCTACTTACGGTCAATGATTTGAGCGTTTCCTGTGTCACCAGTTTTACATTCCAATGCACCTCTGCAGGTTTACTGTATCCCTTGGACCTTACCATTGACGAAAAAACACAAAAATTGAATCGGAATTAAATATAAGAGACACAACGCCGACTCAAGTACCAGAAAACTGAGTCTTCTTAAGGTCTATGTTTTGAGCGTTTCCCGTGTCACCAGTTTTACATTCCGATCCACCTCTGCAGGTTTACTGTATCCATTGGACCTTCACAGTGACGATGAAACACAGAAATTGCATCGGAAGTAAATATAAAAGACACAATGCCGACTTAAGTACACGAAAACTGATTCATCTTAGGGTCTATGTTATGAGCGCTTCCTGTGTCACCAGTTTTACATTCCGATGCACCTCTGCAGGGTTACTGTGACCCTTAGACCTTTCCATTGGCGATGAAACATAGAAATTGCATCGGAGTTAAATATAAGAGACACAATGACGTCTTAAGTACAGGAAGACTGAGTCTTCCTACTGTCTATGTTTTGAGCGTTTCCTGTGTCACCAGTTTTACATTCCGATGCACCTCTGTATGTTTACTGTATCCCTTGGACCTTCCCATTGACGATGAAACACAGAAATTGCATCGGAATTAAATATAAGAGACACAATGCAGACTTAAGTACAGGAACATTGAGTCTTCCTACTGTCTATGTTTTGAGCGTTTACAGTGTCACAAGTTTTACATTCCCATGCGACTCTGCAGGTTTACTGTATCCATTGGACCTTCCCATTGACGATGATACACATATCTTACATCGGAATTAAGTATAAGAGACACAACGACGACTTAAGTGCAAGAAAACTGAGTCTTCTTACGGTCTATGTTTTGAGCGTTTCCAGTGTCACCAGTTTTACATTCCGATACACCTCTGCAGGTTTACTGTATCCCTTGGACCTTCACAGTGACGATGAAACACAGAAACTGCATCGGAATTAAATATAAAAGACACAATGCCGACTTAAGTACAAGAAAACCTGAGTCTTCGTAGGGTCTATATTATGAGCGCTTCCTGTGTCACCACTTTTACATTCCGATGCACCTCTGCAGGGTTACTGTAACCCTTGGACCTACCCATTGACGATGAATCACAGAAATTGCATCGGAATTAAATATAAGAAACACAATGCCGAGTTAAGTACAGGAAGACTGAGTCTTCCTACTGTCTATGCTTTGAGCGCCTCCTGTGTCACCAGTTTTACATTCCGATGCACCTCTGCAGGTATACTGTTTCCCTTCGACTTTCCCATTGACGATGAAACACAGAAATTGCATCGGAATTAAATAGAAGAGACACAACGACGACTTAAGTACAAGAAAACTGAGTCTTGTTACGGTCTATGTTTTTAGCGTTTCCCGTGACATCAGTTTTACATTCTGATCACCTCTGCAGGTTTACTGTATCCATTGGACCTTCCCATTGATGATGAAACACAGAAATTGCATCGGAATTAAATATAAGAGACACCATGCCGACATAAGTTTAGGAAGACTGAGTCTTCCTACTGTCTATGCTTTGAGCGTATCCTGTGTCAACAGTTTTACATTCCGATGAACCTCTGCAGGTTTACTGTATCCGTTGGACCTTCCCATTGGCGATGAAACACAGAAATGGCATCGGAATTAAATATAAGAGGCACAACGCCGACTTATGTACCAGAAAACTGAGTCTTCTTAAGGTCTATGTTTTGAGCGTTTTCTGTGTCACCAGTTTTACATTCCGATGCACCTCTGCAGGTTTACTGTATCCCTTGCACCTTCCCATTGACATTGAAACACAGAAATTACATCGTAAGTAAATATAATAGACACAATGCCGACATAAGTACAGGAAGACTGAGACTTCCTACTGTCTATGTTTTGAGCGTTTCCTGTGTCACCAGTTTTACATTCCGATACACCTCTGCATGTTTACTGTATCCCTTGGACATTCACAGTGACGATGAAACACAGAAATTGCATCGGAAGTAAATATAAAAGACACAATGCCGACTTAAGTACACGAAAACTGAGTCATCTTAGGGTCTATGTTATGAGCGCTTCCTGTGTCCCCAGTTTTACATTCCGATGCACCTCTGCAGGGTTACTGTAACCCTTAGACCTTCCCATTGGCGATGAAACACAGAAATTGCATCTGAATTAAATATAAGAGACACAATGACGTCTTAAGTACAGGAAGACTGAGTCTTCCTACTGTCTATGTTTTGAGCGTTTCCTGTGTCACCAGTTTTACATTCCGATGCACCTCTGCATGTTTACTGTATCCCTTGGACCTTCCCATTGACGATGAAACACAGAAATTGCATCGGAATTAAATATAAGGGACACAATGCCGACTTAAGTAAAGGAACATAGAGTCTTCCTACTGTCTATGTTTTGAGCGTTTACAGTGTCACAAGTTTTACATTCCCATGCGACTCTGCAGGTTTACTGTATCCCTTGGACCTTAGCATTGACGAAAAAACACAAAAATTGCATCGGAATTAAGTATAAGAGACACAACGACGACTTAAGTACAAGAAAACTGAGTCTTCTTACGGTCTATGTTTTGAGCGTTTCCAGTGTCACCAGTTTTACATTCCTATACACCTCTGCAGGTTTACTGTATCCCTTGGACCTTCACAGTGACGATGAAACACAGAAACTGCATCGGAATTAAATATAAGAGACACAATGCCGACTTAAGTACAGGAAGACTGAGTCTTCCTACTGTCTATGTTTTGGGCGTCTCCTGTGTCTACAGTTTTAAATTCCGATGCACCTCTGCAGGTATACTGTTTCCCTTCGACTTTCCCATTGACGATGAAACACAGAAATTTCATCGGAATTAAATATAAGAGACACAATGTCGACTTAAGTACAGAAAGAGTGTATCTTTCTATTGTCTATGTTTTGAGCGTTTCCTGTGTCACCAGTTTTACATTCCGATGCACCTCTGCTGGTTTACTGTATCCCTTGGACCTTCCCATTGGCGATGAAACACAGAAATGGCATCGGTATTAAATATAAGAGACACAATGCCGACTGAAGTACAGGAAGACTGAGTCTTCCTACTGTCTATGTTTTGAGCGTTTCCTGTGTCACCAGTTTTACATTCCGATGCACCTCTGCAGGTTTACTGTATCCCTTGGACCTTCACAGTGACGATGAAACACAGAAATTACATCGGAAGTAAATATAAAAGACACAATGCCGACTTAAGTACATGAAAACTGAGTCATCTTAGGGTCTATGTTATGAGCGCTTCCTGTGTCACCAGTTTTACATTCCGATGCACCTCTGCAGGGTTACTGTATCCCTTGGACCTTCCCATTGTCGATGAAACACAGAAATTGCGTCGGAATTAAATATAAGAGAAACAATGCCGACTCAAGTACTGAAAGATTGAGTCTTCCTTCTGTCTATGAATTGAGCGTTTCCTGTGTCACCAGTTTTACATTCCGATGCACCTCTGCAGGTTTACTGTATCCCTTGCACCTTCCCATTGACGACGAAACACAGAAATAGCATCGGAATTAAATAGAAGAGACACAATGTCGACTTAAGTACAGGAAGAGTGTGTCTTTCTATTGTATATGTTTTGAGCGTTTCCTGTGTCACCAGTTTGACATTCCGCTGCTCCTCTGCTGGTTTACTGTATCCATTGGACCTTCCATTGACGATGAAACACAGAAATTGCATCGGAATTAAATATAAGAGACACCATGCTGATTTAAGTAAAGGAAGCCTGAGTCTTCCTACTGTCTATGTTTTGAGCCTTTCCTGTGTCACCAGTATTACATTCCGATGCACCTCTGCAGGTTTACTGTATCCATTGGACCTTCCCATTTACGATGAAACACAGAAATTGCATCGGAAATAAATATAAGAGACACAACGCCGACTTAAGTACAAGAAAACTGAGTCTTCTTACGGTCTATGTTTTGAGCGTTTTCTGTGTCACCAGTTTTACATTCAGATGCACCTCTGCAGGTTTACTGTATCCCTTGCACCTTCCCATTGACATTGAAACACAGAAATTACATCGTAAGTAAATATAATAGACACAATGCCGACATAAGTACAGGAAGACTGAGTCTTCCTACTGTCTATGTTTTTAGCGTTACCTGTGTCACCAGTTTTACATTCCGATGCACCTCTGCAGGTGTACTGTATCGCGTGGACCTTCACAGTGACGATGAAACACAGAAATTGCATCGGAATTAAATATAAAAGACACAATGCCGACTTAAGTACAAGAAAACCTGAGTCTTCGTAGGGTCTATGTTATGAGCGCTTCCTGTGTCACCAGTTTTACATTCCGATGCACCTCTGCAGGGTTACTGTAACCCTTGGACCTACCCATTGACGATGAAACACAGAAATTGCATCGGAATTAAATATAAGAAACACAATGCCGAGTTAAGTACAGGAAGACTGAGTCTTCCTACTGTCTATGCTTTGAGCGCCTCCTGTGTCACCAGTTTTACATTCCGATGCACCTCTGCAGGTATACTGTTTCCCTTCGATTTTCCCATTGATGATGAAACACAGAAATTGCATCGGAATTAAATAGAAGAGACACAATGCCGACTTAAGTACAAGAAAACTGAGTCTTCTTAAGGTTTATGTTTTGAGCGTTTCCCGTGACACCAGTTTTACATTCCGATCCACCTCTGCAGGTTTACTGTATCCATTGGACCTTCCCATTGATGATGAAACACAGAAATTGCATCGGAATTAAATATAAGAGACACCATGAAGACTGAGTCTTCCAACTGGCTATGTTTTGAGCGTATCCTGTGTCAACAGTTTTACATTCCGATGAACCTCTGCAGGTTTTCTGTATCCATTGGACCTTCACAGTGACGATGAAACACAGAAATTGCATCGGAAGTAAATATAAAAGACACAATGCCGACTTAAGTACACGAAAACTGAGTGATCTTAGGGTCTATGTTATGAGCGCTTCCTGTGTCACCAGTTTTACATTCCGATGCACCTCTGCAGGGTTACTGTAACCCTTAGACCTTCCCATTGGCGATGAAACACAGAAATTGCATCGGAATTAAATATAAGAGACACAATGACGTCATAAGTACAGGAAGACTGAGTCTTCCTACTGTCTATGTTTTGAGCGTTTCCTGTGTCACCTGTTTTACATTCCGATGCACCTCTGCATGTTTACTGTATCCCTTGGACCTTCCCATTGACGATGAAACACAGCAATTGCATCGGAATTAAATATAAGGGACACAATGCCGACTTAAGTACAGGAACATTGAGTCTTCCTACTGTCTATGTTTTGAGCGTTTACAGTGTCACAAGTTTTACATTCCCATGCGACTCTGCTGGTTTACTGTATCCATTGGACCTTCCCATTGACGATGATACACAGAACTTACATCGGAATTAACTATAAGAGACACAACGACGACTTAAGTGCAAGAAAACTGAGTCTTCTTACGGTCTATGTTTTGAGCGTTTCCAGTGTCACCAGTTTTACATTCCGATACACCTCTGCAGGTTTACTGTATCCCTTGGACCTTCACAGTGGCGATGAAACACCGAAACTGCATCGAAATTATATATAAGAGACACAATGCCGACTTAAGTACAGGAAGACTGAGTCTTCCTACTGTCTATGTTTTGGGCGTCTCCTGTGTCACCAGTTTTAAATTCCGATGGACCTCTGCAGGTATACTGTTTCCCTTCGACTTTCCCATAGACGATGAAACACAGAAATTTCATCGGAATTAAATATAAGAGACACAATGTCGACTTAAGTACAGAAAGAGTGTGTTTTTCTATTGTCTATGTTTTTAGCGTTTCCTGTGTCACCAGTTTTACATTCCAATGCACCTCTGCAGGTTTACTGTATCCCCTGGACCTTCCCATTGACGCAAAAACACAGAAATTGCATGGGAATTAAATATAAGAGGCACAACGCCGACTTATGTACCAGAAAACTGAGTCTTCTTAAGGTCTATGAATTGAGCGTTTTCTGTGTCACCAGTTTTACATTCCGATGCACCTCTGCAGGTTTACTGTATCCCTTGCACCTTCCCATTGGCATTGAAACACAGAAATTACATCGTAAGTAAATATAATAGACACAATGCCGACATAAGTACAGGAAGACTGAGTCTTCCTACTGTCTATGTTTTGAGCGTTTCCTGTGTCACCAGTTTTACACTCCGATGCACTTCTGCATGTTTACTGTATCCCTTGGACATTCACAGTGACGATGAAACACAGAAATTGCATCGGAATTAAATATAAGAGACACAACGCCGACTTAAGTACAAGAAAACTGAGTCTTGTTGCGGTCTATGTTTTGAGCGTTTCCAGTGTCACCAGTTTTACATTCCGATGCTTTTCTGCATGTTTACTGTATCCCTTGGACATTCACAGTGACGATGAAACACAGAAATTGTATCGGAATTAAATATAAGAGACACAATGCCGACCCAAGTACAGGAAGACTGAGTCTCTCTACTGTCTACGTTTTGAGCGTCTCCTGTGTCACCAGATTTATATTCCGATGCACCTCTGCAGGTATACTGTTTCCCTTCGACTTACCCATTGACGATGAAACACAGAAATTGCATCGGAATTACACAATGTCGACTTAAGTACAGGAAGAGTGTGTCTTTCTATTGTCTATGTTTTGAACGTTTTCTGTGTCACCAGTTTTACATTCCGATGCACCTCTGCTGGTTTACTGTATCCGTTGGACCTTCCATTGACGATGAAACACAGACATTGCATCGGAATTAAATATAAGAGACACAACGCCGACTTAAGTACAAGAAAACTGAGTCTTCTTAAGGTCTATGTTTTGAGCGTTTCCCGTGACACCAGTTGTACTTTCCGATCCACCTCTGCAGGTTTACTGTATCCATTGGACCTTCCCATTGATGATGAAACACAGAAATTGCATCGGAAGTAAATATAAGAGACTCCATGCCGACATAAGTAGAGGAAGACTGAGTCTTCCTACTGTCTATGTTTTGAGCGTATCCTGTGTCAACAGTTTAATATTCCGATGCACCTCTGCATGTTTACTGTATCCCTTGGACCTTCCCATTGGCGATGAAACACAGAAATGGCATCGGAATTAAATATAAGAGACACAATGCCGACTGAAGTACAGGATGACTGAGTCTTCCTGCTGTCTATGTTTTGAGCGTTTCCAGTGTCACCAGTTTTACATTCCGATGCCCCTCAGCAGGTTTACTGTGTCCCTTGGACCTTCCCAATGGCGATGAAACACAGTAATAGCATCGGAATTAAATATAAGAGAGACAATGACGTCTTAAGTACAGGAAGACTGAGTCTTCCTACTGTCTATGTTTTGAGCGTTTCCCGTGTCACCAGTTTTTTATTCCGATGCACTTCTGCATGTTTACTGTATCCCTTGGACATTCACAGTGACGATGAAACACAGAAATTGCATCGGAATTAGATATAAGAGACACAATGCCGACTTAAGTACAGGAAGACAAAGTCTTCCTACTGTCTATGTTTTGAGCGTCTCCTGTGTCACCAGATTTATATTCCGATGCACCTCTGCAGGTATACTGTTTCCCTTCGACTTTCCCATTGACGATGAAACACAGAAATTGCATCGGAATTACACAATGTCGACTTAAGTACAGGAAGAGTGTGTCTTTCTATTGTCTATGTTTTGAGCGCTTCCTGTGTCACCAGTTTTACATTCTGATGCACCTCTGCTTGTTTACTGTATCCGTTGGACCTTCCATTGACGATGAAACACAGACATTGCATCGGAATTAAATATAAGAGACACAACGCCGACTTAAGTACAAGAAAACTGAGTCTTCTTACGGTCTATGATTTGAGCGTTTCCTGTGTCACCAGTTTTACATTCCAATGCACCTCTGCAGGTTCACTGTATCACTTGGACCTTCCCATTGACGAAAAAACACAAAAATTGCATCGCAATTAAATATAAGAGACACAACGCCAACTTAAGTATTAGTAAACTGAGTCTTCTTAAGGTCTATGTTTTGAGCGTTTCCCGTGACACCAGTTTTACATTCCGATCCACCTCTGCAGGTTTACTGTATCCATTGGACCTTCCCATTGATGATGAAATACAGAAATTGCATGGGAATAAGTATAAGAGACACAATGCCGACATAAGTATAGGAAGACTGAGTCTTCCTACTGTCTATGTTTTGAGCGTATCCTGTGTCAACAGTTTTACATTCCGATGCTCCTCTGCCGGTTTACTGTATCCCTTGGACCTTCCCAATGGCGATGAAACACAGAAATTGCATCGGAAGTAAATATAAAAGACACAATGCCGACTTAAGTACATGAAAACTGAGTCATCTTCGAGTCTATGTTATGAGCGCGTCCTGTGTCACCAGTTTTACATTCCGATGCACCTCTGCAGGGTTACTGTATCCCTTGGACCTTCCCAATGGCGATGAAACACAGAAATTGCATCGGAATTAAATATAAGAGACACAATGACGTCTTAAGTACAGGAAGACCGAGTCTTTCTACTGTCCATGTTTTGAGCGTTTCCTGTGTCACCAGTTTTACATTCCGATGCACCTCTGCAGGTTTACTGTGTCCCTTGGACCTTCCCAATGGCGATGAAACACAGAAATTGCATCGGAATTAAATATAAGAGACACAATGACTTTTTAAGTACAGAGAGACTGAGTCTTCCTACTGTCTATGTTTTGAGCGTTTCCTGTGTGACTAGTTTTACATTCCGATGCACCTCTGCCGTTTTACTGTATCCCTTGGACGTTCACAGTGACGATGAAACACAGAAACCGCATCGGAATTAAATATAAGAGACACAATGCCGACTTAAGTAAGGGAAGACTGAGTCTTCCTACTCTCTATGCTATGAGCGTCTCCTGTGTCACCAGTTTTACATTCCGATGCACCTCTGCAGGTATACTGTTTCCCTTCGACTTTCCCAATGACGATGAAACACAGAAATTGCATCGGAATTAAATAGAAGAGACACAACGACGACTTAAGTACAAGAAAACTGAGTCTTCTTACGGTCTATGTTTTGATCGTTTCCAGTGTCACCAGTTTTACATTCCGATGCCCCTCAGCAGGTTTACTGTGTCCCTTGGACCTTCCCAATGGCGATGAAACACAGAAATTGCATCGGAATTAAATATAAGAGACACAATGACGTCTTAAGTACAGGAAGACCGAGTCTTTCTACTGTCCATGTTTTGAGCGTTTCCTGTGTCACCAGTTTTACATTCCGATGCACCTCTGCAGGTTTACTGTATCCCTTGGACCTTCACAGTGACGATGAAACACAGAAATTGCATCGGAAGTAAATATAAAAGACACAATGCCGACTTAAGTACATGAAAACTGAGTCATCTTCGAGTCTATGTTATGAGCGCGTCCTGTGTCACCAGTTTTACATTCCGATGCACCTCTGCAGGGTTACTGTATCCCTTGGACCTTCCCATTGTCGATGAAACACAGAAATTGCGTCGGAATTAAATATAAGAGAAACAATGCCGACTTAAGTACAGGGAGACTGAGTATTCCTACTGTCTATGTTTTGATCGTTTCCTGTGTGACTAGTTTTACATTCCGATGCACCTCTGCCGTTTTACTGTATCCCTTGGACGTTCACAGTGACGATGAAACACAGAAACCGCATCGGAATTAAATATAAGAGACACAATGCCGAGTTAAGTACAGGAAGACTGAGTCTTCCTACTGTCTATGTTTTGGGCGTCTCCTGTGTCACCAGTTTTAAATTCCGATGCACCTCTGCAGGTATACTGTTTCCCTTCGACTTTCCCATTGACGATGAAACACAGAAATTTCATCGGAATTAAATATAAGAGACACAATGTCGACTTAAGTACAGAAAGAGTGTGTCTTTCTATTGTCTATGTTTTGAGCGTTTCCTGTGTCACCAGTTTTACATTGCGATGCACCTCTGCTGGTTTACTGTATCCATTGGAGCTTCCATTGACGATGAAACACAGAAATTGCATTGGAATTAAATATAAGAGACACAACGCCGACTTAAGTACAAGAAAACTGAGTCTTCTTACGGTCTATGATTTGAGCGTTTCCTGTGTCACCAGTTTTACATTCCAATGCACCTCTGCAGGTTTACTGTATCCCCTGGACCTTCCCATTGACGCAAAAACACAAAAAAAATGCATCGGAATTAAATATAAGAGGCACAACGCCGACTTATGTACCAGAAAACTGAGTCTTCTTAAGGTCTATGTTTTGAGCGTTTCCTGTGTCACCAGTTTTACATTCCGATGCACCTCTGCTGGTTTACTGTATCCGTTGGACCTTCCATTGACGATGAAGCACAGACATTGCATCGGAATTAAATATAAGAGACACAATGCCGACTTAAGTACAGGAAGACTGAGTCTTCCTACTGTCTATAATTTGAGCGTTTCCTGTGTCACCAGTTTTATTTTCCGATCCACCTCTGCAGGTTTACTGTATCCATTGGACCTTCCCATTGATGATGAAACACAGAAATTGCATCGGAATTAAATATAAGAGACACCATGCCGACATTAGTAGCGGAAGACTGAGTCTTCCTACTGTCCATGTTTTGAGCGTATCCGGTGTCAACAGTTTTATATTCCGATGCACCTCTGCAGGTTTACTGTATCTCTTGGACCTTCCCATTGGCGATGAAACACAGAAATGGCATCGGAATTAAATATAAGAGGCACAATGCCGACTGAAGTACAGGAAGACTGAGTCTTCCTGCTGTCTATGTTTTCAGCGTTTCCTGTGTCACCAGTTTTACATTCCGCTGCACCTCTGCTGGTTTACTGTGTCCGTTGGACCTTCCATTGACGATGAAACCCAGACATTGCATCGGAATGAAATATAAGAGACACAACGCCGACTTAAGTACAAGAAAACTGAGTCTTCTTACGGTCTATGATATGAGCGTTTCCTGTGTCACCAGTTTTACATTCCAATCCACCTTTGCAGGTTTACTGTATCCCTTGGACCTTCCCAATGACGAGAAAACACAAAAATTGCATCGGAATTAAATATAAGAGACACAACGCCCACTGAAGTACCAGAAAACTGAGTCTTCTTAAGGTCTATGTTTTGACCGTTTCCCGTGTCACCAGTTTTACATTCCGATCCACCTCTGCAGGTTTACTGTATCCATTGGACCTTCACAGTGACGATGAAACACAGAAATTGCATCGGAAATAATGTAAAAGACACAATGCCGACTTAAGTACACGAAAACTGAGTCATCTTAGGGTCTATGTTATGAGCGCTTCCTGTGTCACCAGTTTTACATTCCGATGCACCTCAGCAGGGTTACTGTAACCCTTGGACCTTCCCATTGACGTTGAAACACAGAAATTGCATCGGAATTAAACAGAAGAGACACAACGACGACTTAAGTACAAGAAAACTGAGTCTTCTTACGGTCTATGTTTTGAGCGTTTCCAGTGTCACCAGTTTTACATTCCGATGCCCCTCAGCAGGTTTACTGTGTCCTTTGGACCTTTCCAATGGCGATGAAACACAGAAATAGTATCGGAATTAAATATAAGAGACACAATACGTCTTAAGTACAGGAAGACTGAGTCTTCATACTGTCTATGTTTTGAGCGTTTCCCGTGTCACCAGTTTTACATTCCGATGCACTTCTGCATGTTTACTGTATCCCTTGGACATTCACAGTGACGATGAAACACAGAAATTGCATCGGAATTAAATGTAAGAGACACAATGCCGACTTAAGTACAGGAAGGCAGAGTCTTCCTACTGTCTATGTTTTGTGCGTCTCCTGTGTCACCAGATTTATATGCCGATGCACCTCTGCAGGTATACTGTTTCCCTTCGACTTTCCCATTGACGATGAAACACAGAAATTGCATCGGAATTACACAATGTCGACTTAAGTACAGGAAGAGTGTGTCTTTCTATTGTCTATGTTTTGAGCGTTTCCTGTGTCACCAGTTTTACATTCTGATGCACCTCTGCTGGTTTACTGTATCCGTTGGACCTTCCATTGACAA
This sequence comes from Schistocerca nitens, assembly GCF_023898315.1. Classification (NCBI taxonomy): domain Eukaryota; kingdom Metazoa; phylum Arthropoda; class Insecta; order Orthoptera; family Acrididae; genus Schistocerca; species Schistocerca nitens. Next base: position 537,951,239 of record NC_064622.1, read on the forward strand.
TGAAACACAGACATTGCATCGGAATTAAATATAAGAGACACAACGCCGACTTAAGTACAAGAAAACTGAGTCTTCTTACGGTCTATGATTTGAGCGTTTCCTGTGTCACCAGTTTTACATTCCAATGCACCTCTGCAGGTTTACTGTATCCCTTGGACCTTCCCATTGACGAAAAAACACAAAAATTGCATCGCAATTATATATAAGAGACACAACGCCGACTTAAGTACCAGAAAACTGAGTCTTCTTAAGGTCTATGTTTTGAGCGTTTCCCGTGACACCAGTTTTACATTCCGATCCACCTCTGCAGGTTTACTGTATCCATTGGACCTTCCCATTGATGATGGAACACAGAAATTGCATGGGAATTAAGTATAAGAGACACCATGCCGACATAAGTATAGGAAGACTGAGTCTTCCTACTGTCTATGTTTTGAGCGTATCCTGTGTCAACAGTTTTACATTCCGATGCACCTCTGCCGGTTTACTGTATCCCTTGGACCTTCCCATTGGCGATGACGCACAGATATTGCATCGGAATTAAATATAAGAGACACTATGACGTCTTAAGTACAGGAAGACTGAATCTTCCTACTGTCTATGTTTTGAGCGTTTCCTGTGTCACCAGTTTTTCATTCCAATGCACATCTGCATGTTTACCGTATCTCTTGGACCTCCACACTGACGATGAAACACAGTAATTGCATCGGAATAGAATATAAGAGACACAATGCCGACTTAAGTAAGGGAAGACTGAGTCTTCCTACTCTCTATGCTATGAGCGTCTCCTGTGTCACCAGTTTTACATTCCGATGCACCTCTGCAGGTATACTGTTTCCCTTCGACTTTCCCATTGACGATGAAACACAGAAATTTCATCGGAATTAAATATAAGAGACACAATGTCGACTTAAGTACAGAAAGAGTTTGTCTTTCTATTGTCTATGTTTTGAGCGTTTCCTGTGTCACCAGTTTTACATTGCGATGCACCTCTGCTGGTTTACTGTATCCATTGGAGCTTCCATTGACGATGAAACACAGAAATTGCATTGGAATTAAATATAAGAGACACAACGCCGACTTAAGTACAAGAAAACTGAGTCTTCTTACGGTCTATGATTTGAGCGTTTCCTGTGTCACCAGTTTTACATTCCAATGCACCTCTGCAGGTTTACTGTATCCCCTGGACCTTCCCATTGACGCAAAAACACAGAAATTGCATCGGAATTAAATATAAGAGGCACAACGCCGACTTATGTACCAGAATACTGAGTCTTCTTAAGGTCTATGTTTTGAGCGTTTCCTGTGTCACCAGTTTTACATTCCGATGCACCTCTGCTGGTTTACTGTATCCGTTGGACCTTCCATTGGCGATGAAGCACAGACATTGCATCGGAATTAAATATAAGAGACACAACGCCGACTTAAGTACAGGAAGACTGAGTCTTCTTAAGGTCTATGTTTTGAGCTTTTCCCGTGACACCAGTTTTACATTCCGATCCACCTCTGCAGGTTTACTGTATCCATTGGACCTTCCCATTGATGATGAAACACAGAAATTGCATCGGAATTAAATATAAGAGACACCATGCCGACATTAGTAGAGGAAGACTGAGTCTTCCTACTGTCCATGTTTTGAGCGTATCCGGTGTCAACAGTTTTATATTCCGATGCACCTCTGCAGGTTTACTGTATCTCTTGGACCTTCCCATTGGCGATGAAACACAGAAATGGCATCGGAATTAAATATAAGAGACACAATGCCGACTGAAGTACAGGAAGACTGAGTCTTCCTGCTGTCTATGTTTTGAGCGTTTCCTGTGTCACCAGTTTTACATTCCGATGCACCTCTGCTGGTTTACTGTGTCCGTTGGACCTTCCATTGACGATGAAACCCAGACATTGCATCGGAATTAAATATAAGAGACACAACGCCGACTTAAGTACAAGAAAACTGAGTCTTCTTACGGTCTATGATATGAGCGTTTCCTGTGTCACCAGTTTTACATTCCAATCCACCTTTGCAGGTTTACTGTATCCCTTGGACCTTCCCATTGACGAGAAAACACGAAAATTGCATCAGAATTAAATATAAGAGACACAACGACCACTTAAGTACCAGAAAACTGAGTCTTCTTAAGGTCTATGATTTGAGCGTTTCCGGTGTCACCAGTTTTACATTCCGATCCACCTCTGCAGGTTTACTGTATTCATTGGACATTCACAGTGACGATGAAACACAGAAATTGCATCGGAAGTAAATGTAAAAGACACAATGCCGACTTAAGTACACGAAAACTGAGTCATCTTAGGGTCTATGTTATGTGCGCTTCCTGTGTCACCAGTTTTACATTCCGATGCACCTCAGCAGGGTTACTGTAACCCTTGGACCTTCCCATTGACGATGAAACACAGAAATTGCATCGGAATTAAACAGAAGAGACACAACGACGACTTAAGTACAAGAAAACTGAGTCTTCTTACGGTCTATGTTTTGAGCGTTTCCAGTGTCACCAGTTTTACATTCCGATGCCCCTCAGCAGGTTTACTGTGTCCTTTGGACCTTCCCAATGGCGATGAAACACAGAAATAGCATCGGAATTAAATATAAGAGACACAATACGTCTTAAGTACAGGAAGACTGAGTCTTCATACTGTCTATGATTTGAGCGCTTCCCGTGTCACCAGTTTTACATTCCGATGCACTTCTGCATGTTTACTGTATCCCTTGGACATTCACAGTGACGATGAAACACAGAGATTGCATCGGAATTAAATGTAAGAGACACAATGCCGACTTAAGTACAGGAAGGCAGAGTCATCCTACTGTCTATGTTTTGAGCGTCTCTTGTGTCACCAGATTTATATTCCGATGCACCTCTGCAGGTATACTGTTTCCCTTCGACTTTCCCATTGACGATGAAACACAGAAATTGCATCGGAATTACACAATGTCGACTTAAGTACAGGAAGAGTGTGTCTTTCTATTGTCTATGTTTTGAGCGTTTCCTGTGTCACCAGTTTTACATTCTGATGCACCTCTGCTGGTTTACTGTATCCGTTGGACCTTCCATTGACAATGAAACACAGACATTGCATCGGAATTAAATATAAGAGACACAACGCCGACTTAAGTACAAGAAAACTGAGTCTTCTTACGGTCTATGATTTGAGCGTTTCCTGTGTCACCAGTTTTACATTCCAATGCACCTCTGCAGGTTTACTGTATCCCTTGGACCTTCCCATTGACGAAAAAACACAAAAATTGCATCGCAATTATATATAAGAGACACAACGCCGACTTAAGTACCAGAAAACTGAGTCTTCTTAAGGTCTATGTTTTGAGCGTTTCCCGTGACACCAGTTTTACATTCCGATCCACCTCTGCAGGTTTACTGTATCCATTGGACCTTCCCATTGATGATGAAACACAGAAATTGCATGGGAATTAAGTATAAGAGACACCATGCCGACATAAGTATAGGAAGACTGAGTCTTCCTACTGTCTATGTTTTGAGCGTATCCTGTGTCAACAGTTTTACATTCCGATGCACCTCTGCCGGTTTACTGTATCCCTTGGACCTTCCCATTGGCGATGACGCACAGATATTGCATCGGAATTAAATATAAGAGACACTATGACGTCTTAAGTACAGGAAGACTGAATCTTCCTTCTGTCTATGTTTTGAGCGTTTCCTGTGTCACCAGTTTTTCATTCCAATGCACATCTGCATGTTTACCGTATCTCTTGGACCTTTACACTGACGATGAAACACAGTAATTGCATCGGAATAGAATATAAGAGACACAATGCCGACTTAAGTAAGGGAAGACTGAGTCTTCCTACTCTCTATGCTATGAGCGTCTCCTGTGTCACCAGTTTTACATTCCGATGCACCTCTGCAGGTATACTGTTTCCCTTCGACTTTCCCAATGACGATGAAACACAGAAATTGCATCGGAATTAAATATAAGAGACACAATGACGTCCTAAGTACAGGAAGACCGAGTCTTTCTACTGTCCATGTTTTGAGCGTTTCCTGTGTCACCAGTTTTACATTCCGATGCACCTCTGCAGGTTTACTGTATCCCTTGAACCCTCACAGTGACGATGAAACACAGAAATTGCATCGGAAGTAAATATAAAAGACACAATGCCGACTTAAGTACATGAAAAATGAGTCATCTTCGGGTCTATGTTATGAGCGCTTCCTTTTTCACCAGTTTTACATTCCGATGCACCTCTGCAGGGTTACTGTATCCCTTGGACCTTCCCATTGTCGATGAAACACAGAAATTGCGTCGGAATTAAATATAAGAGAAACAATGCCGACTCAAGTACTGAAAGATTGAGTCTTCCTGCTGTCTATGTATTGAGCGTTTCCTGTGTCACCAGTTTTACATTCCGATGCACCTCTGCAGGTTTACTGTATCCCTTGCACCTTCCCATTGACGACGAAACACAGAAATTGCATCGGATATAAATATAAGAGACACAATGCCGACTTAAGTACAGGGAGACTGAGTATTCCTACTGTCTATGTTTTGATAGTTTCCTGTGTGACTAGTTTTACATTCCGATGCACCTCTGCAGTTTTACTGTATCCCTTGGACGTTCACAGTGACGATGAAACACAGAAACCGCATCGGAATTAAATATAAGAGACACAATGCCGACTTAAGTACAGGAAGACTGAGTCTTCCTACTGTCTATGTCTGTGTCACCAGTTTTAAATTCCGATGCACCTCTGCAGGTATACTGTTTCCCTTCGACTTTCCCATTGACGATGAAACACAGAAATTTCATCGGAATTAAATATAAGAGACACAATGTCGACTTAAGTACAGAAAGAGTGTGTCTTTCTACTGTCCATGTTTTGAGCGTTTCCTGTGTCACCAGTTTTACATTGCGATGCACCTCTGCTGGTTTACTGTATCCATTGGAGCTTCCATTGACGATGAAACACAGAAATTGCATTGGAATTAAATATAAGAGACACAACGCCGACTTAAGTACACGAAAACTGAGTCATCTTAGGGTCTATGTTATGAGCGCTTCCTGTGTCACCAGTTTTACATTCCGATGCACCTCAGCAGGGTTACTGTAACCCTTGGACCTTCCCAGTGACGATGATACACAGAAATTGCATCGGAATTAAACAGAAGAGACACAACGACGACTTAAGTACAAGAAAACTGAGTCTTCTTACGGTCTATGTTTTGAGCGTTTCCAGTGTCACCAGTTTTACATTCCGATGCCCCTCAGCAGGTTTACTGTGTCCTTTGGACCTTCCCAATGGCGATGAAACACAGAAATAGCATCGGAATTAAATATAAGAGATACAATACGTCTTAAGTACAGGAAGACTGAGTCTTCATACTGTCTATGTTTTGAGCGTTTCCCGTGTCACCAGTTTTACATTCCGATGCACTTCTGCATGTTTACTGTATCCCTTGGACATTCACAGTGACGATGAAACACAGAAATTGCATCGGAATTAAATGTAAGAGACACAATGCCGACTTAAGTACAGGAAGGCAGAGTCTTCCTACTGTCTATGTTTTGAGAGTCTCCTGTGTCACCAGATTTATATTCCGATGCACCTCTGCAGGTATACTGTTTCCCTTCGACTTTCCCATTGACGATGAAACACAGAAATTGCATCGGAATTACACAATGTCGACTTAAGTACAAGAAGAGTGTGTTTTTCTATTGTCTATGTTTTGAGCGTTTCCTGTGTCACCAGTTTTACATTCTGATGCACCTCTGCTGGTTTACTGTATCCGTTGGACCTTCCATTGACAATGAAACACAGACATTGCATCGGAATTAAATATAAGAGACACAACGCCGACTTAAGTACAAGAAAACTGAGTCTTCTTACGGTCTATGATTTGAGCGTTTCCTGTGTCACCAGTTTTACATTCCGATGCACCTCTGCAGGTTTACTGTATCCCTTGCACCTTCCCATTGACGACGAAACACAGAAATTGCATCGGATATAAATATAAGAGACACAATGCCGACTTAAGTACAGGGAGACTGAGTATTCCTACTGTCTATGTTTTGATCGTTTCCTGTGTGACTAGTTTTACATTCCGATGCACCTCTGCAGTTTTACTGTATCCCTTGGACGTTCACAGTGACGATGAAACACAGAAACCGCATCGGAATTAAATATAAGAGACACAATGCCGACTTAAGTACAGGAAGACTGAGTCTTCCTATTGTCTATGTCTGTGTCACCAGTTTTAAATTCCGATGCACCTCTGCAGGTATACTGTTTCCCTTCGACTTTCCCATTGACGATGAAACACAGAAATTTCATCGGAATTAAATATAAGAGACACAATGTCGACTTAAGTACAGAAAGAGTGTGTCTTTCTATTGTCTATGTTTTGAGCGTTTCCTGTGTCACCAGTTTTACATTGCGATGCACCTCTGCTGGTTTACTGTATCCATTGGAGCTTCCATTGACGATGAAACACAGAAATTGCATTGGAATTAAATATAAGAGACACAACGCCGACTTAAGTACAAGAAAACTGAGTCTTCTTACGGTCTATGATTTGAGCGTTTCCTGTGTCACCAGTTTTACATTCCAATGCACCTCTGCAGGTTTACTGTATCCCTTGGACCTTCCCATTGACGAAAAAACACAAAAATTGCATCGCAATTATATATAAGAGACACAACGCCGACTTAAGTACCAGAAAACTGAGTCTTCTTAAGGTCTATGTTTTGAGCGTTTCCCGGGACACCAGTTTTACATTCCGATCCACCTCTGCAGGTTTACTGTATCCATTGGACCTTCCCATTGATGATTAAACACAGAAATTGCATGGGAATTAAGTATACGAGACACCATGCCGACATAAGTATAGGAAGACTGAGTCTTCCTACTGTCTATGTTTTGAGCGTATCCTGTGTCAACAGTTTTACATTCCGATGCACCTCTGCCGGCTTACTGTATCCCTTGGACCTTCCCATTGGCGATGAGGCACTGATATTGCATCGGAATTAAATATAAGAGACACTATGACGTCTTAAGTACAGGAAGACTGAATCTTCCTACTGTCTATGTTTTGAGCGTTTCCTGTGTCACCAGTTTTTCATTCCAATGCACATCTGCATGTTTACCGTATCTCTTGGACCTTCACACTGACGATGAAACATAGTAATTGCATCGGAATAGAATATAAGAGACACAATGCCGACTTAAGTAAGGGAAGACTGAGTCTTCCTACTCTCTATGCTATGAGCGTCTCCTGTGTCACCAGTTTTACATTCCGATGCACCTCTGCAGGTATACTGTTTCCCTTCGACTTTCCCAATGACGATGAAACACAGAAATTGCATCGGAATTAAATATAAGAGACACGATGACGTCTTAAGTACAGGAAGACCGAGTCTTTCTACTGTCCATGTTTTGAGCGTTTCCTGTGTCACCATTTTTACATTCCGATGCACCTCTGCAGGTTTACTGTATCCCTTGGACCCTCACAGTGACGATGAAACACAGAAATTGCATCGGAAGTAAATATAAAAGACACAATGCCGACTTAAGTACATGAAAACTGAGTCATCTTCGGGTCTATGTTATGAGCGCTTCCTTTGTCACCAGTTTTACATTCCGATGCACCTCTGCAGGGTTACTGTATTCCTTGGACCTTCCCATTGCCGATGAAACACAGAAATTGCGTCGGAATTAAATATAAGAGAAACAATGCCGACTCAAGTACTGAAAGATTGAGTCTTCCTACTGTCTATGTTTTGATCGTTTCCTGTGTGACTAGTTTTACATTCCGATGCACCTCTGCAGTTTTACTGTATCCCTTGGACGTTCACAGTGACGATGAAACACAGAATCCGCATCGGAATTAAATATAAGAGACACAATGCCGACTTAAGTACAGGAAGACTGAGTCTTCTTACGGTCTATGATATGAGCGTTTCCTGTGTCACCAGTTTTACATTCCAATGCACCTCTGCAGGTTTACTGTATCCCCTGGACCTTCCCATTGACGCAAAAACACAGAAAATGCATCGGAATTAAATATAAGAGGCACAACGCCGACTTATGTACCAGAAAACTGAGTCTTCTTAAGGTCTATGTTTTGAGCGTTTCCTGTGTCACCAGTTTTACATTCCGATCCACCTCTGCAGGTTTACTGTATCCATTGGACCTTCCCATTGATGATGAAACACAGAAATTGCATCGGAATTAAATATAAGAGACTCCATGCCGACATTAGTAGAGGAAGACTGACTCTTCCTGCTGTCTATGTTTTGAGCGTATCCTGTGTCAACAGTTTTGTATTCCGATGCACCTCTGCAGGTTTACTGTATCCCTTGGACCTTCCCATTGGCGATGAAACACAGAAATGGCATCGGAATTAAATATAAGAGACACAATGCCGACTGAAGTACAGGAAGACTGAGTCTTCCTGCTGTCTATGTTTTGAGCGTTTCCTGTGTCACCAGTTTTACATTCCGATGCACCTCTGCTGGTTTACTGTGTCCGTTGGACCTTCCATTGACGATGAAACCCAGACATTGCATCGGAATTAAATATAAGAGACACAACGCCGACTTAAGTACAAGAAAACTGAGTCTTCTTACGGTCTATGATATGAGCGTTTCCTGTGTCACCAGTTTTACATTCCAATCCACCTTTGCAGGTTTACTGTATCCCTTGGACCTTCCCATTGACGAGAAAACACAAAAATTGCATCGGAATTAAATATAAGAGACACAACGCCCACTTAAGTACCAGAAAACTGAGTCTTCTTATGGTCTATGTTTTGAGCGTTTCCCGTGTCACCAGTTTTACATTCCGATCCACCTCTGCAGGTTTACTGTATCCATTGGAACTTCACAGTGACGATGAAACACAGAAATTGCATCGGAAGTAAATATAAAAGACACAATGCCGACTTAAGTACACGAAAACTGAGTCATCTTAGGGTCTATGTTATGAGCGCTTCCTGTGTCACCAGTTTTACATTCCGATGCACCTCAGCAGGGTTACTGTAACCCTTGGACCTTCCCATTGACGATGAAACACAGAAATTGCATCGGAATTAAACAGAAGAGACATAACGACGACTTAAGTACAAGAAAACTGAGTCTTCTTACGGTCTATGATTTGAGCGTTTCCAGTGTCACCAGTTTTACATTCCGATGCCCCTTAGCAGGTTTACTGTGTCCCTTGGACCTTCCCAATGGCGATGAAACACAGAAATAGCATCGGAATTAAATATAAGAGACACAATGACGTCTTAAGTACAGGAAGACTGAGTCTTCATACTGTCTATGTTTTGAGCGTTTCCCGTGTCACCAGTTTTACATTCCGATGCACTTCTGCATGTTTACTGTATCCCTTGGACATTCACAGTGACGAAGAAACACAGAAATTGCATCGGAATAAAATGTAAGAGACACAATGCCGACTTAAGTACAGGAAGACAGAGTCTTCCTACTGTCTATGTTTTGAGCGTCTCCTGTGTCACCAGATTTATATTCCGATGCACCTCTGCAGGTATACTGTTTCCCTTCGACTTTCCCATTGACGATGAAACACAGAAATTGCATCGGAATTACACAATGTCGACTTAAGTACAGGAAGAGTGTGTCTTTCTATTGTCTATGTTTTGAGCGTTTCCTGTGTCACCAGTTTTACATTCTGATGCACCTCTGCTGGTTTACTGTATCCGTTGGACCTTCCATTGACGATGAAACACAGACATTGCATCGGAATTAAATATAAGAGACACAACGCCGACTTAAGTACAAGAAAACTGAGTCTTCTTACGGTCTATGATTTGAGCGTTTCCTGTGTCACCAGTTTTTCATTCCAATGCACATCTGCATGTTTACCGTATCTCTTGGACCTTCGCACTGACGATGAAACACAGTAATTGCATCGGAATTGAATATAAGAGACACAATGCCGACTTAAGTAAGGGAAGACTGAGTCTTCCTACTCTCTATGCTATGAGCGTCTCCTGTGTCACCAGTTTTACATTCCGATGCACCTCTGCAGGTATACTGTTTCCCTTCGACTTTCCCAATGACGATGAAACACAGAAATTGCATCGGAATTAAATAGAAGAGACACAACGACGACTTAAGTACAAGAAAACTGAGTCTTCTTACGGTCTATGTTTTGATCGTTTCCAGTGTCACCAGTTTTACATTCCGATGCCCCTCAGCATGTTTACTGTGTCCCTTGGACCTTCCCAAAGGCGATGAAACACAGAAATTGCATCGGAATTAAATATAAGAGACACAATGACGTCGTAAGTACAGGAAGACCGAGTCTTTCTACTGTCTATGTTTTGAGCGTTTCCTGTAACACCAGTTTTACATTCCGATGCACTTCTGCATGTTTACTGTATCCCTTGAACCTTCACAGTGACGATGAAACACAGAAATTCCATCGGTGTTAAATATAAGAGACACAATGCCGACTTAAGTACCGGAAGACTGAGTCTTCCTACTGTCTATGTTTTGAGCGTCTCCTGTGTCACCAGTTTTACATTCCGATCCACCTCTGCAGGTTTACTGTATCCATTGGACCTTCCCATTGATGATGAAACACAGAAATTGCATCGGAATTAAATATAAGAGACACCATGCCGACATTAGTATAGCGAGACTGAGTCTTCCTACTGTCTATGTTTTGAGCGTGTCCTGTGTCAACAGTTTTACATTCCGATGCACCTCTGCAGGTTTACTGTATCCCTAGGACCTTCCCATTGGCGATGAAACACAGAAATGGCATCGGAATTAAATATAAGAGACACAATGCCGAGTGAAGTACAGGAAGACTGTGTCTTCCTACTGTCTATGTTTTGAGCGTCTCCTGTGTCACCAGTTTTACATTCCGATGCACCTCTGCAGGTTTACTGTATCCCTTGGACCTTCACAGTGACGATGAAACACAGATATTGCACCGGAAGTAAATATAAAAGACACAATGCCGCCTTAAGTACATGAAAACTGAGTCATCTTAGGGTCTATGTTATGAGCGCTTCCTGTGTCACCAGTCTTACATTCCGATGCACCTCTGCAGGGTTACTGTATCCCTTGGACCTTCCCATTGTCGATGAAACACAGAAATTGCGTCGGAATTAAATATAAGAGAAACAATGCCGACTCAAGTACTGAAAGATTGAGTCTCCCTACTGTCTATGTATTGAGCGTTTCCTGTGTCACCAGTTTTACATTCCGATGCACCTCTGCAGGTTTACTGTATCCCTTGCACCTTCCCATTGACATTGAAACACAGAAATTACATCGTAAGTAAATATAATAGACACAATGCCGACATAAGTACAGGAAGACTGAGTCTTCCTACTGTCTATGTTTTGAGCGTTTCCTGTGTCACCAGTTTTACATTCCGATGCACCTCTGCAGGTTTACTGTATCCCTTGGACCTTCACAGTGACGATGAAACACTGAAATTGCATCGGAATTAAATATAAAAGACACAATGCCGACTTAAGTACAAGAAAACCTGATTCTTCGTAGTGTCTATGTTTTGAGCGCTTCCTGTGTTACAAGTTTTACATTCTGATGCACCTCTGCAGGGTTACTGTAACCCTTGGACCTACCCATTGACGATGAAACACAGAAATTGCATCGGAATAAAATATAAGAGACACAATGCCGAGTTAAGTACAGGAAGACTGAGTCTTCCTACTGTCTATGCTTTGAGCGCCTCCTGTGTCACCAGTTTTACATTCCGATGCCCCTCAGCAGGTTTACTGTGTCCCTTGGACCTTCCCAATGGCGATGAAACACAGAAATAGCATCGTAATTAAATATAAAAGACACAATGACGTCTTAAGTACAGGAAGACTGTGTCTTCCTACTGTCTATGTTTTGAGCGTTTCCCGTGTCACCAGTTTTACATTCCGATGCACTTCTGCATGTTTACTGTATCCCTTGGACATTCACAGTGACGATGAAACACAGAAATTGCATCGGAATTAAATATAAGAGACACAATGCCGACTTAAGTACAGGAAGACATTGTCTTCCTACTGTCTATGTTTTGAGCGTCTCCTGTGTCACCAGATTTATATTCCGATGCACCTCTGCAGGTATACTGTTTCCCTTCGACTTTCCCATTGACGATGAAACACAGAAATTGCATCGGAATTACACAATGTCGACTTAAGTACAGGAAGAGTGTGTGTTTCTATTGTCTATGTTTTGAGCGTTTCCTGTGTCACCAGTTTTACATTGTGATGCACCTCTGCTGGTTTACTGTATCCGTTGGACCTTCCATTGACGATGAAACACAGACATTGCATCGGAATTAAATATAAGAGACACAACGCCGACTTATGTACAAGAAAACTGAGTCTTCTTACGGTCTATGATTTGAGCGTTTCCTGTGTCACCAGTTTTACATTCCAATGCACCTCTGCAGGTTTACTGTATCCCTTGGACCTTCCCATTGACGAAAAAACACAAAAATTGCATCGCAATTAAGTATAAGAGACACATCGCCGACTTCAGTACCAGAAAACTGAGTCTTCTTAAGGTCTATGTTTTGAGCGTTTCCCGTGACACCAGTTTTACATTCCGATCCACCTCTGCAGGTTTACTGTATCCATTGGACCTTCCCATTGATGATGAAACACAGAAATTGCATGGGAATTAAGTATAAGTGGCACCATGCCGACATAAGTATAGGAAGACTGAGTCATCCTACTGTCTATGTTTTGAGCGTTTCCTGTGTCCACAGTTTTACATTCCGATGCACCTCTGCCGGTTTACTGTATCCCTTGGACCTTCCCATTGGCGATGAAGCACAGATATTGCATCGGAATTAAATATAAGAGACACTATGACGTCTTAAGTACAGGAAGACTGAATCTTCCTACTGTCTATGTTTTGAGCGTTTCCTGTGTCACCAGTTTTTCATTCCAATGCACCTCTGCATGTTTACCGTATCTCTTGGACCTTCACACTGACGATGAAACACAGTAATTGCATCGGAATTGAATATAAGAGACACAATGCCGACTTAAGTAAGGGAAGACTGAGTCTTCCTACTCTCTATGCTATGAGCGTCTCCTGTGTCACCAGTTTTACATTCCGATGCACCTCTGCAGGTATACTGTTTCCCTTCGACTTTCCCAATGACGATGAAACACAGAAATTGCATCGGAATTAAATAGAAGAGACACAACGACGACTTAAGTACAAGAAAACTGAGTCTTCTTACGGTCTATGTTTTGATCGTTTCCAGTATCACCAGTTTTACATTCCGATGCCCCTCAGCAGGTTTACTGTGTCCCTTGGACCTTCCCAATGGCGATGAAACACAGAAATTGCATCGGAATTAAATATAAGAGACACAATGACGTCTTAAGCACAGGAAGACCGTGTCTTTCTACAGTCTATGTTTTGAGCGTTTAATGTATCACCAGTTTTACATTCCGATGCACTTCTGCATGTTTACTGTGTCCCTTGGACCTTCACAGTGACGATGAAACACAGAAATTTAATCGGAATTAAATATAAGAGACACAATGCCGACCTAAGTACCGGAAGACTGAGTCTTCCTACTGTCTATGTTTTGAGCGTCTCCTGTGTCACCAGTTTTACATTCCGATCTACCTCTGCAGGTTTACTGTATCCATTGGACCTTCCCATTGATGATGAAACACAGAAATTGCATCGGAATTAAATATAAGAGACACCATGGCGACATAAGTATAGCGAGACTGATTCTTCCTACTGTCTATGTTTTGAGCGTGTCCTGTGTCAACAGTTTTACATTCCGATGCAGCTCTGCAGGTTTACTGTATCCCTTGGACCTTCCCATTGGCGATGAAACACAGAAATGGCATCGGAATTAAATATAAGAGACACAATGCCGACTGAAGTACAGGAAGACTGAGTCTTCCTACTGTCTATGTTTTGAGCGTTTCCTGTTTCACCAGTTTTACATTCCGATGCACCTCTGCAGGTTTACTGTATCCCTTGGACCTTCACAGTGACGATGAAACACAGAAACTGCATCGGAAGTAAATTTAAAAGACACAATGCCGACTTAAGTACATGAAAACTGAGTCATCTTAGGGTCTATGTTATGAGCGCTTCCTGTGTCACCAGTTTTACATTCCGATGCACCTCTGCTGGTTTACTGTATCCATTGGAGCTTCCATTGACGATGAAACACAGAAATTGCATTGGAATTCAATATACGAGACACAACGCCGACTTAACTACAAGAAAACTGAGTCTTCTTACGGTCTATGATTTGAGCGTTTCCTGTGTCACCAGTTTTACATTCCAATGCACCTCTGCAGGTGTACTGTATCCCTTGGACCTTCCCACTGACGCAAAAACACAGAAATTGCATCGGAATTAAATATAAGAGGCACAACGCCGACTTATGTACCAGAAAACTGAGTCCTCTTAAGGTCTATGTTTTGAGCGTTTTCTGTGTCACCAGTTTTACATTCCGATGCACCTCTGCAGGTTCACTGTATCCCTTGCACCTTCCCATTGACATTGAAACACAGAAATTACATCGTAAGTAAATATAATAGACACAATGCCGACATAAGTACAGGAAGACTGAGTCTTCCTACTGTCTATGTTTTGAGCGTTTCCTGTGTCACCAGTTTTACATTCCGATGCACCTCTGCAGGTTTACTGTATCCCTTGGACCTTCACAGTGACGATGAAACACAGGAATTTCATCGGAATTAAATATAAAAGACACAATGCCGACTTAAGTACAAGAAAACCTGAGTCTTCGTAGGGTCTATGTTATGAGCGCCTCCTGTGTCACCAGTTTTACATTCCGATGCACCTCTCCAGGGTTACTGTAACCCTTGGACCTACCCATTGACGATGAAACACAGAAATTGCATCGGAATTAAATATGAGACACAATGCCGAGTTAAGTACAGGAAGACTGAGTCTTCCTACTGTCTATGCTTTGAGCGCCTCTTGTGTCACCAGTTTTACATTCCGATGCACCTCTGCAGGTATACTGTTTCCCTTCGACTTTCCCATTGACGATGAAACACAGAAATTGCATCGGAATTAAATAGAAGAGGCACAACGACGACTTAAGTACAAGAAAACTGAGTCTTCTTACGGTCTATGTTTTGAGCGTTTCCAATGTCACCAGTTTTACATTCCGATGCTCTTCTGCATGTTTACTGTATCCCTTGGACATTCACAGTGACGATGAAACACAGAAATTGCATCGGAATTAAATATAAGAGACACAATGGCGACATAAGTACAGGAAGACAGAGTCTTCCTACTGTCTATGTTTTGAGCGTTTCCTGTGTCACCAGATTTATATTCCGATGCACCTCTGCAGGTATACTGTTTCCCTTCGACTTTCCCATTGACGATGAAACACAGAAATTGCATAGGAATTACACAATGTCGACTTAAGTACAGGAAGAGTGTGTCTTTCTATTGTCTATGTTTTGAGCGTTTCCTGTGTCACCAGTTTTACATTCCGATGCACCTCTGCTGGTTTACTGTATCCGTTGGACCTTTCATTGACGATGAAACACAGACATTGCATCGGAATTGTATATAAGAGACACAACGCCGACTTAAGTACAAGAAAACTGAGTCTTCTTAAGGTCTATGTTTTGTGGGTTTCCCGTGACACCAGTTTTACATTCCGATCCACCTCTGCAGGTTTACTGTATCCATTGGACCTTCCCATTGATGATGAAACACAGAAATTGCATCGGAATTAAATATAAGAGACACCATGCCGACATAAGTATAGGAAGACTGAGTCTTCCTACTGTCTATGTTTTGAGCGTATCCTGTGTCAACAGTTTTACATTCCGATGCACCTCTGCAGGTTTACTGTATCCCTTGGACCTTCCCATTGGCGATGAAACACAGAAATGGCATCGGAATTAAATATAAGAGACACAATGCCGACTGAAGTACAGGAAGACTGAGTCTTCCTACTGTCTATGTTTTTAGCATTTCCTGTGTCACCAGTTTTACATTCCGATGAACCTCTGCTGGTTTACTGTATCCGTTGGACCTTCCATTGACGATGAAACCCAGACATTGCATCGGAATTAAATATAAGAGACACAACGCCGACTTAAGTACAAGAAAACTGAGCCTTCTTTCGGTCTATGATTTGAGAGTTTCCTGTGTCACCAGTTTTACATTCCAATGCACCTCTGCAGGTTTACTGTATCCATTGGACCTTCCCATTGATGATGAAACACAGAAATTGCATGGGAATTAAGTATAAGAGACACCATGCCGACATAAGTATAGGGAGACTGAGTCTTCCTACTGTCTATGCTTTGAGCGTGTCCTGTGTCAACAGTTTTACATTCCGATGCAGCTCTGCAGGTTTACTGTATCCCTTGGACCTTCCCATTGGCGATGAAACACAGAAATGGCATCGGAATTAAATATAAGAGACACAATGCCGACTGAAGTACAGGAAGACTGAGTCTTCCCACTGTCTATGTTTTGAGCGTTTCGTGTGTCACCAGTTTTACATTCCGATGCACCTCTGCAGGTTTACTGTATCCCTTAGACCTTCACAGTGACGATGAAACACAGAAATTGCATCGGAAGTAAATATAAAAGACACAATGCCGACTTAAGTACATGAAAACTGAGTCATCTTAGGGTCTATGTTATGAGCGCTTCCTGTGTCACCAGTTTTACATTCCGATGCACCTCTGCTGGTTTACGGTATCCTTTGGAGCTTCCATTGACGATGAAACACAGTAATTGCATTGGAATTAAATATATAAGAGACACAACGCCGACTTAAGTACAAGAAAACTGAGTCTTCTTACGGTCTATGATTTGAGCGTTTCCTGTGTCACCAGTTTTACATTCCAATGCACCTCTGCACGTGTACTGTATCCCTTGGACCTTCCCATTGACATTGAAACACAGAAATTGCATCGGAATTAAATATAAGAGGCACAACGCCGACTTATGTACAAGAAAACCTGAGTCTTCGTAGGGTCTATGTTATGAGCGCTTCCTGTGTCACCAGTTTTACATTCCGATGCACCTCTGCAGGTATACTGTTTCCCTTCGACTTTCTCATTGACGATGAAACACAGAAATTGCATCGGAATTAAATAGAAGAGGCACAACGACGACTTAAGTACAAGAAAACTGAGTCTTCTTACAGTCTATGTTTTGAGCGTTTCCAGTGTCACCAGTTTTACATTCCGATGCTCTTCTGCATGTTTACTGTATCCCTTGGACATTCACAGTGTCGATGAAACACAGAAACTGCATCGGAAATAAATATAAGAGACACAATGCCGAGTTAAGTACAGGAAGACAGAGTCTTCCTACTGTCTATGCTTTGAGCGCCTCCTGTGTCACCAGTTTTACATTCCGATGCACCTCTGCAGGTATACTGTTTCCCTTCGACTTTCTCATTGACGATGAAACACAGAAATTGCATCGGAATTAAATAGAAGAGGCACAACGACGACTTAAGTACAAGAAAACTGAGTCTTCTTACAGTCTATGTTTTGAGCGTTTCCAGTGTCACCAGTTTTACATTCCGATGCTCTTCTGCATGTTTACTGTATCCCTTGGACATTCACAGTGTCGATGAAACACAGAAACTGCATCGGAATTAAATATAAGAGACACAATGGCGACATAAGTACAGGAAGACAGAGTGTTCCTACTGTCTATGTTTTGAGCGCCTCCTGTGTCACCAGATTTATATTCCAATGCACCTCTGCAGGTATACTGTTTCCCTTCGACTTTCCCATTGACGATGAAACAAAGAAATTGCATGGGAATTAAATAGAAGAGACACAACGACGACTTAAGTACAAGAAAACTGAGTCTTCTTACGGTCTATGTTTTGAGCGTTTCCAGTGTCACCAGTTTTACATTCCAATGCCCCTCAGCAGGTTTACTGTGTCCCTTGGACCTTCCCAATGGCGATGAAACACAGAAATTCCTTGGAATTAAATGTAAGAGACACAATGACGTCTTAAGTACAGGAAGACTGAGTCTTCCTACTGTCTATGTTTTGAGCGTTACCTGTGTCACCAGATTTATATTCCGATGCACCTCTGCAGGTATACTGTTTCCCTTCGTCTTTCCCATTGACGATGAAACACAGAAATTGCATCGGAATTACACAATGTCGACTTAAGTACAGGAAGAGTGTGTCTTTCTATTGTCTATGTTTTGAGCGTTTCCTGTGTCACCAGTTTTACATTCCGATGCACCTCTGCTGGTCTACTGTATCCGTTGGACCTTCCATTGACGATGAAACACAGACATTGCATCGGAATTAAATATAAGAGACACAACGCCGACTTAAGTACAAGAAAACTGAGTCTTCTTACGGTCTATGTTTTGAGCGTTTTCTGTGTCACCAGTTTTACATTCCGATGCACCTCTGCAGGTTTACTGTATCCCTTGCACCTTTCCATTGACATTGAAACACAGAAATTACATCGTAAGTAAATATAATAGACACAATGCCGACATAAGTACAGGAAGACTGAGTCTTCCTACTGTCTATGTTTTGAGCGTTTCCTGTGTCACCAGTTTTACATTCCGATGCACCTCTGCAGGTTTACTGTATCCCTTGGACCTTCACAGTGACGATGAAACACAGAAATTGAATCGGAATTAAATATAAAAGACACAATGCCGACTTAAGTACAAGAAAACCTGATTCTTCGTAGTGTCTATGTTTTGAGCGCTTCCTGTGTTACCAGTTTTACATTCCGATGCACCTCTGCAGGGTTACTGTAACCCTTGGACCTACCCATTGACGATGAAGCACAGAAATTGCATCGGAATTAAATATAAGGGACACAATGCCGAGTTAAGTACAGGAAGACTGAGTCTTCCTACTGTCTATGCTTTGAGCGCCTCCTGTGTCACCAGTTTTACATTCCGATGCCCCTCAGCAGGTTTACTGTGTCCCTTGGACCTTCCCAATGGCGATGAAACACAGAAATAGCATCGTAATTAAATATAAGAGACACAATGACGTCTTAAGTACAGGAAGACTGTGTCTTCCTACTGTCTATGTTTTGAGCGTTTCCCGTGTCACCAGTTTTACATTCCGATGCACTTCTGCATGTTTACTGTAGCCCTTGGACATTCACAGTGACGATGAAACACAGAAATTGCATCGGAATTAAATATAAGAGACACAATGCCGACTTAAGTACAGGAAGACATTGTCTTCCTACTGTCTATGTTTTGAGCGTCTCCTGTGTCACCAGATTTATATTCCGATGCACCTCTGCAGGTATACTGTTTCCCTTCGACTTTCCCATTGACGATGAAACACAGAAATTGCATCGGAATTACACAATGTCGACTTAAGTACAGGAAGAGTGTGTGTTTCTATTGTCTATGTTTTGAGCGTTTCCTGTGTCACCAGTTTTACATTGTGATGCACCTCTGCTGGTTTACTGTATCCGTTGGACCTTCCATTGACGATGAAACAAAGACATTGCATCGGAATTAAATATAAGAGACACAACGCCGACTTATGTACAAGAAAACTGAGTCTTCTTACGGTCTATGATTTGAGCGTTTCCTGCGTCACCAGTTTTACATTCCAATGCACCTCTGCATGTTTACTGTATCCCTTGGACCTTCCCATTGACGAAAAAACACAAAAATTGCATCGCAATTAAGTATAAGAGACACAACGCCGACTTAAGTACCAGAAAACTGAGTCTTCTTAAGGTCTATGTTTTGAGCGTTTACCGTGACACCAGTTTTACATTCCGATCCACCTCTGCAGGTTTACTGTATCCATTGGACCTTCCCATTGATGATGAAACACAGAAATTGCATGGGAATTAAGTATAAGAGACACCATGCCGACATAAGTATAGGAAGACTGAGTCTTCCTACTGTCTATGTTTTGAGCGTTTCCTGTGTCCACAGTTTTACATTCCGATGCACCTCTGCCGGTTTACTGTATCCCTTGGACCTTCCCATTGGCGATGAAGCACAGATATTGCATCGGAATTAAATATAAGAGACACAATGACGTCTTAAGCACAGGAAGACCGTGTCTTTCTACAGTCTATGTTTTGAGCGTTTAATGTATCACCAGTTTTACATTCCGATGCACTTCTGCATGTTTACTGTATCCCTTGGACCTTCACAGTGACGATGAAACACAGAAATTCCATCGGAATTAAATATAGGAGACACAATGCCGACCTAAGTACCGGAAGACTGAGTCTTCCTACTGTCTATGTTTTGAGCGTCTCCTGTGTCACCAGTTTTACATTCCGATCCACCTCTGCAGGTTTACTGTATCCATTGGACCTTCCCATTGATGATGAAACACAGAAATTGCATCGGAATTAAATATAAGAGACACCATGGCGACATAAGTATAGCGAGACTGATTCTTCCTACTGTCTATGTTTTGAGCGTGTCCTGTGTCAACAGTTTTACATTCCGATGCAGCTCTGCAGGTTTACTGTATCTCTTGGACCTTCCCATTGGCGATGAAACACAGAAATGGCATCGGAATTAAATATAAGAGACACAATGCCGACTGAAATACAGGAAGACTGAGTCTTCCTACTGTCTATGTTTTGAGCGTTTCCTGTTTCACCAGTTTTACATTCCGATGCACCTCTGCAAGTTTACTGTATCCCTTGGACCTTCACAGTGACGATGAAACACAGAAATTGCATCGGAAGTAAATATAAAAGACACAATGCCGACTTAAGTACATGAAAACTGAGTCATCTTAGGGTCTATGTTATGAGCGCTTCCTGTGTCACCAGTTTTACATTCCGATGCACCTCTGCTGGTTTACTGTATCCATTGGAGCTTCCATTGACGATGAAACACAGAAATTGCATTGGAATTCAATATACGAGACACAACGCCGACTTAAGTACAAGAAAACTGAGTCTTCTTACGGTCTATGATTTGAGCGTTTCCTGTGTCACCAGTTTTACATTCCAATGCACCTCTGCAGGTCTACTGTATCCCTTGGACCTTCCCACTGACGCAAAAACACAGAAATTGCATCGGAATTAAATATAAGAGGCACAACGCCGACTTATGTACCAGAAAACTGAGTCCTCTTAAGGTATATGTTTTGAGCGTTTTCTGTGTCACCAGTTTTACATTCCGATGCACCTCTGCAGGTTTACTGTATCCCTTGCACCTTCCCATTGACATTGAAACACAGAAATTACATCGTAAGTAAATATAATAGACACAATGCCGACATAAGTACAGGAAGACTGAGTCTTCCTACTGTCTATGTTTTGAGCGTTTCCTGTGTCACCAGTTTTACATTCCGGTGCACCTCTGCAGGTTTACTGTATCCCTTGGACCTTCACAGTGACGATGAAACACAGGAATTTCATCGGAATTAAATATAAAAGACACAATGCCGACTTAAGTACAAGAAAACCTGAGTCTTCGTAGGGTCTATGTTATGAGCGCTTCCTGTGTCACCAGTTTTACATTCCGATGCACCTCTGCAGGGTTACTGTAACCCTTGGACCTACCCATTGACGATGAAACACAGAAATTGCATCGGAATTAAATATAAGAGACACAATGCCGAGTTAAGTACAGGAAGACTGAGTCTTCCTACTGTCTATGCTTTGAGCGCCTCCTGTGTCACCAGTTTTACATTCCGATGCACCTCTGCAGGTATACTGTTTCCCTTCGACTTTCTCATTGACGATGAAACACAGAAATTGCATCGGAATTAAATAGAAGAGACACAACGACGACTTAAGTACAAGAAAACTGAGTCTTCTTACAGTCTATGTTTTGAGCGTTTCCAGTGTCACCAGTTTTACATTCCGATGCTCTTCTGCATGTTTACTGTATCCCTTGGACATTCACAGTGTCGATGAAACACAGAAACTGCATCGGAATTAAATATAAGAGACACAATGGCGACATAAGTACAGGAAGACAGAGTGTTCCTACTGTCTATGTTTTGAGCGCCTCCTGTGTCACCAGATTTATATTCCAATGCACCTCTGCAGGTATACTGTTTCCCTTCGACTTTCCCATTGACGATGGAACACAGAAATTGCATCGGAATTACACAATGTCGACTTAAGTACAGGAAGAGTGTGTCTTTCTATTGTCTATGTTTTGAGCGTTTCCTGTGTCACCAGTTTTACATTCCGATGCACCTCTGCTGGTTTACTGTATCCGTTGGACCTTCCATTGACGATGAAACACAGACATTGCATCGGAATTTAATATAAGAGACACAACGCCGACTTAAGTACAAGAAAACTGAGTCTTCTTAAGGTCTATGTTTTGTGCGTTTCCCGTGACACCAGTTTTACATTCCGATCCACCTCTGCAGGTTTACTGTATCCATTGGACCTTCCCATTGGCGATGAAACACAGAAATGGCATCGGAATTAAATATAAGAGACACAATGCCGACTGAAGTACAGGAAGACTGATTCTTCCTACTGCCTATGTTTTTAGCGTTTCCTATGTCACCAGTTTTACATTCCGATGCACCTCTGCTGGTTTACTGTATCCGTTGGACCTTCCATTGACGATGAAACCCAGACATTGCATCGGAATTAAATATAAGAGTCACAACGCCGATTTAAGTACAAGAAAACTGAGCCTTCTTTCGGTCTATGATTTGAGCGTTTCCTGTGTCACCAGTTTTACATTCCAATGCACCTCTGCAGGTTTACTGTATCCCTTGGACCTTCCCATTGACGAAAAAACACAAAAATTGCATCGGAATTAAATATAAGAGACACAACGCCGACTTAAGTACTAGAAAACTGAGTCTTCCTAAGGTCTATGTTTTGAGCGTTTCCCGTGTCACCAGTTTTACATTCCGATCCACCTCTGCAGGTTTACTGTATCCATTGGACCTACACAGTGACGATGAAACACAGAAATTGCATCGGAAGTAAATATAAAAGACACAATGCCGACTTAAGTACACGAAAACTGAGTCATCTTAGGGTCTATGTTATGAGCGCTTCCTGTGTCACCGGTTTTACATTCCGATGCACCTCTGCAGGGTTACTGTAACCCTTGGACCTTCCCATTGACGATAAAACACAGAAATTGCATCGGAATTAAATATAAGAGACACAATGCCGGCTTAAGTACAGGAAGACTGAGTCTTCCTACTGTCTATGTATTGAGCGTCTCCTGTGTCAACAGTTTTACATTCCGATGCACCTCTGCAGGTATACTGTTTCCCTTCGACTTTCCCATTGACGATGAAACAAAGAAATTGCATGGGAATTAAATAGAAGAGACACAACGACGACTTAAGTACAAGAAAACTGAGTCTTCTTACGGTCTATGTTTTGAGCGTTTCCAGTGTCACCAGTTTTACATTCCAATGCCCCTCAGCAGGTTTACTGTGTCCCTTGGACCTTCCCAATGGCGATGAAACACAGAAGTTGCATCGGAATGAAATGTAAGAGACACAATGACGTCTTAAGTACAGGAAGACTGAGTCTTCCTACTGTCTATGTTTTGAGCGTTACCTGTGTCACCAGATTTATATTCCGATGCACCTCTGCAGGTATACTGTTTCCCTTCGTCTTTCCCATTGACGATGAAACACAGAAATTGCATCGGAATTACACAATGTCGACTTAAGTACAGGAAGAGTGTGTCTTTCTATTGTCTATGTTTTGAGCGTTTCCTGTGTCTCCAGTTTTACATTCCGATGCACCTCTGCTGGTTTACTGTATCCGTTGGACCTTCCATTGACGATGAAACACAGACATTGCATCGGAATTACATATAAGAGACACAACGCCGACTTAAGTACAAGAAAACTGAGTCTTCTTACGGTCTATGATTTGAGCGTTTCCTGTGTCACCCGTTTTACATTCCAATGCACTTCTGCAGGTTTACTGTATCCCTTGGACCTTCCCATTTACGAAAAAACACAAAAATAGCATCGGAATTTAATATAAGAGACACAACGCCGACTTAAGTACCAGAAAACTGAGTCTTCTTAAGGTCTATGTTTTGAGCGTTTCCCGTGACACCAGTTTTACATTCCGATCCCCCTCTGCAGGTTTACTGTATCCATTGGGCCTTCCCATTAATGATGAAACACAGAAATTGCATCGGAATTAAATAGAAGAGACACAACGACGACTTAAGTACAAGAAAACTGAGTCTTGTTACGGTCTATGTTTCGAGCGTTTCCAGTGTCACCAGTTTTACCTTCCGATGCTTTTCTGCATGTTTACTGTATCCCTTGGACATTCACAGAGACGATGAAACACAGAAATTGCATCGGAATTAAATATAAGAGACAAATTGCCGACATAAGTACAGGAAGACAGAGTCTTCCTACTGTCTATGTTTTGAGCGTCGCCTGTGTCACCAGATTTATATTCCGATGCACCTCTGCAGGTATACTGTTTACCTTCGACTTTCGCAATGACGATGGAACACAGAAATTGCATCGGAATTAAATAGAAGAGACACAACGCCGACTTAAGTACAAGAAAACCTGAGTCTTCTTAAGGTCTATGTTTTGAGCGTTTCCCGTGACACCAGTTTTACATTCCGATCCACCTCTGCAGGTTTACTGTATCCATTGGACCTTCCCATCGATGATGAAACACAGAAATTGCATCGGAATTAAATATAAGAGACACCATGCCGACATAAGTAGAGGAAGACTGAGTCTCCCTACTGTCTATGTTTTGAGCGTATCCTGTGTCAACAGTTTTATATTCCGATGCACCTCTGCAGGTTTACTGTATCCCTTGGACCTTCCCATTGGCGATGAAACACAGAAATGGCATCGGAATTAAATATAAGAGACACACTGCCGACTGAAGTACAGGAAGACTGCGTCTTCCTGCTGTCTATGTTTTGAGCGTTTCCTGTGTCACCAGTTTTACATTCCGATGCACCTCTGCTGGTTTACTGTATCCGTTGGACCTTCCATTGACGATGAAACCCTGACATTGCATCGGAATTAAATATAAGAGACACAACGCAGACTTAAGTACAGGAAAACTGAGTCTTCTTACGGTCTATGATTTGAGCGTTTCCTGTGTCACCAGTTTTACATTCCAATGCGCCTCTGCAGGTTTACTGTATCCCTTGGACCTTCCCATTGACGAAAAAACACAAAAATTGCATCGCAATTAAATATAAGAGACACAACGCCGACTTAAGTACAAGAAAACTGAGTCTTCTTAAGGTCTATGTTTTGAGCGTTTCCCGTGACACCAGTTTTACATTCCGATCCACCTCTGCAGGTTTACTGTATCCATTGGACCTTCCCATTGATGATGAAACACAGAAATTGCATGGGAATTAAGTATAAGAGACACCATGCCGACATAACTATAGGAAGACTGAGTCTTCCTACTGTCTATGTTTTGAGCGATCCTGTGTCAACAGTTTTACATTCCGATGCACCTCTGCCGGTTTACTGTATCCCTTGGACCTTCCCATTGGCGATGAAGCACAGATATTGCATCGGAATTAAATATAAGAGACACTATGACGTCTTAAGTACAGGAAGACTGAATCTTCCTACTGTCTATGTTTTGAGCGTTTCCTGTGTCACCAGTTTTTCATTCCAATGCACCTCTGCATGTTTACCGTATCTCTTGGACCTTCACACTGACGATGAAACACAGTAATTGCATCCGATTTGAATATAAGAGACACAATGCCGACTTAAGTAAGGGAAGACTGAGTCTTCCTACTCTCTATGCTATGAGCGTCTCCTGTGTCACCAGTTTTACATTCCGATGCACCTCTGCAGGTATACTGTTTCCCTTCGACTTTCGCAATGACGATGAAACACAGAAATTGCATCGGAATTAAATAGAAGAGACACAACGACGACTTAAGTACAAGAAAACTGAGTCTTCTTACGGTCTATGTTTTGATCGTTTCCAGTGTCACCAGTTTTTTATTCCGATGCCCCGCAGCAGGTTTACTGTGTCCCTTGGACCTTCCCAATGGCGATGAAACACAGAAATTGCATCGGAATTAAATATAAGGGACACAATGACGTCTTAAGTACAGGAAGACCGAGTCTTTCTACTGTCTATGTTTTGAGCGTTTCCTGTAACACCAGTTTTACATTCCGATGCACTTCTGCATGTTTACTGTATCCCTTGGACCTTCACAGTGACGATGAAACACAGAAATTGCATCGGAAATAAATATAAGAGACACAATGCCGACTTAAGTATAGGAAGACTGAGTCTTCCTACTGTCTATGTTTTGAGCGTCTCCTGTGTCACCAGTTTTACATTCCGATGCACCTCTGCTGGTTTACTGTATCCGTTGGACCTTCCATTGACGATGAAACACAGACATTGCATCGGAATTAAATATAATAGACACAACGCCGACATAAGTCAAGAAAACTGAGTCTTCTTACGGTCTATGATTTGAGCGTTTCCTGTGTCACCAGTTTTACATTCCAATGCACCTCCGCAGGTTTAATGTATAACTTGGACCTTCCCATTGACGAAAAAACACAAAAATTGCATCGGAATTAAATATAAGAGACACAACGCCGACTTAAGTACCAGAAAACTGAGTCTTCTTAAGGTCTATGTTTTGAGCGTTTCCCGTGTCACCAGTTTTACATTCCGATCCACCTCTGCAGGTTTACTGTATCCATTGGACCTTCCCATTGATGATGAAACACAGAAATTGCGTCGGAATTAAACATAAGAGGCACCATGCCGACATAAGTATAGCGAGACTGAGTCTTCCTACTGTCTATGTTTTGAGCGTGTCCTGTGTCACCAGTTTTACATTCCGATGCACCTCTGCAGGTTTACTGTGTCCCTTAGACATTCACAGTAACGATGAAACACAGAAATTGCATTTGAATTAAATATAAGAGACACAATGCCGACTTAAGTACAGAAAGACTGAGTCTCCCTACTGTCTATGTTTTGAGCGTTTCCTGTGTCACCAGTTTTACATTCCGATGCACCTCTGCAGGTTTACTGTATCCATTGGACCTTCACAGTGACGATGAAACACAGAAATTGCATCGGAAGTAAATATAAAAGACACAATGCCGACTTAAGTACATGAAAACTGAGTCATCTTAGGGTCTATGTTATAAGCGCTTCCTGTATCACCAGTTTTACATTCCGATGCACCTCTGCAGGGTTACTGTATCCCTTGGACCTTCCCATTGTCGATGAAACACAGAAATTGCGTCGGAATTAAATATAAGAGAAACAATGCCGACTCAAGTACTGAAAGATTGAGTCTTCCTACTGTCTATGTATTGAGCGTTTCCTGTGTCACCAGTTTTACATTCCGATGCACCTCTGCAGGTTTACTGTATCCCTTGCACCTTCCCATTGACGATGAAACACAGAAATAGCATCGGAAGTAAATAGATGAGACACAATGTCGACTTACGTACAGGAAGAGTGTGTCTTTCTATTGTATATGTCTTGAGCGTTTCCTGTGTCACCAGTTTTACATTCCGCTGCTCCTCTGCTGGTATACTGTATCCATTGGACCTTCCATTGACGATGAAACACAGAAATTGCATCGGAATTAAATATAAGAGACACCATGCTGATTTAAGTAAAGGATGATTGAGTCTTCCTACTGTCTATGTTTTGAGCCTTTCCTGTGTCACCAGTATTACATTCCGATGCACCTCTGCAGGTTTACTGTATCCATTGGACCCTCCCATTTACGATGAAACACAGAAATTGCATCGGAAATAAATATAAGAGACACAACGCCGACTTAAGTACAAGAAAACTGAGTCTTCTTACGGTCTATGTTTTGAGCGTTTTCTGTGTCACCAGTTTTACATTCAGATGCACCTCTGCAGGTTTACTGTATCCATTGGCCCTTCCCATTGACGATTAAAATACAGAAATTGCATCGGAATTAAATATAAGAGACACAACGAAGACTTAAGTAAAGGAACACTGAGCCTTCCTAATATCTATGATTTAAGCGTGTCCTGTATCACCAGCTTTACATTCCGATGCTCCTCTGCAGGTTTACTGTATCCCTTGGACCTTCCCATTTGCGATGAAACACAGAAATGGAATCGGAATTAAATATAAGAGACACAATGCCGACTGAAGTACAGGAAAACTGAGTCTTCCTACTGTCTATGTTTTGAGCGTTTCCTGTGACACCAGTTTTACATTCAGATGCACCTCTGCACGTTTACTGTATCCCTTGGACCTTCACAGTGACGATGAAACACAGAAATTCCATCGGAATTAAATATAAGAGACATAATGATGAATTAAGTACACTAAGACTGAGTCCTCCTACTGTCTATGTTTTGAGCGTTTCCTGTGTCACCAGTTTTACATTGCGATGCACCTCTGCAGGTTTACTGTATCCATTGGACCTTCCCATTGACGTTGAAACACAGGAATTGCATCGGAATTAAATATAAGAGACACAATGCCGACTTCGGTACAGGAAGACTGAGTCTTCCTACTGTCTACGTTTTGAGCATTTCCTGTGTCATCAGTTTTACATTCCGATGCACCTCTGCAGGTTTACTGTGTCCCTTGGACATTCACAGTAACGATGAAACACAGAAATTGCATTTGAATTAAATATAAGAGACACAATGCCGACTTAAGTACAGAAAGACTGAGTCTTCCTACTGTCTATGTTTTGAGCGTTTCCTGTGTCACCAGTTTTACATTGCGATGCACCTCTGCAGGTTTACTGTATCCATTGGACCTTCCCATTGACGTTGAAACACAGAAATTGCATCGGAATTAAATATAAGAGACACAACGCCGACTTAAGTAAAAGAAAACTGAGTCATCTTAAGGTGTATGATTTGAGCGTTTCCTGTGTCACCAGTTTTACATTACGATGCACCTCTGCAGGTTTGCTGTGTCCCTTGGACAATCACAGTGACGGTGACACACAGAAATTGCATCGGAATTAAATATAAGAGACGAAATGCCGTCTTAAGTACAAGAAAACTGAGTCTTCTTACGGTCAATGATTTGAGCGCTTCCTGTGTCACCAGTTTTACATTCCGATGCACTTATGCAGGTTTACTGTATCCATTGGACCTTCCCATTGACGATGAAACACAGAAATAGCATCGGAATTAAATATAAGAGACACAATGCCGACTTAAGAACAGGAAGGCTGAGTCTTCCTACTGTCTATGTTTTGAGCGTTTCCTGTGTCATCAGTTATACATTGCGATGCACCTCTGCAGGTTTACTGTAACCATTGGACCTTCCCATTGACGTTGAAACACGGAAATTGCATCGGAATTAAATATAAGAGACACAACGCCGACTTAAGTAAAAGAAAACTGAGTCATCTTACGGTGTATGATTTGAGCGTTTACTGTGTCACTAGTTTTACATTCCGATGCACCTCTGCTGGTTTACTGTATCCATTGGAACTTCCATTGACGATGAAACACAGAAATTGCATCGGAATTAAATATAAGAGACAGAATGATGAATTAAGTACAGGAAGACTGAGTCTTCCTACTGTCTATGTTTTGAGCGTTTCCTGTGTCCCCAGTTTTACATTCCGATGCACCTCTGCAGGTATTCTGTGTCCCTTGGACATTCACAGTGACGATGAAACACAGAAATTGCATCGGAATTAATTATAAGAGACACAATGCCGACTTAAGTACAGAAAGACTGAGTCTTCCTACTGTCTATGTTTTGAGCGTTTCCCTTGTCACCAGTTTTACTTTCTGATGCACCTCTGCAGGTATACTGTTTCCCTTCGACGTTCCCATTGACGATGAAACACAGAAATTGCATCGGAATTAAATATAAGAGACACAATGTCGACTTAAGTACAGGATGAGTGTGTCTTTCTATTGTCTATGTTTTGTGCGTTTCCTGTGTCACCAGTTTTACATTGCGATGCACTTCTGCAGGTTTACTGTATCCATTGGACCTTCCCATTGACGATGAAACACAGAAATTCCATCGGAATTAAATATAAGAGACACAATGCCGACTTAAGTACAAGAAAACTGAGTCTTCTTACGGTCTATGATTTGAGCGCTTCCTGTGTCACCAATTTTACATTCCGATGCACCTATGCAGGTTTACTGTATCCATTGGACCTTCCCATTGACGATGAAACACAGAAATAGCATCGGAATTAAATATAAGAGACACAATGCCGACTTAAGAACAGGAAGGCTGAGTCTTCCTACTGTCTATGTTTTGCGCGTTTCCTGTGTCACTAGTTTTACATTCCGATGCACCTCTGCAGGTTTACTGTATGCCTTGGATCTTCCCATTGACGATGAAACACAGAAATTGCATCGGAATTAAATATAAGAGACACATTGCCGACTTAAGTACAGGAAAATTGAGTCTTCCTACTGTCTATGTTTTGAGCGTTTACAGTGTCATATGTTTTACATTCCCATGCGACTCTGCAGGTTTACTGTATCCATTGGACCTTCCCATTGACGATGAAACACAGAAATTACATCGGAATTAAGTATAAGAGTTACAACGCCGACTTAAGTACAAGAAAACTGAGTCTTCTTACGGTCTATGATTTGAGCGTTTCCTGTGTCACCAGTTTTACATTCCAATGCACCTCTGCAGGTTTACTGTATCCCCTGGACCTTCCCATTGAGGCAAACACACAGAAGTTGCATCAGAATTAAATATAAGAGGCACAACGCCGACTTAAGTAGCAGAAAACTGAGTCTTGTTAAGGTCTATGTTTGGAGCGTTTTCTGTGTCACCAGTTTTACATTCCGATGCACCTCTGCAGGTTTACTGTATCCCTTGCACCTTCCCATTGACATTGAAACACAGAAATTACATCGTAAGTAAATATAATAGACACAATGCCGACATAAGTACAGGAAGACTGAGTCTTCATACTGTCTATGTTTTGAGCGTTTCCTGTGTCGCCAGTTTTAGATTCCGATGCACCTCTGCAGGTTTACTGTATCCCTTGGACCGTCACAGTGACGATGAAACACAGAAATTGCATCGGAATTAAATATAAAAGACACAATGCCGACTTAACTACAAGAAAACCTGAGTCTTCGTAGGGTCTATGTTATGAGCGCTTCCTGTGTCACCAGTTTTACATTCCGATGCACCTCTGCAGGGTTACTGTATCCCTTGGACCTTCCCATTGACGATGAAAAACAGAAATTGCATCGGAATTAAATAATAGAGACACAATGCCGACTTAAGTACAGAAAGTCTGAGTCTTCCTACTGTCTAGGTTTTGCGCGTTTCCTGTGTCACCAGTTTTACATTCCGATGCACCTCTGCAGGTTTACTGTATCCCTTGCACCTTCCCATTGACATTGAAACACAGAAATTGCATCGGAATTAAATATAAGAGACACAATGCCGACTTAAGTACAGTAAGACTGAGTCTTCCTACTGTCTATATTTTGAGCGTTTCCTGTGTCACCAGTTTTACATTCCGATGCACCTCTGCAGGTTTACTGTATCCCTTGGACCTTCCCAATGACGATGAAACATTGAAATTGCATCGGAATTAAATATAAGAGACTCAATGCCGACTTAAGTACAG
This sequence comes from Schistocerca nitens, assembly GCF_023898315.1. Classification (NCBI taxonomy): domain Eukaryota; kingdom Metazoa; phylum Arthropoda; class Insecta; order Orthoptera; family Acrididae; genus Schistocerca; species Schistocerca nitens. The sequence goes on from NC_064622.1 coordinate 537,982,803, forward strand.
GAAGAGTGAGTCTTCCTACTGTCAATGTTTGAGCGTTTCTTGTGTCACCAGTTTTACATTCCGATGCACCTCTGCAGGTTTACTGTATCCATTGGACCTTCCCATTGACGATGAAACACAGAAAATGCATCGGGATTAAATATAAGAGACACAATGCCGACTTAAGTACAGGAAGACTGAGTCTTCCTACTGTCTATGTTTTGAGCGTTTCCTGTGTCACCAGTTTTACATTCCGATCCACCTCTGCAGGTTTACTGTATCCATTGGACCATCCCATTGACGATGAAAAACAGAAAATGCATCGGAATTAAATATAAGAGACACAATGCCGACTTAAGTACAGGAAGACTGAGTCTTCCTACTGTCTATGCTTTGAGCGTCTCCTGTGTCATCAGTTTTACATGCCGATGCACCTCTGCCGGTTTACTGTATCCCTTGGACCTTCCCATTGACGATGAAACACAGAAATTGCATCGGAATTAAATATAAGAGACACAATGCCGACTTAAGTACAGGAAGACTGAGTCTTCCTACTGTCAATGTTTTGAGCGTTTCCTGTGTCACCAGTTTTACTTTCTGTCGCACCTCTGCAGGTTTACTGTATCCTTTGGACCTTCCCATTGACGATGAAACACAGAAATTGCATCGGAATTAAATATAAGAGACACAATGCCGACTTAAGTACAGGAAGACTGAGTCTTCCTACTGTCTATAATTTGAGCGTTTCCTGTGTCACCAGTTTTACATTCCGATGCACCTGTACAGGTTTACTGTATCCGTTGGACCTCCACAGTGACGATGAAACACAGAAATTGCATTGGAATTAAATATAAGAGACACAATGCCGACTTAAGTGCAGGAAGACTTAGTCTTCCTACTGTCTATGTTTTGAGCGTTTCCTGTGTCATCAGTTTTACTTTCTGATGCACCTCTGCAGGTTTACTATATCCCTTGGACCTTCCCATTCACGATGAAACACAGAAATTTAATCGGAAATAAATATAAGAGACAAAATGCCGACTTAAGTACAGAAAGACAGAGTCTTCCTACTGTCAATGTTTTGAGCGTTTTCTGTGTCACCAGTTTTACATTCCGATTCACCTCTGCAGGTTTACTGCATCGATTGGACCTTCCCATTAACGATGAAACACAGAAATTGCATCGCAATTAAATATAAGAGACACAATGCCGACTTCAGTACAGGGAGACTGAGTCTTACTACTGTCCATGTTTTGAGCGTTTCCTGGTTCACTAGTTTTAAATTCCGATGCACCTCTGCAGGTTTACTGTATCCCTTGGACCTTCCCATTGACGATGAAACACAGAAATTGCATCGGAATTAAATGTAAGAGACATTATGATGAATTAAGTACAGGAAGACTGACTCTTCCTACTGTCTATGTTTTGAGCGTTTCCTGTGTCACCAGTTTTACATTCCGATGCACCTCTGCAGGTTTACTGTGTCCCTTAGACATTTACAGTGACGATGAAACACAGAAATTGCATTTGAATTAAATATAAGAGACACAATGCCGACTTAAGTACAGAAAGACTGAGTCTTCCTACTGTCTATAATTTGAGCGTTTCCTGTGTCATCAGTTTTACATTCCGATGCACCTGTACAGGTTTACTGTATCCGTTGGACCTTCACAGTGACGATGAAACACAGAAATTGCATTGGAATTAAATATAAGAGACACAATGCCGACTTAAGTGCAGGAAGACTTAGTCTTCCTACTGTTTATGTTTTGAGCGTTTCCTGTGTCATCAGTTTTACTTTCTGATGCACCTCTGCAGGTTTACTATATCCCTTGGACCTTCCCATTCACGATGAAACACAGAAATTTAATCGGAAATAAATATAAGAGACACAATGCCGACTTAAGTACAGAAAGACTGAGTCTTCCTACTGTCTATGTTTTGAGCGTTTCCTGTGTCACCAGTTTTACATTCCGATGCACCTCTGCAGGTTTTCTGTATCCCTTGGACCTTCCCATTGACGTTGAAACACAGAAATTGCATCGGAATTAAATATAAGAGACACAATGCCGACTTAAGTACAGAAAGACTGAGTCTTCCTACTGTCTATGTTTTGAGCGTTTCCTGTGTCACCAGTTTTACATTCCGATGCACTTCTGCAGGTTCACTGTATCCCTAGGACCTTCCCATTGACGATGAAACACAGAAATTCCATCGGAATTAAATATAAGAGACACAATGCCGACTTCGGTAGAGGAAGACTGAGTCTTCCTACTGTCTACGTTTTGAGCATTTCCTGTGTCATCAGTTTTACATTCCGATGCACCTCTGCAGGTTTACTGTGTCCCTTGGACATTCACAGTAACGATGAAACACAGAAATTGCATTTGAATTAAATATAAGAGACACAATGCCGACATAAGTACAGAAAGACTGAGTCTTCCTACTGTCTATGTTTTGAGCGTTTCCTGTGTCACCAGTTTTACATTGCGATGCACCTCTGCAGGTTTACTGTATCCATTGGACCTTCCCATTGACGTTGAAACACAGAAATTGCATCGGAATTAAATATAAGAGACACAACGCCGACTTAAGTAAAAGAAAACTGAGTCATCTTACGGTGTATGATTTGAGCGTTTCCTGTGTCACCAGTTTTACATTCCGATGCACCTCTGCAGGTTTACTGTGTCCCTTGGACAATCACAGTGACGGTGACACACAGAAATTGCATCGGAATTAAATATAAGAGACGCAATGCCGACTTAAGTACAAGAAAACTGAGTCTTCTTACGGTCAATGATTTGAGCGTTTCCTGTGTCACCAGTTTTACATTCCGCTGCTCCTCTGCTGGTTTACTGTATCCATTGGAACTTCCATTGACGATGAAACACAGAAATTGCAGCGGAATTAAATATAAGAGACACCATGCTGATTTAAGTAAAGGAAGACTGAGTCTTCCTACTGTCTAAGTTTTGAGCCTTTCCTGTGTCACCAGTATTACATTCCGATGCACCTCTGCATGTTTACTGTATCCATTCGACCGTCCCATTGACGATGAAACACAGAAATTGCATCGGAAATAAATATAAGAGACACAACGACGACGTAAGTACAAGAAAACTGAGTCTTCTTACGGTCTATGTTTTGAGGGTATTCTGTGTCACCAGTTTTACATTCCGATGCACCTCTGCAGGTTTACTGTATCCATTGGCCCTTCCCATTGACGATAAAACACAGAAATGGCATCGGAATTAAAAATAAGAGACACAACGAAGACTTAAGTAAAGGAAGACTGAGCCTTCCTAATATCTATGATTTAAGCGTGTACTGTATCACCAGCTTTACATTCCGATTCACCTCTGCAGGTTTACTGTATCCCTTGGACCTTCCCATTTGCGATGAAACACAGAAATGGCATCGGAACTAAATATAAGAGACACAATGCCGACTGAAGTACAGGAAGGCTGAGTCTTCCTAAAGTCTATGTTTTGAGCGTTTCCTGTGTCACCAGTTTTACATTCCGATGCACCTCTGCACGTTTACTGTATAGCTTGGACCTTCACAGTGACGATGAAACACAGAAATTACATCGGAATTAAATATAAGAGACAGAATGATGAATTAAGTACAGGAAGACTGAGTCTTTTTACTGTCTATGTTTTGAGCGTTTCCTGTGTCCCCAGTTTTACATTCCGATGCACCTCTGCAGGTTTACTGTGTCCCTTGGACATTCCCATTGTCGATGAAACACAGAAATTGCATCGGAAATAAATATAAGAGACACAATGCCGACTTAAGTACAGAAAGACTGAGTCTTCCTACTGTCTATGCTTTGAGCGTTTCCCTTGTCACCAGTTTTACTTTCTGATGCACCTCTGCAGGTATACTGTTTCCCTTCGACGTTCCCATTGACGATGAAACACAGAAATTGCATCGGAATTAAATATAAGAGACACAATGTCGACTTAAGTACAGGATGAGTGTGTCTTTCTATTGTTTTGTGCGTTTCCTGTGTCACCAGCTTTACATTGCGGTGCACCTCTGCAGGTTTACTGTATCCATTGGACCTTCCCATTGACGATGAAACACAGAAATTCCATCGGAATTAAATATAAGAGTCACAATGCCGACTTAAGTACAAGAAATCTGAGTCTTCTTACGGTCTATGATTTGAGCGCTTCCTGTGTCACCAATTTTCATTCCGATGCACCTATGGAGGTTTACTGTATCCATTGGACCTTCCCATTGACGATGAAACACAGAAATAGCATCGGAATTAAATATAAGAGGCACAATGCCGACTTAAGAACAGGAAGGCTGAGTCTTCCTACTGTCTATGTTTTGCGCGTTTCCTGTGTCACTAGTTTTACATTCCGATGCACCTCTGCAGGTTTACTGTATGCCTTGGATCTTCCCATTGACGATGAAACACAGAAATTGCATCGGAATTAAATATAAGAGACACAATGCCGACTTAAGTACAGGAACATTGAGTCTTCCTACTGTCTATGTTTTGAGCGTTTACAGTGTCATATGTTTTACATTCCCATGCGACTCTGTAGGTTTACTGTATCCATTGGACCTTCCCATTGACGATGAAACACAGAAATTACATCGGAATTAAGTATAAGAGTTACAACGCCGACTTAAGTACAAGAAAACTGAGTCTTCTTACGGTCTATGATTTGAGCGTTTCCTGTGTCACCAGTTTTACATTCCAATGCACCTCTCCAGGTTTACTGTATCCCCTGGACTTTCCCATTGAGGCAAACACACAGAAATTGCATCGGAATTAAATATAAGAGACACAATGCCGACTTAAGTACAGGAAGACTGAGTCTTCCTACTGTCAATGTTTTGAGAGTTTCCTGTGTCACCAGTTTTACATTCTGTCGCACCTCTGCAGGTTTACTGTATCCTTTGGACCTTCCCATTGACGATGAAACACAGAAATTGCATCGGAATTAAATATAAGAGACACAATGTCGACTTAAGTACAGGAAGACTGAGTCTTCCTACTGTCTATAATTTGAGCGTTTCGTGTGTCACCAGTTTTACATTCCGATGCACCTGTGCAGGTTTACTGTATCCGTTGGACCTTCACAGTGACGATGAAACACAGATATTGCATTGGAATTAAATATAAGAGACACAATGCCGACTTAAGTACAGGAAGGCTGAGTCTTCCTACTGTCTATTTTTGAGCGTTTCCTGTGTCACCAGTTTTACATTCCGATGCACCTCTGCACGTTTACTGTATAGCTTGGACCTTCACAGTGACGATGAAACACAGAAATTACATCGGAATTAAATATAAGAGACAGAATGATGAATTAAGTACAGGAAGACTGAGTCTTTTTACTGTCTATGTTTTGAGCGTTTCCTGTGTCCCCAGTTTTACATTCCGATGCACCTCTGCAGGTTTACTGTGTCCCTTGGACATTCCCATTGTCGATGAAACACAGAAATTGCATCGGAATTAAATATAAGAGACACAATGCCGACTTAAGTGCAGGAAGACTTAGTCTTCCTACTGTTTATGTTTTGAGCGTTTCCTGTGTCATCAGTTTTACTTTCTGATGCACCTCTGCAGGTTTACTATATCCCTTGGACCTTCCCATTCACGATGAAACACAGAAATTTAATCGGAAATAAATATAAGAGACACAATGCCGACTTAAGTACAGAAAGACTGAGTCTTCCTACTGTCTATGTTTTGAGCGTTTCCTGTGTCACCAGTTTTACATTCCGATGCACCTCTGCAGGTTTTCTGTATCCCTTGGACCTTCCCATTGACGTTGAAACACAGAAATTGCATCGGAATTAAATATAAGAGACACAATGCCGACTTAAGTACAGAAAGACTGAGTCTTCCTACTGTCTATGTTTTGAGCGTTTCCTGTGTCACCAGTTTTACATTCAGATGCACCTCTGCAGGTTTACTGTATCCATTGGACCCTCCCATTGACGATGAAACACAGAAATTGCATCGGAATTAAATATAAGAGACACAACGCCGACTTAAGTAAAAGAAAACTGAGTCATCTTACGGTGTTTGATTTGAGCGTTTCCTTTGTCACCAGTTTTACATTCCGATGCACTTCTGCAGGTTCACTGTATCCCTAGGACCTTCCCATTGACGATGAAACACAGAAATTCCATCGGAATTAAATATAAGAGACACAATGCCGACTTCGGTAGAGGAAGACTGAGTCTTCCTACTGTCTACGTTTTGAGCATTTCCTGTGTCATCAGTTTTACATTCCGATGCACCTCTGCAGGTTTACTGTGTCCCTTGGACATTCACAGTAACGATGAAACACAGAAATTGCATTTGAATTAAATATAAGAGACACAATGCCGACATAAGTACAGAAAGACTGAGTCTTCCTACTGTCTATGTTTTGAGCGTTTCCTGTGTCACCAGTTTTACATTGCGATGCACCTCTGCAGGTTTACTGTATCCATTGGACCTTCCCATTGACGTTGAAACACAGAAATTGCATCGGAATTAAATATAAGAGACACAACGCCGACTTAAGTAAAAGAAAACTGAGTCATCTTACGGTGTATGATTTGAGCGTTTCCTGTGTCACCAGTTTTACATTCCGATGCACCTCTGCAGGTTTACTGTGTCCCTTGGACAATCACAGTGACGGTGACACACAGAAATTGCATCGGAATTAAATATAAGAGACGCAATGCCGACTTAAGTACAAGAAAACTGAGTCTTCTTACGGTCAATGATTTGAGCGTTTCCTGTGTCACCAGTTTTACATTCCGCTGCTCCTCTGCTGGTTTACTGTATCCATTGGAACTTCCATTGACGATGAAACACAGAAATTGCAGCGGAATTAAATATAAGAGACACCATGCTGATTTAAGTAAAGGAAGACTGAGTCTTCCTACTGTCTAAGTTTTGAGCCTTTCCTGTGTCACCAGTATTACATTCCGATGCACCTCTGCATGTTTACTGTATCCATTCGACCGTCCCATTGACGATGAAACACAGAAATTGCATCGGAAATAAATATAAGAGACACAACGACGACGTAAGTACAAGAAAACTGAGTCTTCTTACGGTCTATGTTTTGAGGGTATTCTGTGTCACCAGTTTTACATTCCGATGCACCTCTGCAGGTTTACTGTATCCATTGGCCCTTCCCATTGACGATAAAACACAGAAATGGCATCGGAATTAAAAATAAGAGACACAACGAAGACTTAAGTAAAGGAAGACTGAGCCTTCCTAATATCTATGATTTAAGCGTGTACTGTATCACCAGCTTTACATTCCGATTCACCTCTGCAGGTTTACTGTATCCCTTGGACCTTCCCATTTGCGATGAAACACAGAAATGGCATCGGAACTAAATATAAGAGACACAATGCCGACTGAAGTACAGGAAGGCTGAGTCTTCCTAATGTCTATGTTTTGAGCGTTTCCTGTGTCACCAGTTTTACATTCCGATGCACCTCTGCACGTTTACTGTATAGCTTGGACCTTCACAGTGACGATGAAACACAGAAATTACATCGGAATTAAATATAAGAGACAGAATGATGAATTAAGTACAGGAAGACTGAGTCTTTTTACTGTCTATGTTTTGAGCGTTTCCTGTGTCCCCAGTTTTACATTCCGATGCACCTCTGCAGGTTTACTGTGTCCCTTGGACATTCCCATTGTCGATGAAACACAGAAATTGCATCGGAATTAAATATAAGAGACACAATGCCGACTTAAGTGCAGGAAGACTTAGTCTTCCTACTGTTTATGTTTTGAGCGTTTCCTGTGTCATCAGTTTTACTTTCTGATGCACCTCTGCAGGTTTACTATATCCCTTGGACCTTCCCATTCACGATGAAACACAGAAATTTAATCGGAAATAAATATAAGAGACACAATGCCGACTTAAGTACAGAAAGACTGAGTCTTCCTACTGTCTATGTTTTGAGCGTTTCCTGTGTCACCAGTTTTACATTCCGATGCACCTCTGCAGGTTTTCTGTATCCCTTGGACCTTCCCATTGACGTTGAAACACAGAAATTGCATCGGAATTAAATATAAGAGACACAATGCCGACTTAAGTACAGAAAGACTGAGTCTTCCTACTGTCTATGTTTTGAGCGTTTCCTGTGTCACCAGTTTTACATTCAGATGCACCTCTGCAGGTTTACTGTATCCATTGGACCCTCCGATTGACGATGAAACACAGAAATTGCATCGGAATTAAATATAAGAGACACAACGCCGACTTAAGTAAAAGAAAACTGAGTCATCTTACGGTGTTTGATTTGAGCGTTTCCTTTGTCACCAGTTTTACATTCCGATGCACTTCTGCAGGTTCACTGTATCCCTAGGACCTTCCCATTGACGATGAAACACAGAAATTCCATCGGAATTAAATATAAGAGACACAATGCCGACTTCGGTAGAGGAAGACTGAGTCTTCCTACTGTCTACGTTTTGAGCATTTCCTGTGTCATCAGTTTTACATTCCGATGCACCTCTGCAGGTTTACTGTGTCCCTTGGACATTCACAGTAACGATGAAACACAGAAATTGCATTTGAATTAAATATAAGAGACACAATGCCGACATAAGTACAGAAAGACTGAGTCTTCCTACTGTCTATGTTTTGAGCGTTTCCTGTGTCACCAGTTTTACATTGCGATGCACCTCTGCAGGTTTACTGTATCCATTGGACCTTCCCATTGACGTTGAAACACAGAAATTGCATCGGAATTAAATATAAGAGACACAACGCCGACTTAAGTAAAAGAAAACTGAGTCATCTTACGGTGTATGATTTGAGCGTTTCCTGTGTCACCAGTTTTACATTCCGATGCACCTCTGCAGGTTTACTGTGTCCCTTGGACAATCACAGTGACGGTGACACACAGAAATTGCATCGGAATTAAATATAAGAGACGCAATGCCGACTTAAGTACAAGAAAACTGAGTCTTCTTACGGTCAATGATTTGAGCGTTTCCTGTGTCACCAGTTTTACATTCCGCTGCTCCTCTGCTGGTTTACTGTATCCATTGGAACTTCCATTGACGATGAAACACAGAAATTGCAGCGGAATTAAATATAAGAGACACCATGCTGATTTAAGTAAAGGAAGACTGAGTCTTCCTACTGTCTAAGTTTTGAGCCTTTCCTGTGTCACCAGTATTACATTCCGATGCACCTCTGCATGTTTACTGTATCCATTCGACCGTCCCATTGACGATGAAACACAGAAATTGCATCGGAAATAAATATAAGAGACACAACGACGACGTAAGTACAAGAAAACTGAGTCTTCTTACGGTCTATGTTCTGAGGGTATTCTGTGTCACCAGTTTTACATTCCGATGCACCTCTGCAGGTTTACTGTATCCATTGGCCCTTCCCATTGACGATAAAACACAGAAATGGCATCGGAATTAAAAATAAGAGACACAACGAAGACTTAAGTAAAGGAAGACTGAGCCTTCCTAATATCTATGATTTAAGCGTGTACTGTATCACCAGCTTTACATTCCGATTCACCTCTGCAGGTTTACTGTATCCCTTGGACCTTCCCATTTGCGATGAAACACAGAAATGGCATCGGAACTAAATATAAGAGACACAATGCCGACTGAAGTACAGGAAGGCTGAGTCTTCCTAATGTCTATGTTTTGAGCGTTTCCTGTGTCACCAGTTTTACATTCCGATGCACCTCTGCACGTTTACTGTATAGCTTGGACCTTCACAGTGACGATGAAACACAGAAATTACATCGGAATTAAATATAAGAGACAGAATGATGAATTAAGTACAGGAAGACTGAGTCTTTTTACTGTCTATGTTTTGAGCGTTTCCTGTGTCCCCAGTTTTACATTCCGATGCACCTCTGCAGGTTTACTGTGTCCCTTGGACATTCCCATTGTCGATGAAACACATAAATTGCATCGGAATTAAATATAAGAGACACAATGCCGACTTAAGTACAGAAAGACTGAGTCTTCCTACTGTCTATGCTTTGAGCGTTTCCCTTGTCACCAGTTTTACTTTCTGATGCACCTCTGCAGGTATACTGTTTCCCTTCGACGTTCCCATTGACGATGAAACACAGAAATTGCATCGGAATTAAATATAAGAGACACAATGTCGACTTAAGTACAGGATGAGTGTGTCTTTCTATTGTCTATGTTTTGTGCGTTTCCTGTGTCACCAGCTTTACATTGCGGTGCACCTCTGCAGGTTTACTGTATCCATTGGACCTTCCCATTGACGATGAAACACAGAAATTCCATCGGAATTAAATATAAGAGTCACAATGCCGACTTAAGTACAAGAAATCTGAGTCTTCTTACGGTCTATGATTTGAGCGCTTCCTGTGTCACCAATTTTCATTCCGATGCACCTATGGAGGTTTACTGTATCCATTGGACCTTCCCATTGACGATGAAACACAGAAATAGCATCGGAATTAAATATAAGAGGCACAATGCCGACTTAAGAACAGGAAGGCTGAGTCTTCCTACTGTCTATGTTTTGCGCGTTTCCTGTGTCACTAGTTTTACATTCCGATGCACCTCTGCAGGTTTACTGTATGCCTTGGATCTTCCCATTGACGATGTGTTGTTGTTGTGGTCTTCAGTCCTGAGAATGGTTTGATGCAGCTCTCCATGCTACTCTATCCTGTGCAAGCTTCTTCATCTCCCAGTACCTACTGCAACCTACATCCTTCTGAATCTGCTTAGTGTATGCATCTCTTGGTCTCCCCCTACGATTTTTACCCTCCACGCTGCCCTCCAATACTAAATTGGTGATCCCTTGATGCCTCAGAACATGTCCTACCAACCGATCCCTTCTTCTGGTCAAGTTGTGCCACAAACTCCTCTTCTCCCCAATCCTATTCAGTACCTCCTCATTAGTTATGTGATCTACCCATCTAATCTTCAGCATTCTTCTGTAGCACCACATTTCGAAAGCTTCTATTCTCTTCTTGTCCAAACTATTTATCGTCCATGTTTCACTTCCATACATGGCTACACTCCATACAAATACTTTCAGAAAAGACTTCCTGACACTTAAATCTATACTCGATGTTAACAAATTTCTCTTCTTCAGAAACGCTTTCCTTGCCATTGCCAGTCTACATTTTATATCCTCTCTACTTCGACCATCATCAGTTATTTTGCTCCCCAAATAGCAAAACTCCTTTACTACTTTAAGTGTCTCATTTCCTAATCTAATACCTTCAACATCACCCGACTTAATTCGACTACATTCCATTATCCTCGTTTTGCTTTTGTTGATGTTCATCTTATACCCTCCTTTCAAGACACTGTCCATTCCGTTCAACTGCTCTTCCAAGTCCTTTGCTGTCTCTGACAGAATTACAATGTCATCGGCGAACCTCAAAGTTTTTATTTCTTCTCCATGGATTTTAATACCTACTCCGAATTTTTCTTTTGTTTCCTTTACTGCTTGCTCAATATACAGATTGAATAACATCGGGGAGAGGCTACAACCCTGTCTTACTCCCTTCCCAACCACTGCTTCCCTTTCATGCCCCTCGACTCTTATAACTGCCATCTGGTTTCTGTACAAATTGTAAATAGCCTTTCGCTCCCTGTATTTTACCCCTGCCACCTTTAGAATTTGAAAGAGAGTATTCCAGTCAACATTGTCAAAAGCTTTCTCTAAGTCTACAAATGCTAGAAACGTAGGTTTGCCTTTCCTTAATCTTTCTTCTAAGATAAGTCGTAAGGTCAGTATTGCCTCACGTGTTCCAATATTTCTACAGAATCCAAACTGATCTTCCCCGAGGTCGGCTTCTACTAGTTTTTCCATTCGTCTGTAAAGAATTCGTGTTAGTATTTTGCAGCTGTGGCTTATTAAACTGATTGTCCGGTAATTCTCACATCTGTCAACACCTGCTTTCTTTGGAATTGGAATTATTATATTCTTCTTGAAGTCTGAGGGTATTTCGCCTGTTTCATACATCTTGCTTACCAGATGGTAGAGTTTCGTCAGGGCTGGCTCTCCCAAAGCCGTCAGCAGTTCCAATGGAATGTTGTCTACTCCGGGGGCCTTGTTTCGACTCAGGTCTTTCAGTGCTCTGTCAAATTCTTCACGCAGTATCGTATCTCCCATTTCATCTTCATCTACATCCTCTTCCATTTCCATAATATTGTCCTCAAGTACATCGCCCTTGTATAGACCCTCTATATACTCCTTCCACCTTTCTGCTTTCCCTTCTTTGCTTAGAACTGGGTTGCCATCTGAGCTCTTGATGTTCATACAAGTGGTTCTCTTATCTCCAATGGTCTCTTTAATTTTCCTGTAGGCAGTATCTATCTTACCCCTAGTGAGATGAGCCTCTACATCCTTACATTTGTCCTCTAGCCATCCCTGCTTAGCCATTTTGCACTTTCTGTCGATCTCATTTTTGAGACGTTTGTATTCCTTTTTGCCTGCTTCATTTACTGCATTTTTATATTTTCTCCTTTCATCAATTAAATTCAATATTTCTTCTGTTACCCAAGGATTTCTACTAGCCCTCGTCTTTTTACCTACTTGATCCTCTGCTGCCTTCACTACTTCATCCCTCTAAGCTACCCATTCTTCTTCTACTGTATTTCTTTCCCCCATTCTCGTCAATTGTTCCCTTATGCTCTCCCTGAAACTCTGTACAACCTCTGGTTCTTTCAGTTTATCCAGGTCCCATCTCCTTAAATTCCCACCTTTTTGCAGTTTCTTCAGTTTTAATCTACAGGTCATAACCAATAGATTGTGGTCAGAGTCCACATCTGCCCCTGGAAATGTCTTACAATTTAAAACCTGGTTCCTAAATCTCTGTCTTACCATTATATAATCTATCTGATACCTTTTAGTATCTCCAGGGTTCTTCCATGTATACAACCTTCTATCATGATTCTTAAACCAAGTATTAGCTATGATTAAGTTGTGCTCTGTGCAAAATTCTACCAGGCGGCTTCCTCTTTCATTTCTTAGCCCCAATCCATATTCACCTACTACGTTTCCTTCTCTCCCTTTCCCTACACTCGAATTCCAGTCACCCATGACTATTAAATTTTCGTCTCCCTTCACTATCTGAATAATTTCTTTTATTTCATCATACATTTCTTCAATTTCTTCGTCATCTGCAGAGCTAGTTGGCATATAAACTTGTACTACTGTAGTAGGTGTGGGCTTCGTATCTATCTTTGCCACAATCATGCGTTCACTAAGCTGTTTGTAGTAGCTTACCCGCGTTCCTATTTTCCTATTCATTATTAAACCTACTCCTGCATTACCCCTATTTGACTTTGTGTTTATAACCCTGTAGTCACCTGACCAGAAGTCTTGTTCCTCCTGCCACCGAACTTCACTAATTCCCACTATATCTAACTGTAACCTATCCATTTCCCTTTTCAAATTTTCTAACCTACCTGCCCGATTAAGGGACCTGACATTCCACGCTCCGATCCGTAGAACGCCAGTTTTCTTTCTCCTGATAATGACATCCTCTTGAGTAGTCCCCGCCCGGAGATCCGAATGGGGGACTATTTTACCTCCGGAATATTTTACCCAAGAGGACGCCATCATCATTTAATCATACAGTAAAGCTGCATGCCCTCGGGAAAAATTACGGCCGTAGTTTCCCCTTGCTTTCAGCCGTTCGCAGTACCAGCACAGCAAGGCCGTTTTGGTTATTGTTACAAGGCCAGATCAGTCAATCATCCAGACTGTTGCCCTTGCAACTACTGAAAAGGCTGCTGCCCCTCTTCAGGAACCACACGTTTGTCTGGCCTCTCAACAGATACCCCTCCGTTGTGGTTGTACCTACGGTGCGGCTATCTGTATCGCTGAGGCACGCAAGCCTCCCCACCAACGGCAAGGTCCATGGTTCATGGGGGGCCATTGACGATGAAACACAGAAATTGCATCGGAATTAAATATAAGAGACACAATGCCGACTTAAGTACAGGAACATTGAGTCTTCCTACTGTCTATGTTTTGAGCGTTTACAGTGTCATATGTTTTACATTCCCATGCGACTCTGTAGGTTTACTGTATCCATTGGACCTTCCCATTGACGATGAAACACAGAAATTACATCGGAATTAAGTATAAGAGTTACAACGCCGACTTAAGTACAAGAAAACTGAGTCTTCTTACGGTCTATGATTTGAGCGTTTCCTGTGTCACCAGTTTTACATTCCAATGCACCTCTGCAGGTTTACTGTATCCCCTGGACTTTCCCATTGAGGCAAACACACAGAAATTGCATCGGAATTAAATATAAGAGACACAATGCCGACTTAAGTACAGGAAGACTGAGTCTTCCTACTGTCAATGTTTTGAGAGTTTCCTGTGTCACCAGTTTTACATTCTGTCGCACCTCTGCAGGTTTACTGTATCCTTTGGACCTTCCCATTGACGATGAAACACAGAAATTGCATCGGAATTAAATATAAGAGACACAATGTCGACTTAAGTACAGGAAGACTGAGTCTTCCTACTGTCTATAATTTGAGCGTTTCGTGTGTCACCAGTTTTACATTCCGATGCACCTGTGCAGGTTTACTGTATCCGTTGGACCTTCACAGTGACGATGAAACACAGATATTGCATTGGAATTAAATATAAGAGACACAATGCCGACTTAAGTACAGGAAGGCTGAGTCTTCCTACTGTCTATGTTTTGAGCGTTTCCTGTGTCACCAGTTTTACATTCCGATGCACCTCTGCACGTTTACTGTATAGCTTGGACCTTCACAGTGACGATGAAACACAGAAATTACATCGGAATTAAATATAAGAGACAGAATGATGAATTAAGTACAGGAAGACTGAGTCTTTTTACTGTCTATGTTTTGAGCGTTTCCTGTGTCCCCAGTTTTACATTCCGATGCACCTCTGCAGGTTTACTGTGTCCCTTGGACATTCCCATTGTCGATGAAACACAGAAATTGCATCGGAATTAAATATAAGAGACACAACGCCGACTTAAGTAAAAGAAAACTGAGTCATCTTACGGTGTTTGATTTGAGCGTTTCCTTTGTCACCAGTTTTACATTCCGATGCACTTCTGCAGGTTCACTGTATCCCTAGGACCTTCCCATTGACGATGAAACACAGAAATTCCATCGGAATTAAATATAAGAGACACAATGCCGACTTCGGTAGAGGAAGACTGAGTCTTCCTACTGTCTACGTTTTGAGCATTTCCTGTGTCATCAGTTTTACATTCCGATGCACCTCTGCAGGTTTACTGTGTCCCTTGGACATTCACAGTAACGATGAAACACAGAAATTGCATTTGAATTAAATATAAGAGACACAATGCCGACATAAGTACAGAAAGACTGATTCTTCCTACTGTCTATGTTTTGAGCGTTTCCTGTGTCACCAGTTTTACATTGCGATGCACCTCTGCAGGTTTACTGTATCCATTGGACCTTCCCATTGACGTTGAAACACAGAAATTGCATCGGAATTAAATATAAGAGACACAACGCCGACTTAAGTAAAAGAAAACTGAGTCATCTTACGGTGTATGATTTGAGCGTTTCCTGTGTCACCAGTTTTACATTCCGATGCACCTCTGCAGGTTTACTGTGTCCCTTGGACACTCACAGTGACGGTGACACACAGAAATTGCATCGGAATTAAATATAAGAGACGCAATGCCGACTTAAGTACAAGAAAACTGAGTCTTCTTACGGTCAATGATTTGAGCGTTTCCTGTGTCACCAGTTTTACATTCCGCTGCTCCTCTGCTGGTTTACTGTATCCATTGGAACTTCCATTGACGATGAAACACAGAAATTGCATCGGAATTAAATATAAGAGACACCATGCTGATTTAAGTAAAGGAAGACTGAGTCTTCCTACTGTCTAAGTTTTGACCCTTTCCTGTGTCACCAGTATTACATTCCGATGCACCTCTGCATGTTTACTGTATCCATTCGACCGTCCCATTGACGATGAAACACAGAAATTGCATCGGAAATAAATATAAGAGACACAATGACGACGTAAGTACAAGAAAACTGACTCTTCTTACGGTCTATGTTTTGAGGGTATTCTGTGTCACCAGTTTTACATTCCGATGCACCTCTGCAGGTTTACTGTATCCATTGGCCCTTCCCATTGACGATAAAACACAGAAATGGCATCGGAATTAAAAATAAGAGACACAACGAAGACTTAAGTAAAGGAAGACTGAGCCTTCCTAATATCTATGATTTAAGCGTGTACTGTATCACCAGCTTTACATTCCGATTCACCTCTGCAGGTTTACTGTATCCCTTGGACCTTCCCATTTGCGATGAAACACAGAAATGGCATCGGAACTAAATATAAGAGACACAATGCCGACTGAAGTACAGGAAGGCTGAGTCTTCCTAATGTCTATGTTTTGAGCGTTTCCTGTGTCACCAGTTTTACATTCCGATGCACCTCTGCACGTTTACTGTATAGCTTGGACCTTCACAGTGACGATGAAACACAGAAAATTCCATCGGAATTAAATATAAGAGACAGAATGATGAATTAAGTACAGGAAGACTGAGTCTTTTTACTGTCTATGTTTTGAGCGTTTCCTGTGTCCCCAGTTTTACATTCCGATGCACCTCTGCAGGTTTACTGTGTCGCTTGGACATTCCCATTGTCGATGAAACACAGAAATTGCATCGGAATTAAATATAAGAGACACAATGCCGACTTAAGTACAGAAAGACTGAGTCTTCCTACTGTCTATGCTTTGAGCGTTTCCCTTGTCACCAGTTTTACTTTCTGATGCACCTCTGCAGGTATACTGTTTCCCTTCGACGTTCCCATTGACGATGAAACACAGAAATTGCATCGGAATTAAATATAAGAGACACAATGTCGACTTAAGTACAGGATGAGTGTGTCTTTCTATTGTCTATGTTTTGTGCGTTTCCTGTGTCACCAGCTTTACATTGCGGTGCACCTCTGCAGGTTTACTGTATCCATTGGACCTTCCCATTGACGATGAAACACAGAAATTCCATCGGAATTAAATATAAGAGTCACAATGCCGACTTAAGTACAAGAAATCTGAGTCTTCTTACGGTCTATGATTTGAGCGCTTCCTGTGTCACCAATTTTCATTCCGATGCACCTATGGAGGTTTACTGTATCCATTGGACCTTCCCATTGACGATGAAACACAGAAATAGCATCGGAATTAAATATAAGAGACACAATGCCGACTTAAGAACAGGAAGGCTGAGTCTTCCTACTGTCTATGTTTTGCGCGTTTCCTGTGTCACTAGTTTTACATTCCGATGCACCTCTGCAGGTTTACTGTATGCCTTGGATCTTCCCATTGACGATGAAACACAGAAATTGCATCGGAATTAAATATAAGAGACACAATGCCGACTTAAGTACAGGAACATTGAGTCTTCCTACTGTCTATGTTTTGAGCGTTTACAGTGTCATATGTTTTACATTCCCATGCGACTCTGTAGGTTTACTGTATCCATTGGACCTTCCCATTGACGATGAAACACAGAAATTACATCGGAATTAAGTATAAGAGTTACAACGCCGACTTAAGTACAAGAAAACTGGGTCTTCTTACTGTCTATGATTTGAGCGTTTCCTGTGTCACCAGTTTTACATTCCAATGCACCTCTGCAGGTTTACTGTATCCCCTGGACTTTCCCATTGAGGCAAACACACAGAAATTGCATCGGAATTAAATATAAGAGACACAATGCCGACTTAAGTACAGGAAGACTGAGTCTTCCTACTGTCAATGTTTTGAGAGTTTCCTGTGTCACCAGTTTTACATTCTGTCGCACCTCTGCAGGTTTACTGTATCCTTTGGACCTTCCCATTGACGATGAAACACAGAAATTGCATCGGAATTAAATATAAGAGACACAATGTCGACTTAAGTACAGGAAGACTGAGTCTTCCTACTGTCTATAATTTGAGCGTTTCGTGTGTCACCAGTTTTACATTCCGATGCACCTGTGCAGGTTTACTGTATCCGTTGGACCTTCACAGTGACGATGAAACACAGATATTGCATTGGAATTAAATATAAGAGACACAATGCCGACTTAAGTACAGGAAGGCTGAGTCTTCCTACTGTCTATGTTTTGAGCGTTTCCTGTGTCACCAGTTTTACATTCCGATGCACCTCTGCACGTTTACTGTATAGCTTGGACCTTCACAGTGACGATGAAACTCAGAAATTACATCGGAATTAAATATAAGAGACAGAATGATGAATTAAGTACAGGAAGACTGAGTCTTTTTACTGTCTATGTTTTGAGCGTTTCCAGTGTCCCCAGTTTTACATTCCGATGCACCTCTGCAGGTTTACTGTGTCCCTTGGACATTCCCATTGTCGATGAAACACAGAAATTGCATCGGAATTAAATATAAGAGACACAATGCCGACTTAAGTACAGAAAGACTGAGTCTTCCTACTGTCTATGTTTTGAGCGTTTCCCTTGTCACAAGTTTTACTTTCTGATGCACCTCTGCAGGTATACTGTTTCCCTTCGACGTTCCCATTGACGATGAAACACAGAAATTGCATCGGAATTAAATATAAGAGACACAATGTCGACTTAAGTACAGGATGAGTGTGTCTTTCTATTTTCTATGTTTTGTGCGTTTCCTGTGTCACCAGCTTTACATTGCGATGCACCTCTGCAGGTTTACTGTATCCATTGGACCTTCCCATTGACGATGAAACACAGAAATTCCATCGGAATTAAATATAAGAGTCACAATGCCGACTTAAGTACAAGAAATCTGAGTCTTCTTACGGTCTATGATTTGAGCGCTTCCTGTGTCACCAATTTTCATTCCGATGCACCTATGGAGGTTTACTGTATCCATTGGACCTTCCCATTGACGATGAAACACAGAAATAGCATCGGAATTAAATATAAGAGACATAATGCCGACTTAAGAACAGGAAGGCTGAGTCTTCCTACTGTCTATGTTTTGCGCGTTTCCTGTGTCACTAGTTTTACATTCCGATGCACCTCTGCAGGTTTACTGTATGCCTTGGATCTTCCCATTGACGATGAAACACAGAAATTGCATCGGAATTAAATATAAGAGACACAATGCCGACTTAAGTACAGGAACATTGAGTCTTCCTACTGTCTATGTTTTGAGCGTTTACAGTGTCATATGTTTTACATTCCCATGCGACTCTGTAGGTTTACTGTATCCATTGGACCTTCCCATTGACGATGAAACACAGAAATTACATCGGAATTAAGTATAAGAGTTACAACGCCGACTTAAGTACAAGAAAACTGAGTCTTCTTACGGTCTATGATTTGAGCGTTTCCTGTGTCACCAGTTTTACATTCCAATGCACCTCTGCAGGTTTACTGTATCCCCTGGACTTTCCCATTGAGGCAAACACACAGAAATTGCATCGGAATTAAATATAAGAGACACAATGCCGACTTAAGTACAGGAAGACTGAGTCTTCCTACTGTCAATGTTTTGAGAGTTTCCTGTGTCACCAGTTTTACATTCTGTCGCACCTCTGCAGGTTTACTGTATCCTTTGGACATTCCCATTGACGATGAAACACAGAAATTGCATCGGAATTAAATATAAGAGACACAATGTCGACTTAAGTACAGGAAGACTGAGTCTTCCTACTGTCTATAATTTGAGCGTTTCGTGTGTCACCAGTTTTACATTCCGATGCACCTGTGCAGGTTTACTGTATCCGTTGGACCTTCACAGTGACGATGAAACACAGATATTGCATTGGAATTAAATATAAGAGACACAATGCCGACTTAAGTGCAGGAAGACTTAGTCTTCCTACTGTCTATGTTTTGAGCGTTTCCTGTGTCATCAGTTTTACTTTCTGATGCACCTCTGCAGGTTTACTATATCCCTTGGACCTTCCCATTCACGATGAAACACAGAAATTTCATCGGAAATAAATATAAGAGACACAATGCCGACTTAAGTACAGAAAGACTGAGTCTTCCTACTGTCTATGTTTTGAGCGTTTCCTGTGTCACCAGTTTTACATTCCGATGCACCTCTGCAGGTTTACTGTATCCCTTGGACCTTCCCATTGACGTTGAAACACAGAAATTGCATCGGAATTAAATATAAGAGACACAATGCCGACTTAAGTACAGGAAGACTGAGTCTTCCTACTGTCAATGTTTTGAGCGTTTCCTGTGTCACCAGTTTTACATTCCGATTCACCTCTGCAGGTTTACTGCATCGATTGGACCTTCCCATTAACGATGAAACACAGAAATTGCATCGCAATTAAATATAAGAGACACAATGCCGACTTCAGTACAGGAAGACTGAGTCTTCCTACTGTCCATGTTTTGAGCGTTTCCTGGTTCACTAGTTTTAAATTCCGATGCACCTCTGCAGGTTTACTGTATCCCTTGGACCTTCCCATTGGCGATGAAACACAGAAATTGCATCGGAATTAAATATAAGAGACACGATGCCGACTTAAGTACAGGAAGACTGAGTCTTCCTACTGTCAATGTGTTGAGCGTTTCCTGTGTCACCAGTTTTACATTCTGACGGACCTCTGCAGGTTTACTATATCCCTTGGACCTTCCCATTCACGATGAAACACAGAAATTTCATCGGAAATAAATATAAGAGACACAATGCCGACTTAAGTACAGCAAGACTGAGTCTTCCTACTGTCTATGTTTTGAGCGTTTCCTGTGTCACCAGTTTTACATTCCGGTGCACCTCTGCAGGTTTACTGTATCCCTTGGACCTTCCCATTGACGATGAAACACAGAAATTGCATCGGAATTAAATATAAGAGACACAATGCCGTCTTAAGTACAGGAAGACTGAGTCTTCCTACTGTCTATGTTTTGAGCGTTTCCTGTGTCACTAGTTTTACATTCCGATGCACCTCTGCAGGTTTACTGTATCCCTTGGACTTTCCCATTGACGATGAAACACAGAAATTGCATCGGAATAAAATATAAGAGACACAATGCTGACTTAAGTACAGGAAGACTGAGTCTTCATACTGTCTATGTTTTGAGCGTTTCCTGTGTCACCAGTTTTACATTCTGATGCACCTCTGCAGGTTTACTGTATCCCTTGGCCCTTCCCATTGACGATGAAACAAAGAAATTGCATCGGAGTTAAATTTAAGTGACACAATGCCTACTTAAGCAGAGGAAGACTGAGTCTTCCTATTGTCTATAATTTGAGCGTTTCCTGTGTCACCAGTTTTGCATTCCGATGCATCTCTACAGTTTTACTGTATCCCTTGGACCTTCCCATTCACGATGAAACACAGAAATTTCATCGGAAATAAACAAAAGAGACACAATGCCGACTTAAGTACAGGAAGACTGAGTCTTCCTACTGTCTATGTTTTGAGCGTTTCCTATGTCACTAGTTTTACATTCCGATGCACCTCTGCAGGTTTACTGTATCTCCTGGACCTTCCCATTGACGATGAAACACAGAAATTGCATCGGAATTAAATATAAGAGACACGATGCCTACTTAAGTACAGGAAGAATGAGTCTTCCTACTGTCTATATTTTGAGCGTTTCCTGAGTCACCAGTTTTACATTCCGATGCACCTCTGCAGGTTTCCTGTATCCCTTGGACCTTCCCCTTGACGATGAAACACAGAAATTGCTTCGAAATTAAATATAAGAGACACAATGCCGACTTAAGTACAAGAAAACAGTCTTCGTACGGTCACTGTTTTGAGTGTTTCCTGTGTCACCTGTTTTACAATCCGATGCACCTCTGCCGGTTTACTATTTCCCTTGGACCTTCCCATTGTCGATGAAACACAGAAATCGCATCGGAATTAAATATAAGAGACACAATGCCGACATAAGAACAGGAAGACTGAGTCTTCCTACTGTCTATGTTTTGAGCGTTTCCTGTGTCACCAGTTTTACATTCAGATGCACCTCTGCAGGTTTACTGTATCCCTTGGACCTTCCCATTGACGATGAAAAACAGAAATTGCATCGGAATTAAATATAAGAGACCCAATGCCGACTTAAGTACAAGAAGATTGAGTCTTCCTACTGTCTATGTTTTGAGCGTTTCCTGTGTCATCAGTTTTACTTTCCGATGCACCTCTGCAGGTTTACTATATCCCTTGGACCTTCCCATTCACGATGAAACACAGAAATTTCATCGGAAATAAATATAAGAGACACAATGCCGACTTAAGTACAGCAAGACTGAGTCTTCCTACTGTCTATGTTTTGAGCGTTTCCTGTGTCACCAGTTTTACATTCCGATGCACCTCTGCAGGTCTACTGTATCCCTTGGACCTTCCCATTGACGATGAAACACAGAAATTGCATCGGAATTAAATATAAGAGACACAATGCCGACTTAAGTACAGGAAGACTGAGTCTTCCTACTGTCTATGCTTTGAGCGCTTCCTGTGTCACCAGTTTTACTTTCTGATGCATCTCTGCAGGTTTACTGTATCCCTTGGACCTTCCCATTGACGATGAAACACAGAAATTGCATCGGAATTTAAATATAAGAGACACATCGCCGACTTAAGTACAAGAAAACTGAGTCTTCTTACGGTCTATGTTTTGAGCGTTTCCTGTGTCGCCAGTTTTACATTCCGATGCACCTATGCCGGTTTACTGTATTCTTGCCCCTTCCCATTGTCGATGAAACACAGAAATCGTCTCGGAATTAAATATAAGAGCCACAATGCCGACTTAAGTACAGGAAGACTGAGTCTTCCTACTGTCTATGTTTTGAGCATTCCTGTGTCATCAGTTTTACATTCCGATGCACGTCTGCAGATTTACTGTATCCCTTGGACCTTCCCATTGACGATGAAAAACAGAAATTGCATCGGATTTAAATATAAGAGACATAATGCCGACTTAAGTACAGGAAGACTAAGTCTTCCTAATGTCTATGTTTTGAGCTTTTCCTGTGTCGTCAGTTTTACTTTCCGATGCACCTCTGCAGGTTTACTATATCCCTTGGACCTGCCCATTCACGATGAAACACAGAAATTTCATCGGAAAAAAATATAAGAGACACAATGCCGACTTTAGTACAGGAAGACTGAGTCTTCCTACTGTCTATGTTTTGAGCGTTTCCAGAGTCACCAGTTTTACATTCCTATGCACCTCTGCAGGTTTCCTGTATATCTTGGACCTTCCCACTGACGATGAAACACAGAAATTGCATCGAAATGAAATATAAGAGACACAATGCCGACTTAAGTACAAGAAAACAGTCTTCGTACGGTCAATGTTTTGAGCGTTTCCTGTGTCGCCAGTTTTACATTCCGATGCACCTATGCCGGTTTACTGTATCCCTTGCCCCTTCCCATTGTCGATGAAACACAGATATCGTCTCGGAATTAAATATAAGAGCCACAATGCCGACTTAAGTACAGGAAGACTGAGTCTTCCTACTGTCTATGTTTTGAGCATTCCTGTGTCATCAGTTTTACATTCCGATGCACGTCTGCAGGTTTACTGTATCCCTTGGACCTTCCCATTGACGATGAAAAACAGAAATTGCATCGGATTTAAATATAAGAGACACAATGCCGACTTAAGTACAGGAAGACTAAGTCTTCCTACTGTCTATGTTTTGAGCTTTTCCTGTGTCGTCAGTTTTACTTTCCGATGCACCTCTGCAGGTTTACTATATCCCTTGGACCTTCCCATTCACGATGAAACACAGAAATTTCATCGGAAAAAAATATAAGAGACACAATGCCGACTTTAGTACAGGAAGACTGAGTCTTCCTACTGTCTATGTTTTGAGCGTTTCCAGAGTCACCAGTTTTACATTCCTATGCACCTCTGCAGGTTTCCTGTATATCTTGGACCTTCCCACTGACGATGAAACACAGAAATTGCATCGAAATGAAATATAAGAGACACAATGCCGACTTAAGTACAAGAAAACAGTCTTCGTACGGTCAATGTTTTGAGCATTTCCTGTGTCACCCGTTTTACCTTCCAATGCACCTCTGCCGGTTTACTATATCCCTTGGAACTTCCCATTGTCGATGAAACACAGAAATCGCATCGGAATTAAATATAAGAGACACAATGCCGACTTAAGTACAGGAATACTGAGTCTTAATACTGTCTATAATTTGAGCGTTTCCTGTGTCACCAGTTTTACTTTCCGATGCACCTCTACAGGTTTACTGTATCTCTTGGACCTTCCCATTCACGATGAAACACAGAAAAATTGCATCGGAATTAAATATAAGAGACGCAATGCCGACTTAAGTACAGGAAGACTAAGTCTTCCTACTGTCTTTGTTTTGAGCGTTTCCTGTGTCATCAGTGTTACTTTCCGATGCCCCTCTGCAGGTTTACTATATCCCTTGGACCTTCCCATTCACGATGAAACACAGAAATTTCATCGGAAAAAAGTATAAGAGACACAATGCCGACTTTAGTACACGAAGACTGAGTCTTCCTACTGTCTATGTTTTGAGCGTTTCCTGAGTCACCAGTTTTACATTCCGATGCACCTCTGCTGGTTTCCTGTATCCCTTGGACCTTCCCATGGACGATGAAACACAGAAATTGCATCGAAATGAAATATGAGAGACACAATGCCGACTTAAGTACAAGAAAACAGTCTTCGTACGGTCAATGTTTTGAGCGTTTCCTGTGTCACCAGTTTTACCTTCCAATGCACCTCTGCCGGTTTACTACATCCGTTGGACCTTCCCATTGTCGATGAAACACAGAAATCGCATCGGAATTAAATATAAGAGACACAATGCCGACTTAAGTACAGGAAGAATGAGTCTTCCTACTGTCTATGATTTGAGGGTTTCCTGTGTCACCAGTTTTACATTCCGATGCACCTCTGCAGGTTTACTATATCCCTTGGAGCTTACCATTCACGATGAAACACAAAAATTTCATCGGAAAAAAATATAAGAGATACAATGCCGACTTTAGTACAGGAAGACTGAGTCTTCCTACTGTCTATGTTTTGAGCGTTTCCTGAGTCACCAGTTTTACATTCCGATGCACCTCTGCAGGTTTCCTGTATCCCTTGGACCTTCCCATTGACGATGAAACACAGAAATTGCATCGGAATTAAATATAAGAGACACAATGCCGACTTTAGTACAGGAAGACTGAGTCTTCCTACTGTCTATAATTTGAGCGTTTCCTGTGTCACCAGTTTTATTTTCCGATGCACCTCTACAGGTTTACTGTATCCCTTGGACCTTCTCAGTGACGATGAAACACAGAAATTGCATCGGAATTAAATATAAGAGACACTATGCCGAATTAAGTACAGGAAGACTAAGTCTTCCTACTGTCTATGATTTGAGCGTTTCCTGTGTCATCAGTTTTACTTTCCGAAGCACCTCTGCAGGTTTACTATATCCCTTGGACCTTCCCATTCACGATGAAACACAGAAATTTCATCGGAAATAAATATAAGAGACACAATGCCGACTTAAGTATAGGAAGACTGAGCCTTCCTACTGTCTATGTTTTGAGCGTTTCCTCTGTCACCAGTTTTACATTCTGATGCTCCTCTGCAGGTTTTCTGTATCCATTGGACCTTCCCATTGACTTTGAAACACAGAAATTGCATCGGAATTAAATATAAGACACACAATGCCGACTTAAGTACAGGAAGACTGAGTCTTCCTACTGTCTATGTTTTGAGCGTTTTCTGTGTCATCAGTTTTACATTCAGATGCACCTCTGCAGGTTTACTGTATCCCTTGGACCTTCCCATTGACGATGAAAAACAGAAATTGCATCGGAATTAAATATAAGAGACACAATGCCGACTTAAGTACAGGAAGACTATGTCTTCCTACTGTCTATGTTTTGAGCGTTTCCTGTGTCATCAGTTTTACATTCCAATGCACCTCTGCAGGATTACTATATCCCTTGGACCTTCCCATTCACGATGAAAGACAGAAATTTCATCGGAAATAAATATAAGATACACAATGCCGACTTAAGTACAGGAAGACTGAGTCTTCCTACTGTCTATGTTTTGAGCGTTTCCTGTGTCACCAGTTTTACATTCCGATGCACCTCTGCAGTTTTACTGTTTCCCTTGGACCTTCCCATTGACGATGAGACACAGAAATTGCATCGGAATTAAATATAAGAGACATAATGCCGACTTAAGTACAGGAAGACTGAGTCTTCCTACTGTCTATAATTTGAGCGTTTCCTGTGTCACTAGTTTTACATTCCGATGCACCTCTGCGGGTTTACTGTATCCCTTGGACCTTCCCATTGACGATGAAACACAGAAATTTCATCGGAAATAAATATAAGAGTCACAATGCCGACTTAAGTACAGCAAGACTGAGTCTTCCTACTGTCTATGTTTTGAGCGTTTCCTGTGTCACCAGTTTTACATTCCGATGCACCTCTGCAGGTCTACTGTATCCCTTGGACCTTCCCATTGACGATGAAACACAGAAATTGCATCGGAATTAAATATAAGAAACACAATGCCGACTTAAGTACAGGAAGACTGAGTCTTCCTACTGTCTATGCTTTGAGCGCTTCCTGTGTCACCAGTTTTACTTTCTGATGCACCTCTGCAGGTTTACTGTATCCATTGGACCTTCACAGTGACGATGAAACACAGAAATTGCATCGGAGTTAGATTTAAGAGACACAATGCCTACTTAAGCACAGGAAGACTGAGTCTTCCTACTGTCTATAATTTGAGCGTTTCCTGTGTCACCAGTTTTGCATTCCGATGCATCTCTACAGGTTTACTGTATCCCTTGGTCCTTCACAGTGACGATGAGACACAGATATTGCATCGGAATTTAAATATAAGAGACACATCGCCGACTTAAGTACAAGAAAACTGAGTCTTCTTACGGTCTATGTTTTGAGCGTTTCCTGTGTCGCCAGTTTTACATTCCGATGCACCTATGCCGGTTTACTGTATCCCTTGCCCCCTCCCATTGTCGATGAAACACAGAAATCGTCTCGGAATTAAATATAAGAGCCACAATGCCGACTTAAGTACAGGAAGACTGAGTCTTCCTACTGTCTATGTTTTGAGCATTCTTGTGTCATCAGTTTTACATTCCGATGCACGTCTGCAGGTTTACTGTATCCCTTGGACCTTCCCATTGACGATTAAACACAGAAATTGCATCGGAATTAAATACAAGAGACACAATGCCGACTTCAGTACAGGAAGACTGAGTCTTCCTACTGTCTATGTTTTGAGCTTTTCCTGTGTCACTAGTTTACAATCCGATGCACCTCTGCAGGTTTACTGTATCCCTTGGACCTTCCCATTGACGATGAAACACAGAAATTGCATCGGAATTAAATGGAAGAGACACAATGCCGACTTAAGTACAGGAAGACTGAGTCTTCCTACTGTCTATGTTTTGAGCGCTTCCTGTGTCTCCAGTTTTACTTTCTGATGCACCTCTGCAGGTTTACGGTATCCCTTGGACCTTCACAGTGACGATTAAACACAGAAATTGCATCGGAATTAAATACAAGAGACACAATGCCGACTTAAGTACAAGAAAACAGTCTTCGTACGGTCAATGTTTTGAGCGTTTCCTGTATCACCAGTTTTACCTTCCAATGCACCTCTGCCGGTTTACTATATCCCTTGGACCTTCCCATTGTCGATGAAACACAGAAATCGCATCGGAATTAAATATAAGAGACACAATGCCGACTTAAGTACAGGAAGACTGAGTCTTCCTACTGTCTATGTTTTGAGCGTTTCCTGTGTCACCAGTGTTACATACCGATGCACCTCTGCAGGTTTACTGTATTCCTTGGACCTTCCCATTGACGATGAAACACAGAAATTGCATCGCAATTTAATATAAGAGACACAAAGCCGACTTAAGTACAGGAAGACTAAGTCTTCCTACCGTCTATGCTTTGAACGATTCCTGTGTCATCAGTTTTACTTTCCGATGCTCCCCTGCAGGTAAACTATATCCCTTGGACCTTCCCATTGACGATGAAACACAGAAATTGCATCGGAAATAAATATAAGAGACACAATGCCGACTTAAGTACAGGAAGACTGAGTCTTCCTACTGTCTATGTTTTGAGCGTTTTCTGTGTCATCAGTTTTACATTCCGATGCACCTCTGCAGGTTTACTGTATCCCTTGGACCTTCCCAGTGACGATGAAACACAGAAATTGCATCGGAGTTAGATTTAAGAGACACAATGCCTACTTAAGCACAGGAAGACTGAGTCTTCCTACTGTCTATAATTTGAGCGTTTCCTGTGTCACCAGTTTTGCATTCCGATGCATCTCTACAGGTTTTCTGTATCCCTTTGTCCTTCACAGTGACGATGAGACACAGAAATTGCATCGGAATTTAAATATAAGAGACACATCGCCGACTTAAGTACAAGAAAACAGTCTTCGTACGGTCAATGTTTTGAGCGTTTCCTGTATCACCAGTTTTACCTTCCAATGCACCTCTGCCGGTTTACTATATCCCTTGGACCTTCCCATTGTCGATGAAACACAGAAATCGCATCGGAATTAAATATAAGAGACACAATGCCGACTTAAGTACAGGAAGACTGAGTCTTCCTGCTGTCTATGTTTTGAGCGTTTCCTGTGTCACCAGTTTTACATTCTGATGAACCTCTGCAGGTTTACTGTATACCTTGTACCTTCCCATTGACGATGAAACACAGAAATTGCATCGGAATTAAATATAAGAGACACAATGCCGACTTAAGTACAGGAATACTGAGTCTTCCTACTGTCTATAGTTTGAGCGTTTCCTGTGTCACCAGTTTTATTTTCCGATGCACCTCTACAGGTTTACTGTATCTCTTGGACCTTCCCATTCACGATGAAACACAGAAAAATTGCATCGGAATTAAATATAAGAGACACAATGCGGACTTAAGTACAGGAAGACTAAGTCTTCCTACTGTCTTTGTTTTGAGCGTTTCCTGTGTCATCAGTGTTACTTTCCGATGCCCCTCTGCAGGTTTACTATATCCCTTATACCTTCCCATTCACGATGAAACACAGAAATTTCATCGGAAAAAAATATAAGAGACACAATGCCGACTTAAGTACAAGAAGCCTGAGTCTTACTACTGTCTATGTTTTTAGGGTTTCCTGTCTCATCAGTTTAACTTTCCGATGCACCTCTGCAGGTCTACTGTATCCCTTGGACCTTCACAGTGACGATGAACACAGAAATTGCATCGGAGTTAGATTTAAGAGACACAATGCCTACTTAAGCACAGGAAAACTGAGTCTTCCTAGTGTCTATAATTTGAGCGTTTCCTGTGTCACCAGTTTTGCATTCCGATGCATCTCTACAGGTTTACTGTATCCCTTGCCCCTTCCCATTGTCGATGAAACACAGATATCGTATCGGAATTAAATATAAGAGACACAATGCCGACTTAAGTACAGGAAGACTGAGTCTTCCTACTGTCTATGTTTTGAGCATTCCTGTGTCATCAGTTTTACTTTCCGATGCACCTCTGCAGGTTTAATATATCCCTTGGACCTTCACATTGACGATGAAAAACAGAAATTGCATCGGATTTAAATATATGAGACACAATGCCGACTTAAGTACAGGAAGACTAAGTCTTCCTACTGTCTATGTTTTGAGCTTTTCCTCTGTCATCAGTTTTACTTTCCGATGCACCTCTGCAGGTTTACTATATCCCTTGGACCTTCCCATTCACGATGAAACACAGAAATTTGATCGGGAAAAAATATAAGAGACACAATGCCGACTTAAGTACAGGAAGACTGAGTCATCCTACTGTCTATGTTTGATCGTTCCCTGGGTCACCAGTTTTACATTCCGATGCACCTCTGCATGTTTACTGTATCCCTTGGACCTTCCCATTGACGATGAAACACAGAAATTGCTTCGGAATTAAATATAGGAGACACAATGCCGACTTAAGTACAGGAAGACTAAGTCTTCCTACTGTCTTTGTTTTGAGCGTTTCCTGTGTTACCAGTTTTACATTCCGATGCACCTCTGCAGGTTTACTGTATCCCTTGGACCTTCCCATTGACGATTAAACACAGAAATTGCATCGGAATTAAATACAAGAGACACAATGCCGACTTCAGTACAGGAAGACTGAGTCTTCCTACTGTCTATGTTTTGAGCTTTTCCTGTGTCACTAGTTTACAATCCGATGCACCTCTGCAGGTTTACTGTATCCCTTGGACCTTCCCATTGACGATGAAACACAGAAATTGCATCGGAATTAAATGGAAGAGACACAATGCCGACTTAAGTACAGGAAGACTGAGTCTTCCTACTGTCTATGTTTTGAGCGCTTCCTGTGTCTCCAGTTTTACTTTCTGATGCACCTCTGCAGGTTTACGGTATCCCTTGGACCTTCACAGTGACGATTAAACACAGAAATTGCATCGGAATTAAATACAAGAGACACAATGCCGACTTAAGTACAGGAAGACTGAGTCTTCCTACTGTCTTTGTTTTGAGCGTTTCCTGTGTCATCAGTTTTACTTTCCGATGCACCTCTGCAGGTTTACTATATCCCTTGGACATTCCCATTCACGATGAAACACAGATATTTCATCGGAAATAAATATAAGAGACACAAGCCGACTTAAGTATAGGAAGACTGAGTCTTCCCACTGTCTATGATTTGAGCGTTTCCTGTGTCACCAGTTTTACATTCCGATGCACCTCTGCAGGTTTACTGTATCCCTTGGACCTTCCCATTGACGATGAAACACAGAAATTGCATTGGAATTAAATACAAGAGACACAATGCCGACTTAAGTACAGGAAGACTGAGTCTTCCTACTGTCTATGTTTTGAGCTTTTACTGTGTCTCTAGTTTTACATTCCGATGCACCTCTGCAGGTTTACTGTATCCCTTGGACCTTCCCATTGACGATGAAACACAGAAATTGCATCGGATTTAAATATAAGAGACACAATGCCGACTTAAGTACAGGAAGACTGAGTCATCCTACTGTCTATGTTTTGAGCGCTTCCTGTGTCACCAGTTTTACTTTCTGATGCACCTCTGCAGGATTGCTGTATCCCTTGGACCTTCACAGTGACGATGAAACACAGAAATTGCATCGGAGTTAGATTTAAGAGACACAATGTCTACTTAAGCACAGGAAGACTGAGTCTTCCTACTGTCTATAATTTGAGCGTTTCCTGTGTCACCAGTTTTGCATTCCGATGCATCTCTACAGGTTTACTGTATCCCTTGGACCTTCACAGTGACGATGAAACCCAGAAATTGCATCGGAATTTAAATATAAGAGACACATCGCCGACTTAAGTACAAGAAAACTGAGTCTTCTTACGGTCTATGTTTTGAGCGTTTCCTGTGTCCCCAGTTTTACATTCCGATGCACCTATGCCGGTTTACTGTATCCCTTGCCCCTTCCCATTGTCGATGAAACACAGAAATCGTATCGGAATTAAATATAAGAGACACAATGCCGACTTAAGTACAGGAAGACTGAATCTTCCTATTGTCTATGTTTTCAGCATTCCTGTGTCATCAGTTTTACATTCCGATGCACGTCTGCAGGTTAACTGTATCCCTTGGACCTTCCTATTCACGATGAAAAACTGAAATTGCATCGGATTTAAATATAAGAGACACAATGCCGACTTAAGTACAGGAAGACTAAGTCTTCCTACTGTCTATGTTTTGAGCATTTCCTGTGTCATCAGTTTTACTTTCCGATGCACCTCTGCAGGTTTACTATATCCCTAGGACCTTCCCATTCACGATGAAACACAGAAATTTCATCGGAAATAAATATAAGAGACACAATGCCGACTTAAGTACAGCAAGACTGAGTCTTCCTACTGTCTATGTTTTGAGCGTTTCCTGAGTCACCAGTTTTACATTCCGATGCACCTCTGCAGGTTTCCTGTATCCCTTGGACCTTCCCATTGACGATGAAACTCAGAAATTGCATCGAAATGAAATATAAGAGACACAATGCCGACTTAAGTACAAGAAAACAGTCTTCGTACGGTCAATGTTTTGAGCGTTTCCTGTGTCACCAGTTTTACCTTCCAATGCACCTCTGCCGGTTTACTATATCCGTTGGACCTTCCCATTGTCGATGAAACACAGAAATCGCATCGGAATTAAATATAAGAGACACAATGCCGACTTAAGTACAGGAAGACTGAGTCTTCCTACTGTCTATGATTTGAGCGTTTCCTGTGTCACCAGTTTTACATTCCGATGCACCTCTGCAGGTTTACTATATCCCTTGGACCTTCCCATTCACGATGAAACACAGAAATTTCATCGGAAAAAAATATAAGAGATACAATGCCGACTTTAGTACAGGAAGACTGAGTCTTCCTACTGTCTATGTTTTGAGCGTTTCCTGAGTCACCAGTTTTACATTCCGATGCACCTCTGCAGGATTCCTGTATCCCTTGGACCTTCCCATTGACGATGAAACACAGAAATTGCATCGAAATGAAAAATAAGAGACACAATGCCGACTTAAGTACAAGAAGACTGAGTCTTCCTACTGTCTATGTTTTGAGCGTTTCCTGTGTCATCAGTTTAACTTTCCGATGCACCTCTGAAGGTCTACTGTATCCCTTGGACCTTCACACTGACGATGAAACACAGAAATTGCATCGGAGTTCGATTTAAGAGACACAATGCCTACTTAAGCACAGGAAGACTGAGTCTTCCTACTGTCTATAATTTGAGCGTTTCCTGTGTCACCAGTTTTGCATTCCGATGCATCTGTACAGGTTTACTGTATCCCTTGGACCTTCACAGTGACGATGAAACACAGAAATTGCATCGGAATTTAAATATAAGAGACACATCGGCGACTTAAGTACAAGAAAACTGAGTCTTCTTACGGTCTATGTTCTGAGCGTATCCTGTGTCGCCAGTTTTACGTTCCGATGCACCTATGCCGGTTTACTGTATCCCTTGCCCCTTCCCATTGTCGATGAAACACAGAATTCGTATCGGAATTAAATATAAGAGACACAATGCCGACTTCAGTACTGGAAGACTGAGTCTTCCTACTGTCTATGTTTTGAGCATTCCTGTGTCATCAGTTTTACTTTCCGATGCACCTCTGCAGGTTTACTATATCCCTTGGACCTTCCCATTCACGATGAAACACAGAAATTTGATCGGAAAAAAATATAAGAGACACAATGCCGACTTTAGTACAGGAAGACTGAGTCTTCCTACTGTCTATGTTTTGAGCGTTTCCTGAGTCACCAGTTTTACATTCCGATGCACCTCTGCAGGTTCCCTGTATCCCTTGGACCTTCCCATTGACGATGAAACACAGAAATTGCATCGAAATGAAATATAAGAGACACAATGCCGACTTAAGTACAAGAAAACAGTCTTCGTGCGGTCAATGTTTTGAGCGTTTCCTGTGTCACCAGTTTTACCTTTCAATGCACCTCTGCCGGTTTACTATATCCCTTGGACCTTCCCATTGTCGATGAAACACAGAAATCGCATCGGAATTAAATATAAGAGACACAATGCCGACTTAAGTACAGGAAGACTGAGTCTTCCTACTGTCTATGTTTTGAGCGTTTCCTGTGTCACCAGTTTTACATTCCGATGCACCTCTGCAGGTTTACTGTATTCCTTTGACCTTCCCATTGACGATGAAACACAGAAATTGCATCGGAATTAAATACAAGAGACACAATGCCGACTTAAGTACAGGAAGACTGATTCTTCCTACTGTCTATGTTTTGAGCTTTTACTGTGTCTCTAGTTTTACATTGCGATGCACCTCTGCAGGTTTACTGTATCCCTTGGACCTTCCCATTGACGATGAAACACAGAAATTGCATCGGATTTAAATATAAGAGACACAATGCCGACGTAAGTACAGGAAGACTGAGTCATCCTACTGTCTATGATTTGAGCGCTTCCTGTGTCACCAGTTTTACTTTCTGATGCACCTCTGCAGGTTTGCTGTATCCCTTGGACCTTCACAGTGACGATGAAACACAGAAATTGCATCGGAGTTAGATTTAAGAGACACAATGTCTACTTAAGCACAGGAAGACTGAGTCTTCCTACTGTCTATAATTTGAGCGTTTCCTGTGTCACCAGTTTTGCATTCCGATGCATCTCTACAGGTTTACTGTATCCCTTGGACCTTCACAGTGACGATGAAACACAGAAATTGCATCGGAATTTAAATATAAGAGACACATCGCCGACTTAAGTACAAGAAAACTGAGTCTTCTTACGGTCTATGTTTTGAGCGTTTCCTGTGTCCCCAGTTTTACATTCCGATGCACCTATGCCGGTTTACTGTATCCCTTGCCCCCTCCCATTGTCGATGAAACACAGAAATCGTATCGGAATTAAATATAAGAGACACAATGCCGACTTAAGTACAGGAAGACTGAGTCTTCCTATTGTCTATGTTTTCAGCATTCCTGTGTCATCAGTTTTACATTCCGATGCACGTCTGCAGGTTAACTGTATCCCTTGGACCTTCCTAATGACGGTCAAAAACAGAAATTTCATCGGATTTAAATATAAGAGACACAATGCCGACTTAAGTACAGGAAGACTAAGTCTTCCTACTGTCTATGTTTTGAGCATTTCCTGTGTCATCAGATTTACTTTCCGATGCACCTCTGCAGGTTTACTATATCCCTTGGACCTTCCCATTCACGATGAAACACAGAAAATTCATCGGAAATAAATATAAGAGACACAATGCCGACTTAAGTACAGCAAGACTGAGTCTTCCTACTGTCTATGTTTTGAGCGTTTCCTGAGTCACCAGTTTTACATTCCGATGCACCTCTGCAGGTTCCCTGTATCCCTTGGACCTTCCCATTGACGATGAAACACAGAAATTGCATCGAAATGAAATATAAGAGACACAATGCCGACTTAAGTACAAGAAAACAGTCTTCGTACGGTCAATGTTTTGAGCGTTTCCTGTGTCACCAGTTTTACCTTCCAATGCACCTCTGCCGGTTTACTATATCCGTTGGACCTTCCCATTGTCGATGAAACACAGAAATCGCATCGGAATTAAATATAAGAGACACAATGCCGACTTAAGTACAGGAAGACTGAGTCTTCCTACTGTCTATGATTTGAGCGTTTCCTGTGTCACCAGTTTTACATTCCGATGCACCTCTGCAGGTTTTCTATATCCCTTGGACCTTCCCATTCACGATGAAACACAGAAATTTCATCGGAAAAAAATATAAGAGATACAATGCCGACTTTAGTACAGGAAGACTGAGTCTTCCTACTGTCTATGTTTTGAGCGTTTCCTGAGTCACCAGTTTTACATTCCGATGCACCTCTGCAGGTTTCCTGTATCCCTTGGACCTTCCCATTGACGATGAAACACAGAAATTGCATCGAAATGAAAAATAAGAGACACAATGCCGACTTAAGTACAAGAAGACTGAGTCATCCTACTGTCTATGTTTTGAGCGTTTCCTGTGTCATCAGTTTAACTTTCCGATGCACCTCTGCAGGTCTACTGTATCCCTTGGACCTTCACAGTGACGATGAAACACAGAAATTGCATCGGAGTTCGATTTAAGAGACACAATGCCTACTTAAGCACAGGAAGTCTGAGTCTTCCTACTGTCTATAATTTGAGCGTTTCCTGTGTCACCAGTTTTGCATTCCGATGCATCTCTATAGGTTTACTGTATCCCTTGGACCTTCACAGTGACGATGAAACACAGAAATTGCATCGGAATTTAAATATAAGAGACACATCGCCGACTTAAGTACAAGAAAACTGAGTCTTCTTACGGTCCATGTTCTGAGCGTTTCCTGTGTCGCCAGTTTTACGTTCCGATGCACCTATGCCGGTTTACTGTATCCCTTGGACCTTCCCATTGACGATGAAACACAGAAATTGCATCGGAATTAAATACAAGAGACACAATGCCGACTTAAGTACAGGAAGACGGAGTCTTCCTACTGTCTATGTTTTGAGCTTTTCCTGTGTCTCTAGTTTTACATTCCGATGCACCTCTGCAGGTTTACTGTATCCCTTGGACCTTCCCAATGACGATGAAACACAGAAATTGCATCGGATTTAAATATAAGAGATGCAATGCCGACTTAAGTACAGGAAGACTGAGTCATCCTACTGTCTATAATATGAGCGTTTCCTGTGTCACCAGTTTTATTTTCCGATGCACCTCTACAGGTTTACTGTATCTCTTGGACCTTCACAGTGACGATGAAACACAGAAAAATTGCATCGGAATTAAATATAAGAGACACAATGCCGACTTAAGTACAGGAAGACTAAGTCTTCCTACTGTCTTTGTTTTGAGCGTTTCCTGTGTCATCAGTGTTACTTTCCGATGCCCCTCTGCAGGTTTACTATATCCCTTGGACCTTCCCATTCACGATGAAACACAGAAATTTCATCGGAAATAAATATAAGAGACACAAGCCGACTTAAGTATAGGAAGACTGAGTCTTCCCACTGTCTATGATTTGAGCGTTTCCTGTGTCACCAGTTTTACATTCCGATGCAACTCTGCAGGTTTACTGTATCCCTTGGACCTTCCCATTCACGATGAAACACAGAAATTTCATCGGAAATAAATATAAGAGACACAATGCCGACTTAAGTACAGGAAGACTGAGTCATCCTACTGTCTATGTTTTGAGCGCTTCCTGTGTCACCAGTTGTACTTTCTGATTCACCTCTGCAGGTTTGCTGTATCCCTTGGACCTTCACAGTGACGATGAAACACAGAAATTGCATCGGAGTTAGATTTAAGAGACACAATGTCTACATAAGCACAGGAAGACTGAGTCTTCCTACTGTCTATAATTTGAGCGTTTCCTGTGTCACCAGTTTTGCATTCCGATGCATCTCTACAGGTTTACTGTATCCCTTGGACCTTCACAGTGACGATGAAACACAGAAATTGCATCGGAATTTAAATATAAGAGACACATCGCCGACTTAAGTACAAGAAAACTGAGTCTTCTTACGGTCTATGTTTGGAGAGTTTCCTGTGTCCCCAGTTTTACATTCCGATGCACCTATGCCGGTTTACTGTATCCCTTGCCCCTTCCCATTGTCGATGAAACACAGAAATCGTATCGGAATTAAATATAAGAGACACAATGCCGACTTAAGTAAAGGAAGACTGAGTCTTCCTAACGTCTATGTTTTCAGCATTCCTGTGTCATCAGTTTTACATTCCGATGCACGTCTGCAGGTTAACTGTATCCCTTGGACCTTCCCATTGACAATGAAAAACAGAAATTGCATCGGATTTAAATATAAGAGACACAATGCCGACTTAAGTACAGGAAGACTGAGTCTTCCTACTGTCTATAATTTGAGCGTTTCCTGTGTCACCAGTTTTATTTTCCGATGCACCTCTACAGGTTTACTGTATCTCTTGGACCTTCACAGTGACGATGAAACACAGAAAAATTGCATCGGAATTAAATTTAAGAGACACAATGCCGACTTAAGTACAGGAAGACTAAGTCTTACTACTGTCTTTGTTTTGAGCGTTTCCTGTGTCATCAGTTTTACGTTCGGATGCACCTCTGCAGGTTTACTATATCCCTTGGACCTTCCCATTCACGATGAAACACAGAAATTTCATCGGAAATAAATATAAGAGACACAAGCCGACTTAAGTATAGGAAGACTGAGTCTTCCCACTGTCTATGATTTGAGCGTTTCGTGTGTCACCAGTTTTACATTCCGATGCACCTCTGCAGGTTTACTGTATCCCTTGGACCTTCCCATTGACGATGAAACACAGAAATTGCATCGGAATTAAATACAAGAGACACAATGCCGACTTAAGTACAGGAAGACTGAGTCTTCCTACTGTCTATGTTTTGAGCTTTTCCTGTGTCTCTAGTTTTACATTCCGATGCACCTCTGCAGGTTTACTGTATCCCTTGGACCTTCCCATTGACGATGAAACACAGAAATTGCATCGGATTTAAATATAAGAGATGCAATGCCGACTTAAGTACAGGAAGACTGAGTCATCCTACTGTCTATGTTTTGAGCGCTTCCTGTGTCACCAGTTTTACTTTCTGATGCACCTCTGCAGGTTTGCTGTATCCCTTGGACCTTCACAGTGACGATGAAACACAGAAATTGCATCGGAGTTAGATTTAAGAGACACAATGTCTATTTTGTCTACACAATGTGTCATCAGTTTTACTTTCCGATGCACCTCTGCACTTTTACTATATCCCTTGGACCTTCCCATTGACGATGAAACACAGAAATTGCATCGGAAATAAATATAAGAGACACAATGCCGACTTAAGTACAGGAAGACTGAGTCTTCCTACTGTCTATAATTTGAGCGTTTCCTTTGTCACCAGTTTTGCATTCCGATGCATCTCTACAGGTTTACTGTATCCCTTGGACCTTCACATTGACGATGAAACACAGAAATTGCATCGGAATTAAATATAAGAGACACATCGCCGACTTAAGTACAAGAAAACTGAGTCTTCTTACGGTCTATGTTTTGAGCGTTTCCTGTGTCCCCAGATTTACATTCCGATGCACCTATGCCGGTTTACTGTATCCCTTGCCCCTTCCCATTGTCGATGAAACACAGAAATCGTATCGGAATTAAATATAAGAGACACAATGCCGACTTAAGTACAGGAAGACTGAGTCTTCCTACTGTCTATGTTTGAACGATTCCTGTGTCATCAGTTTTACTTTCCGATGCACCTCTGCAGGTTTACTATATCCCTTGGAACTTCCCATTGACGATGAAACACAGAAATTGCATTGGAGTTAAATATAAGAGTCACAATGCCGACTTAAGTACAGGAAGACTCAGTCTTCCTACTGTCTATGTTTTGAGCGTTTCCTGTGTCACCAGTTTTACATTCCGATGCACCTCTGCAGGTTTAGTGTATTCCTTGGAGCTTCCCATTGACGATGAAACACAGAAATTGCATCGGAATTAAATATAAGAGACACAATGCCGACTTAAGTACAGGAAGACTAAGTCTTCCTACCGTCTATGCTTTGAACTATTCCTGTGTCATCAGTTTTACTTTCCGATGCCCCTCTGCAGGTTTACTATATCCCTTGGACCTTCCCATTCACGATGAAACACAGAAATTTCATCGGAAATAAATATAAGAGACACAAGCCGACTTAAGTATAGGAAGACTGAGTCTTCCCACTGTCTATGATTTGAGCGTTTCCTGTGTCACCAGTTTTACATTCCGATGCAACTCTGCAGGTTTACTGTATCCCTTGGACCTTCCCATTCACGATGAAACACAGAAATTTCATCGGAAATAAATATAAGAGACACAATGCCGACTTAAGTACAGGAAGACTGAGTCATCCTACTGTCTATGTTTTGAGCGCTTCCTGTGTCACCAGTTTTACTTTCTGATTCACCTCTGCAGGTTTGCTGTATCCCTTGGACCTTCACAGTGACGATGAAACACAGAAATTGCATCGGAGTTAGATTTAAGAGACACAATGTCTACATAAGCACAGGAAGACTGAGTCTTCCTACTGTCTATAATTTGAGCGTTTCCTGTGTCACCAGTTTTGCATTCCGATGCATCTCTACAGGTTTACTGTATCCCTTGGACCTTCACAGTGACGATGAAACACAGAAATTGCATCGGAATTTAAATATAAGAGACACATCGCCGACTTAAGTACAAGAAAACTGAGTCTTCTTACGGTCTATGTTTGGAGAGTTTCCTGTGTCCCCAGTTTTACATTCCGATGCACCTATGCCGGTTTACTGTATCCCTTGCCCCTTCCCATTGTCGATGAAACACAGAAATCGTATCGGAATTAAATATAAGAGACACAATGCCGACTTAAGTAAAGGAAGACTGAGTCTTCCTAACGTCTATGTTTTCAGCATTCCTGTGTCATCAGTTTTACATTCCGATGCACGTCTGCAGGTTAACTGTATCCCTTGGACCTTCCCATTGACAATGAAAAACAGAAATTGCATCGGATTTAAATATAAGAGACACAATGCCGACTTAAGTACAGGAAGACTGAGTCTTCCTACTGTCTATAATTTGAGCGTTTCCTGTGTCACCAGTTTTATTTTCCGATGCACCTCTACAGGTTTACTGTATCTCTTGGACCTTCACAGTGACGATGAAACACAGAAAAATTGCATCGGAATTAAATTTAAGAGACACAATGCCGACTTAAGTACAGGAAGACTGAGTCTTCCTACTGTCTATGTTTTGAGCGTTTCCTGTGTCATCAGTTTTACGTTCGGATGCACCTCTGCAGGTTTACTATATCCCTTGGACCTTCCCATTGACGATGAAACACAGAAATTGCATCGGATTTAAATATAAGAGATGCAATGCCGACTTAAGTACAGGAAGACTGAGTCATCCTACTGTCTATGTTTTGAGCGCTTCCTGTGTCACCAGTTTTACTTTCTGATGCACCTCTGCAGGTTTGCTGTATCCCTTAGACCTTCACAGTGACGATGAAACACAGAAATTGCATCGGAGTTAGATTTAAGAGACACAATGTCTACAATGTCTACACAATGTGTCATCAGTTTTACTTTCCGATGCACCTCTGCACTTTTACTATATCCCTTGGACCTTCCCATTGACGATGAAACACAGAAATTGCATCGGAAATAAATATAAGAGACACAATGCCGACTTAAGTACAGGAAGACTGAGTCTTCCTACTGTCTATAATTTGAGCGTTTCCTTTGTCACCAGTTTTGCATTCCGATGCATCTCTACAGGTTTACTGTATCCCTTGGACCTTCACATTGACGATGAAACACAGAAATTGCATCGGAATTAAATATAAGAGACACATCGCCGACTTAAGTACAAGAAAACTGAGTCTTCTTACGGTCTATGTTTTGAGCGTTTCCTGTGTCCCCAGATTTACATTCCGATGCACCTATGCCGGTTTACTGTATCCCTTGCCCCTTCCCATTGTCGATGAAACACAGAAATCGTATCGGAATTAAATATAAGAGACACAATGCCGACTTAAGTACAGGAAGACTGAGTCTTCCTACTGTCTATGTTTGAACGATTCCTGTGTCATCAGTTTTACTTTCCGATGCACCTCTGCAGGTTTACTATATCCCTTGGAACTTCCCATTGACGATGAAACACAGAAATTGCATTGGAGTTAAATATAAGAGTCACAATGCCGACTTAAGTACAGGAAGACTCAGTCTTCCTACTGTCTATGTTTTGAGCGTTTCCTGTGTCACCAGTTTTACATTCCGATGCACCTCTGCAGGTTTAGTGTATTCCTTGGAGCTTCCCATTGACGATGAAACACAGAAATTGCATCGGAATTAAATATAAGAGACACAATGCCGACTTAAGTACAGGAAGACTAAGTCTTCCTACCGTCTATGCTTTGAACTATTCCTGTGTCATCAGTTTTACTTTCCGATGCACCTCTGCACTTTTACTATATCCCTTGGACCTTCCCATTGACGATGAAACACAGAAATTGCATCGGAAATAAATATAAGAGACACAATGCCGACTTAAGTACAGGAAGACTGAGTCTTCCTACTGTCTATGCTTTGATCGTTTCCTGGGTCACCAGTTTTACATTCCGATGCACCTCTGCAGGTTTACTGTATCCCTTGGACCTTCCCATTGACGATGAAACACAGAAATTGCATCGGAATTAAATATAAGACACACAATGCCGACTTAAGTACAGGAAGACTGAGTCTTCCTACAGTCTATGTTTTGAGCGTTTCCTGTGTCACCAGTTTTACATTCTGATGAACCTCTGCAGGTTTACTGTATCCCTTGGACCTTCCCATTGACGATGAAACACAGAAATTGCATCGGAATTAAATACAAGAGACACAATGCCGACTTAAGTACAGGAAGACTGAGTCTTCCTACAGTCTATGTTTTGAGCGTTTCCTGTGTCACCAGTTTTACATTCTGATGCACCTCTGCAGGTTTACTGTATCCCTTGAACCTTCACAGTGACGATGAAACACAGAAATTGCATCGGAGTTAGATTTAAGAGACACAATGCCTACTTAAGCACAGGAAGACTGAGTCTTCCTACTGTCTATAATTTGAGCGTTTCCTGTGTCACCAGCTTTGCATTCCGATGCATCTCTACAGGTTTACTGTATCCCTTGGACCTTCACAGTGACGATGAAACACAGTAATTGCATCGGAATTTAAATATAAGAGACACATCGCCGACTTAAGTACAAGAAAACTGAGTCTTCTTACCGTCTATGTTTTGAGCGTTTCCTGTGTCGCCAGTTTTACATTCCGATGTACCTATGCCGGTTTACTGTATCTCTTGCCCCTTCCCATTGTCGATGAAACACAGAAATCGTATCGGAATTAAATATAAGAGACACAATGCCGACTTAAGTACAGGAAGACTGAGTCTTCCTACTGTCTATGTTTTCAGCATTCCTGTGTCATCAGTTTTACATTCCGATGCACGTCTGCAGGTTAACTGTATCCCTTGGACCTTCCCATTGACGATGAAAAACAGAAATTGCATCGGATTTAAATATAAGAGACACAATGCCGACTTAAGTACAGGAAGACTAAGTCTTCCTACTGTCTATGTTTTGAGCGTTTCCTGTGTCATCAGTTTTACTTTCCGATGCACCTCTGCAGTTTTACTATATCCCTTGGACCTTCCCATTCACGATGAAACACAGAAATTTCATCGGAAAAAAATATAAGAGACACAATGCCGACATTAGTACAGGAAGACTGAGTCTTTCTACTGTCTATGTTTTGAGCGTTTCCTGAGTCACCAGTTTTACATTCCGATGCACCTCTGCAGGTTTCCTGTATCCCTTGGACCTTCCCATTGACGATGAAACACAGAAATTGCATCGAAATTAAATATAAGAGACACAATGCCGACTTAAGTACAAGAAAACAGTCTTCGTACGGTCAATGTTTTGAGCGTTTCCTGTGTCACCAGTTTTACCTTCCGATGCACCTCTACCGTTTTTCTATATCCCTTGGACCTTCCCATTGTCGATGAAACACAGAAATCGCATCGGAATTAAATATAAGAGACACAATGCCGACTTAAGTACAGGAAGACTGAGTCTTCCTACTGTCTATGCTTTGAGCGTTTCCTGTGTCACCAGTTTTACATTCTGATGCACCTCTGCAGGTTTACTGTATCCATTGGTCCTTCCCATTGACGATGAAACACAGAAATTGCATTGGAGTTTAATATAAGAGACACAATGCCGACTTAAGTACAATAAGACTGAGTCTTCCTACTGTCTATGTTTTGAGCGTTTCCTGTGTCACCAGTTTTACATTCCGATGAACCTCTGCAGGTTTACTGTATCCCTTGGACCTTCCCATTGACGATGAAACACAGAAATTGCATCGGAAGTAAATATAAGACACACAATGCCGACTTAACTACAGGAAGACTGAGTCTTCCTACAGTCTATGTTTTGAGCGTTTCCTGTGTCACCAGTTTTACATTCTGATGAACCTCTGCAGGTTTACTGTATCCCTTGTACCTTCCCATTGACGATGAAACACAGAAATTGCATCGGAATTAAATATAAGAGACACAATGCCGACTTAAGTACAGGAAGACTGAGTCTTCCTACTGTCTATAATTTGAGCGTGTCCTGTGCCACCAGTTTTATTTTCCGATTCACCTCTACAAGTTTACTGTATCTCTTGGACCTTCACAGTGACGATGAAACACAGAAATTGCATCGGAATTAAATATAAGAGACACAATGCCTCTTAAGTACAGGAAGACTAAGTCTTCCTACTGTCTTTGTTTTGAGCGTTTCCTGTGTCATCAGTTTTTCTTTCCGATGCGCCTCTGCAGGTTTACTGTATCCCTTGGACCTTCCCATTGACGATGAAACACAGAAATTGCATCGGAATTAAATATAAGAGACACAATGCCGACCTAAGTCCAGGAAGACTGAGTCTTCCTACTGTCTATGTTTTGAGCGCTTCCTGTGTCACCAGTTTTACTTTCTGATGCACCTCTGCAGGTTTACTGTATCCCTTGGACCTTCACAGTGACGATGAAACACAGAAATTGCATCGGAGTTAGATTTAAGAGACACAATGCCTACTTAAGTACAGGAAGACTGAGTCTTCCTACTGTCTATAATTTGAGCGTGTCCTGTGCCACCAGATTTACATTCCGATGCACCTCTGCAGGTTTACTGTATCCCTTGGACCTTCCCATTGACGATGAAACACAGAAATTGCATCGGAATTAAATATAAGAGACACAATGCCGACTTAAGTACAGGAAGACTGAGTCTTCCTACTGTCTA
Organism: Schistocerca nitens; assembly: GCF_023898315.1. Classification (NCBI taxonomy): domain Eukaryota; kingdom Metazoa; phylum Arthropoda; class Insecta; order Orthoptera; family Acrididae; genus Schistocerca; species Schistocerca nitens. The sequence continues at coordinate 538,027,125 of NC_064622.1, forward strand.
TGTTTTGCGCACTTCCTGTGTCACCAGTTTTACTTTCTGATGCACCTCTGAAGGTTTACTGTATCCCTTGGACCTTCACAGTGACGATGAAACACAGAAATTGCATCGGAGTTAGATTTAAGAGACACAATGCCTACTTAAGCACAGGAAGACTGAGTCTTCCTACTGTCTTTGATTTGAGCGTTTCCTGTGTCACCAGTTTTGCATTCCGATTCATCTCTACAGGTTTACTGTATACCTTTGGACCTTCACAATGACGATGAAACACAGAAATTGCATCGGAATTTAAATATAAGAGACACATCGCCGACTTAAGTAGATGAAGACTGAGTCTTCCTACTGTCTATGTTTTGAGCACTCCTGTGTCATCAGTTTTACATTCCGATGCACGTAAGCAGGTTTACTGTATCCCTTGGACCTTCCCATTGACGATGAAAAACAGAAATTGCATCGGATTTAAATATAAGAGACACAATGCCGACTTAAGTACAGGAAGACTAAGTCTTCCTACTGTCTATGTTTTGAGCTTTTCCTGTGTCATCAGTTTTACTTTCCGATGCACCTCTGCAGGTTTACTATATCCCTTGGACCTTCCCATTCACGATGAAACACAGAAATTTCATTGGAAAAAAATATAAGAGACACAATGCCGACTTTAGTACAGGAAGACTGAGTCTTCCTTCTGTCTATGTTTTGAGCGTTTCCTGAGTTACCAGTTTTACATTCCGATGCACCTCTGCAGGTTTCCTATATCCCTTGGACCTTCCCATTGACGATGAAACATAGAAATTGCATCGAAATTAAATATAAGTGACATAATGCCGACTTCAGTACAAGAAAACAGTCTTCGTACGGTCAATGTTTTGAGCGTTTCCTGTGTCACCAGTTTTACCTTCCGATGCACCTCTGCCGGTTTACTATATCCCTTGGACCATCGCATTGTCGATCAAACACAGAAATCGCATCGGAATTAAACATAAGAGACACAATGCCGACTTAAGTACAGGAAGACTGAGTCTTCCTACTGTCCTACTGTCTATGTTTTGAGCGTTTCCTGTGTCACCGGTTTTACATTCTGATGCACCTCTGCAGGTTTACTGTATCCATTGGACCTTCACATTGACGATGAAACACAGATATTGCATTGGAGTTAAATATAGGAGACACAATGCCGACTTAAGTACAGGAAGACTGAGTCTTCCTACTGTCTATGTTTTGAGTGTTTCCTGTGTCACCAGTTTTACATTCCGTTGCACCTCTGCAGGTTTACTGTATTCCTTGAACCTTCCCATTGACGATGAAACACAGATATTGCATCGGAATTAAATATAAGAGACACAATGCCGACTTAAGTACAGGAAGACTAAGTCTTCCTACTGTCTATGTTTGAACGATTCCTGTGTCATCAGTTTTACTTTCCGATGCACCTCTGCAGGTTAACTGTATCCCTTGGACCTTCCCATTGACGATGAAAAACAGAAATTGCATCGGATTTAAATATAAGAGACACAATGCCGACTTAAGTACAGATAGACTAAGTCTTCCTACTGTCTATGTTTCGAGCGTTTCCTGTGTCTTCAGTTTTACTTTCCGATGCACCTCTGCAGGTTTACTATATCCCTTGGACCTTCCCATTCACGATGAAACACAGAAATTTCATCGGAAATAAATATAAGAGACACAATGCCGACTAAAGTACAGCAAGACTGAGTCTTCCTACTGTCTATGTTTTGAGCGTTTCCTGTGTCACCAGATTTACATTCCGATGTACCTCTGCAGGTTTACTGTATCCCTTGGACCTTCCCATTGACGATGAGACACAGAAATTTCATCGGAAAAAAATATAAGAGACACAATGCCGACATTAGTACAGGAAGACTGAGTCTTTCTACTGTCTATGTTTTGAGCGTTTCCTGAGTCACCAGTTTTACATTCCGATGCACCTCTGCAGGTTTCCTGTATCCCTTGGACCTTCCCATTGACGATGAAACACAGAAATTGCATCGAAATTAAATATAAGAGACACAATGCCGACTTAAGTACAAGAAAACAGTCTTCGTACGGTCAATGTTTTGAGCGTTTCCTGTGTCACCAGTTTTACCTTCCGATGCACCTCTACCGGTTTACTATATCCCTTGGACCTTCCCATTGTCGATGAAACACAGAAATCGCATCGGAATTAAATATAAGAGACACAATGCCGACTTAAGTACAGGAAGACTGAGTCTTCCTACTGTCTATGCTTTGAGCGTTTCCTGTGTCACCAGTTTTACATTCTGATGCACCTCTGCAGGTTTACTGTATCCATTGGTCCTTCCCATTGACGATGAAACACAGAAATTGCATTGGAGTTTAATATAAGAGACACAATGCCGACTTAAGTACAATAAGACTGAGTCTTCCTACTGTCTATGTTTTGAGCGTTTCCTGTGTCACCAGTTTTACATTCCGATGCACCTCTGCAGGTTTACTGTATCCCTTGGACCTTCCCATTGACGATGAAACACAGAAATTGCATCGGAAGTAAATATAAGACACACAATGCCGACTTAACTACAGGAAGACTGAGTCTTCCTACAGTCTATGTTTTGAGCGTTTCCTGTGTCACCAGTTTTACATTCTGATGAACCTCTGCAGGTTTACTGTATCCCTTGTACCTTCCCATTGACGATGAAACACAGAAATTGCATCGGAATTAAATATAAGAGACACAATGCCGACTTAAGTACAGGAAGACTGAGTCTTCCTACTGTCTATAATTTGAGCGTGTCCTGTGCCACCAGTTTTATTTTCCGATTCACCTCTACAGGTTTACTGTATCTCTTGGACCTTCACAGTGACGATGAAACACAGAAATTGCATCGGAATTAAATATAAGAGACACAATGCCGACTTAAGTACAGGAAGACTAAGTCTTCCTACTGTCTTTGTTTTGAGCGTTTCCTGTGTCATCAGTTTTTCTTTCCGATGCGCCTCTGCAGGTTTACTGTATCCCTTGGACCTTCCCATTGACGATGAAACACAGAAATTGCATCGGAATTAAATATAAGAGACACAATGCCGACCTAAGTCCATGAAGACTGAGTCTTCCTACTGTCTATGTTTTGAGCTCTTCCTGTGTCACCAGTTTTACTTTCTGATGCACCTCTGCAGGTTTACTGTATCCCTTGGACCTTCACAGTGACGATGAAACACAGAAATTGCATCGGAGTTAGATTTAAGAGACACAATGCCTACTTAAGTACAGGAAGACTGAGTCTTCCTACTGTCTATAATTTGAGCGTGTCCTGTGCCACCAGTTTTACGTTCCGATGCACCTCTGCAGGTTTACTGTATCCCTTGGACCTTCCCATTGACGATGACACACAGAAATTGCATCGGAATTAAATATAAGAGACACAATGCCGACTTAAGTACAGGAAGACTGAGTCTTCCTACTGTCTATGTTTTGCGCACTTCCTGTGTCACCAGTTTTACTTTCTGATGCACCTCTGAAGGTTTACTGTATCCCTTGGACCTTCACAGTGACGATGAAACACAGAAATTGCATCGGAGTTAGATTTAAGAGACACAATGCCTACTTAAGCACAGGAAGACTGAGTCTTCCTACTGTCTTTGATTTGAGCGATTCCTGTGTCACCAGTTTTGCATTCCGATTCATCTCTACAGGTTTACTGTATACCTTTGGACCTTCACAATGACGATGAAACACAGAAATTGCATCGGAATTTAAATATAAGAGACACATCGCCGACTTAAGTAGATGAAGACTGAGTCTTCCTACTGTCTATGTTTTGAGCACTCCTGTGTCATCAGTTTTACATTCCGATGCACGTAAGCAGGTTTACTGTATCCCTTGGACCTTCCCATTGACGATGAAAAACAGAAATTGCATCGGATTTAAATATAAGAGACACAATGCCGACTTAAGTACAGGAAGACTAAGTCTTCCTACTGTCTATGTTTTGAGCTTTTCCTGTGTCATCAGTTTTACTTTCCGATGCACCTCTGCAGGTTTACTATATCCCTTGGACCTTCCCATTCACGATGAAACACAGAAATTTCATTGGAAAAAAATATAAGAGACACAATGCCGACTTTAGTACAGGAAGACTGAGTCTTCCTTCTGTCTATGTTTTGAGCGTTTCCTGAGTTACCAGTTTTACATTCCGATGCACCTCTGCAGGTTTCCTATATCCCTTGGACCTTCCCATTGACGATGAAACATAGAAATTGCATCGAAATTAAATATAAGTGACACAATGCCGTCTTCAGTACAAGAAAACAGTCTTCGTACGGTCAATGTTTTGAGCGTTTCCTGTGTCACCAGTTTTACCTTCCGATGCACCTCTGCCGGTTTACTATATCCCTTGGACCATCGCATTGTCGATCAAACACAGAAATCGCATCGGAATTAAACATAAGAGACACAATGCCGACTTAAGTACAGGAAGACTGAGTCTTCCTACTGTCCTACTGTCTATGTTTTGAGCGTTTCCTGTGTCACCGGTTTTACATTCTGATGCACCTCTGCAGGTTTACTGTATCCATTGGACCTTCACATTGACGATGAAACACAGATATTGCATTGGAGTTAAATATAGGAGACACAATGCCGACTTAAGTACAGGAAGACTGAGTCTTCCTACTGTCTATGTTTTGAGTGTTTCCTGTGTCACCAGTTTTACATTCCGTTGCACCTCTGCAGGTTTACTGTATTCCTTGAACCTTCCCATTGACGATGAAACACAGATATTGCATCGGAATTAAATATAAGAGACACAATGCCGACTTAAGTACAGGAAGACTAAGTCTTCCTACTGTCTATGTTTGAACGATTCCTGTGTCATCAGTTTTACTTTCCGATGCACCTCTGCAGGTTAACTGTATCCCTTGGACCTTCCCATTGACGATGAAAAACAGAAATTGCATCGGATTTAAATATAAGAGACACAATGCCGACTTAAGTACAGATAGACTAAGTCTTCCTACTGTCTATGTTTCGAGCGTTTCCTGTGTCTTCAGTTTTACTTTCCGATGCACCTCTGCAGGTTTACTATATCCCTTGGACCTTCCCATTCACGATGAAACACAGAAATTTCATCGGAAATAAATATAAGAGACACAATGCCGACTAAAGTACAGCAAGACTGAGTCTTCCTACTGTCTATGTTTTGAGCGTTTCCTGTGTCACCAGATTTACATTCCGATGTACCTCTGCAGGTTTACTGTATCCCTTGGACCTTCCCATTGACGATGAGACACAGAAATTGCATCGGAATTAAATATAAGAGACACAATGCCGACTTAAGTGCAGGAAGACTGAGTCTTCCTACTGTCTATGTTTTGAGCACTTCCTGTGTCACCAGTATTACTTTCTGATGCACCTCTGCAGGTTTACTGTATCCCTTGGACCTTCGCATCGACGATGAAACACAGAAATTGCATCGGAGTTAGATTTAAGAGACACAATGCCTACTTAAGCACAGGAAGACTGAGTCTTCCTACTGTCTATAATTTGAGCGTTTCCTGTGTCACCAGTTTTGCATTCTGATGCATCTCTACAGGTCTACTGTATCCCTTGGACCTTCACAGTGACGATGAAACACAGAAATTGCATCGGAATTTAAATATAAGAGACACATCGCCGACTTAAGTACAAGAAAACTGAGTCTTCTTACGGTCTATGTTTTGAGCGTTTCCTGTGTCGCCAGTTTTACATTCCGATGCACCTATGCCGGTTTACTGTATCCCTTGCCCCTTCCCATTGTCGATGAAACACAGAAATCGTATCGGAATTAAATATAAGAGACACAATGCCGACTTAAGTACAGGAAGACAGAGTCTTCCTACTGTCTATGTTTTGAGCATTCCTGTGTCATCAGTTTTACATTCCGATGCACGTCTGCAGGTTTACTGTATCCCTTGGACCTTCCCATTGACGATGAAAAACAGAAATTGCATCGGATTTAAATATAAGAGACACAATGCCGACTTAAGTACAGGAAGACTAAGTCTTCCTACTGTCTATGTTTTGAGCGTTTCCTGCGTCACTAGTTTTACATTCCGATGTACCTCTGCAGGTTTACTGTATCCCTTGGACCTTCCCATTGACGATGAAAAACAGAAATTGCATCGGATTTAAATATAAGAGACACAATGCCGACTTAAGTACAGGAAGACTATGTCTTCCTACTGTCTATGATTTGACCGTTTCCTGTGTCACCAGTTTTACATTCCGATGTACCTCTGCAGGTTTACTGTATCCCTTGGACCTTCCCATTGACGATGAAAAACAGAAATTGCATCGGAATTAAATATAAGAGACACAATGCCGACTTAAGTGCAGGAAGACTGAGTCTTCCTACTGTCTATGTTTTGAGCACTTCCTGTGTCACCAGTTTTGCTTTCTGATGCACCTCTGCAGGTTTACTGTATCCCTTGGACCTTCACAGTGACGATGAAACACAGAAATTGCATCGGAGTTAGATTTAAGGGACACAATGCCTACTTAAGCACAGGAAGACTGAGTCTTCCTTCTGTCTATAATTTGAGCGTTTCCTGTGTCACCAGTTTTGCATTCTGATGCATCTCTACAGGTTTACTGTATCCCTTGGACCTTCACAGTGACGATGAAACACAGAAATTGCATTGGAATTTAAATATAAGAGACACATCGCCGACTTAAGTACAAGAAAACTGAGTCTTCTTACGGTCTATGTTTTGAGCGTTTCCTGTGTCGCCAGTTTTACATTCCGATCCACCTAAGCCGGTTTACTTTATCCCTTGCCCCTTCCCATTATCGATGAAACACAGAAATCGTATCGGAATTAAATATAAGAGACACAATGTCGACTTAATTACAGGAAGACTGAGTCTTCCTACTGTCTATGTTTTGAGCATTCCTGTGTCATCAGTTTAACATTCCGATGCACGTCTGCAGGTTTACTGTATCCCTTGGACCTTCTCATTGACGATGAAAAACAGAAATTGCATCGGATTTAAATATAAGAGCCACAATGCCGACTTAAGTACAGGAAGACTGAGTCTTCCTACTGTCTATGTTTTGAGCATTCCAGTGTCATCAGTTTTACTTTCCGATGCCCCTCTGCAGGTTTACTATATCCCTTGGACCTTCCCATTCACGATGAAACACAGAAATTTCATCGGAAAAAATATAAGAGACACAATGCCGACTTTAGTACAGGAAGACTGAGTCTTCCTACTGTCTATGTTTTGAGCGTCTCCTGGGTCACCAGTTTTACATTCCGATGCACCTCTGCAGGTTTCCTGTATCCCTTGGTCCTTCCCATTGACGATGAAACACAGAAATTGCATCGAAATTAAATATAAGAGACACAATGCCGACTTAAGTACAAGAAAACAGTCTTCGTACGGTCAATGTTTTGAGCGTTTCCTGTGTCACCAGTTTTACCTTCCGATGCACCTCTGCCGGTTTACTATATCCCTTGGACCTTCCCACTGTCGAGGAAACACAGAAATCGCATCGGAATTAAATATAAGAGACACAATGCCGACTTAAGTACAGGAAGACTGAGTCTTCCTACTGTCTATGTTTTGAGCGTTTCCTGTGTTACCAGTTTTACATTCTGATGAACCTCTGCAGGTTTACTGTATCCATTGGACCTTCCCATTGACGATGAAACACAGAAATTGCATTGGAGTTAAATATAAGGGACACAATGCCGACATAAGTACAGGAAGACTGAGTCTTCCTACTGTCTATGTTTTGAGCGTTTCCTGTGTCACCAGTTTTACATTCCGATGCACCTCTGCAGGTTTACCGTATTCCTTGGACCTTCCCATTAACGATGAAACACAGAAATTGCATCGGAATTAAATATAAGAGACACAATGCCGACTTAAGTACAGGAAGACTAAGTCTTCCTACTGTCTATGTTTGAACGATTCCTGTGTCATCAGTTTTACTTTCCGATGCACCTCTGCAGGTTTACTATATCCCTTGGACCTTCCCATTCACGGTGAAAAACAGAAACTTGATCGGAAAGAAATATAAGAGACACAATGCCGACTTAAGTACAGGAAGACTGAGTCTTCCTACTGTCTATGATTTGATCGTTTCCTGGGTCACCAGTTTTACATTCCGATGCACCTCTGCAGGTTTACTGTATCCCTTGGACCTTCCCATTGACGATGAAACACAGAAATTGCATTGGAATTAAATATAAGAGACACAATGCCGACTTAAGTACAGCAAGACTGAGTCTTCCTACTGTCTATGTTTTGAGCGTTTCCTGTGTCACTAGTTTCACATTCCGATGCAAATCTGCAGGTTTACTATATCCCTTGGACCTTCCCATTGACGGTGAAACACAGAAATTGCATCGGAATTAAATATAAGAGACACAATGCCGACTTAAGTACAGGAAGACTGAGTCTTCCTATAGTCTATGTTTTGAGCGTTTCCTGTGTCACCAGTTTTACATTCTGATGCACCTCTGCAGGTTTACTGTATCCCTTGTACATTCCCATTGACGATGAAACACAGAAATTGCATCGGAATTAAATATAAGAGACACAATGCCGACTTAAGTACAGGAAGACTGAGTCTTCCTGCTGTCTATAATTTGAGCGTTTCCTGTGTCACCAGTTTTATTTTCCGATGCACCTCTACAGGTTTACCGTATCCCTTGAACCTTCACAGTGACGATGAAACACAGAAATTGCATCGGAATTAAATATAAGAGACACAATGCCGACTTAAGTACAGGAAGACCAAGTCTTCCTACTGTCTTTGTTTTGAGCGTTTCCTGTGTCATCAGTTTTACTTTCCGATGCACCTCTGCAGGTTTACTATATCCCTTGGATGATCCCATTCACGATGAAACACAGAAATTTCATCGGAAATAAATATAAGAGACACAATGCCGACTTAGGTACAGGAAGACTGAGTCTTCCTACTGTCTATGTTTTGAGCGTTTCCTCTGTCACCAGTTTTACATTCTGATGCACCTCTGCAGGTTTACTGTATGCATTGGACCTTCCCATTGACGATGAAACACAGAAATTGCATTGGAGTTAAATATAAGAGACACAATGCCGACTTAAATACAGGAAGACTGAGTCTTCCTACTGTCTATGTTTTGAGCGTTTCCTGTGTCACCAGTTTTACATTCCGATGCGCCTCTGCAGGTTTTCTGTATTTCTTGGACCCTCCCATTGACGATGCAACACAGATATTGCATCGGAATTAAATATAAGAGACACAATGCCGACTTAAGTACAGGAAGACTAAGTCTTCCTACTGTCTATGTTTGAACGATTCCTGTGTCATCAGTTTTACTTTCCGATGCACCTCTGCAGGTTTACTATATCCCTTGGACCTTCCCATTCACGATGAAACACAGAAATTTCATCGGAAATAAATATAAGAGACACAATGCCGACTTAAGTACAGGAAGACTGAGTCTTCCTACTGTCTATGATTTGAGCGTTTCCTGTGTCACGAGTTTTACATTCCGATGCAAATCTGCAGGTTTACTATATCCCTTGGACCTTCCCATTGACAATGAAAAACAGAAATTGCATCGGAATTAAATATAAGAGACACAATGCCGACTTAAGTGCAGGAAGACTGAGTCTTCCTACTGTCTATGTTTTGAGCACTTCCTGTGTCACCAGTTTTGCTTTCTGATGCACCTCTGCAGGTTTACTGTATCCCTTGGACCTTCACAGTGACGATGAAACACAGAAATTGCATCGGAGTTAGATTTAAGGGACACAATGCCTACTTAAGCACAGGAAGACTGAGTCTTCCTTCTGTCTATAATTTGAGCGTTTCCTGTGTCACCAGTTTTGCATTCTGATGCATCTCTACAGGTTTACTGTATCCCTTGGACCTTCACAGTGACGATGAAACACAGAAATTGCATTGGAATTTAAATATAAGAGACACATCGCCGACTGAAGTACAAGAAAACTGAGTCTTCTTACGGTCTATGTTTTGAGCGTTTCCTGTGTCGCCAGTTTTACATTCCGATCCACCTAAGCCGGTTTACTGTATCCCTTGCCCCTTCCCATTATCGATGAAACACAGAAATCGTATCGGAATTAAATATAAGAGACACAATGTCGACTTAAGTACAGGAAGACTGAGTCTTCCTACTGTCTATGTTTTGAGCATTCCTGTGTCATCAGTTTTACATTCCGATGCACGTCTGCAGGTTTACTGTATCCCTTGGACCTTCCCATTGACGATGAAAAACAGAAATTGCATCGGATTTAAATATAAGAGCCACAATGCCGACTTAAGTACAGGAAGACTGAGTCTTCCTACTGTCTATGTTTTGAGCATTCCTGTGTCATCAGTTTTACTTTCCGATGCCCCTCTGCAGGTTTACTATATCCCTTGGACCTTCCCATTCACGATGAAACACAGAAATTTCATCAGAAAAAATATAAGAGACACAATGCCGACTTTAGTACAGGAAGACTGAGTCTTCCTACTGTCTATGTTTTGAGCGTCTCCTGGGTCAGCAGTTTTACATTCCGATGCACCTCTGCAGGTTTCCTGTATCCCTTGGTCCTTCCCATTGACGATGAAACACAGAAATTGCATCGAAATTAAATATAAGAGACACAATGCCGACTTAAGTACAAGAAAACAGTCTTCGTACGGTCAATGTTTTGAGCGTTTCCTGTGTCACCAGTTTTACCTTCCGATGCACCTCTGCCGGTTTACTATATCCCTTGGACCTTCCCACTGTCGAGGAAACACAGAAATCGCATCGGAATTAAATATAAGAGACACAATGCCGACTTAAGTACAGGAAGACTGAGTCTTCCTACTGTCTATGTTTTGAGCGTTTCCTGTGTTACCAGTTTTACATTCTGATGAACCTCTGCAGGTTTACTGTAGCCATTGGACCTTCCCATTGACGATGAAACACAGAAATTGCATTGGAGTTAAATATAAGGGACACAATGCCGACATAAGTACAGGAAGGCTGAGTCTTCTCACTATGTTTTGAGCGTTTCCTGTGTCACCAGTTTTACATTCCGATGCACCTCTGCAGGTTTACTGTATTCCTTGGACCTTCCCATTGACGATGAAACACAGAAATTGCATCGGAATTAAATATAAGAGACACAATGCCGACTTAAGTACAGGAAGACTAAGTCTTCCTACTGTCTATGTTTGAACGATTCCTGTGTCATCAGTTTTACTTTCCGATGCACCTCTGCAGGTTTACTATATCCCTTGGACCTTCCCATTCACGGTGAAAAACAGAAACTTGATCGGAAAGAAATATAAGAGACACAATGCCGACTTAAGTACAGGAAGACTGAGTCTTCCTACTGTCTATGATTTGATCGTTTCCTGGGTCACCAGTTTTACATTCCGATGCACCTCTGCAGGTTTACTGTATCCCTTGGACCTTCCCATTGACGATGAAACACAGAAATTGCATTGGAATTAAATATAAGAGACACAATGCCGACTTAAGTACAGCAAGACTGAGTCTTCCTACTGTCTATGTTTTGAGCGTTTCCTGTGTCACTAGTTTCACATTCCGATGCAAATCTGCAGGTTTACTATATCCCATGGACCTTCCCATTGACGGTGAAACACAGAAATTGCATCGGAATTAAATATAAGAGACACAATGCCGACTTAAGTACAGGAAGACTGAGTCTTCCTACAGTCTATGTTTTGAGCGTTTCCTGTGTCACCAGTTTTACATTCTGATGCACCTCTGCAGGTTTACTGTATCCCTTGTACCTTCCCATTGACGATGAAACACAGAAATTGCATCGGAATTAAATATAAGAGACACAATGCCGACTTATGTACAGGAAGACTGAGTCTTCCTGCTGTCTATAATTTGAGCGTTTCCTGTGTCACCAGTTTATTTTCCGATGCACCTCTACAGGTTTACCGTATCCCTTGAACCTTCACAGTGACGATGAAACACAGAAATTGCATCGGAATTAAATATAAGAGACACAATGCCGACTTAAGTACAGGAAGACCAAGTCTTCCTACTGTCTTTGTTTTGAGCGTTTCCTGTGTCATCAGTTTTACTTTCCGATGCACCTCTGCAGGTTTACTATATCCCTTGGATGATCCCATTCACGATGAAACACAGAAATTTCATCGGAAATAAATATAAGAGACACAATGCCGACTTAAGTATAGGAAGACTGAGTCTTCCGACTGTCTATGTTTTGAGCGTTTCCTGTGTCACCAGTTTTACATTCCGATGCACCTCTGCAGGTTTACTGTATCCGTTGGACCTTCCCACTCTCGATGAAACACAGAAATTGCATCGGAATTAAATATAAGAGACACAATGCCGACTTAAGTACAGGAAGACTGAGTCTTCCTACTGTCTATGTTTTGAGCGTTTCCTCTGTCACCAGTTTTACATTCTGATGCACCTCTGCAGGTTTACTGTATGCATTGGACCTTCCCATTGACGATGAAACACAGAAATTGCATTGGAGTTAAATATAAGAGACACAATGCCGACTTAAATACAGGAAGACTGAGTCTTCCTACTGTCTATGTTTTGAGCGTTTCCTGTGTCACCAGTTTTACATTCCGATGCGCCTCTGCAGGTTTTCTGTATTTCTTGGACCCTCCCATTGACGATGCAACACAGATATTGCATCGGAATTAAATATAAGAGACACAATGCCGACTTAAGTACAGGAAGACTAAGTCTTCCTACTGTCTATGTTTGAACGATTCCTGTGTGATCAGTTTTACTTTCCGATGCACCTCTGCAGGTTTACTATATCCCTTGGACCTTCCCATTCACGGTGAAACACAGAAATTTCATCGGAAATAAATATAAGAGACACAATGCCGACTTAAGTACAGGAAGACTGGGTCATCCTACTGTCTATGTTTTGATCGTTTCCTGGGTCACCAGTTTTACATTCCGATGTACCTCTGCAGGTTTACTGTATCCCTTGGACCTTCCCATTGACGATGAAAAACAGAAATTGCATCGGATTTAAATATAAGAGACACAATGCCGACTTAAGTACAGGAAGACTAAGTCTTCCTACTGTCTATGTTTTGACCGTTTCCTGTGTCACCAGTTTTACATTCCGATGTACCTCTGCAGGTTTACTGTATCCCTTCGACCTTCCCATTGACGATGAAAAACAGAAATTGATTCGGAATTAAATATAAGAGACACAATGCCGACTTAAGTGCAGGAAGACTGAGTCTTCCTACTGTCTGTGTTTTGAGCACTTCCTGTGTCACCAGTTTTACTTTCTGATGCACCTCTGCAGGTTTACTGTATCCCTTGGACCTTCACAGTGACGATGAAACACAGAAATTGCATCGGAGTTAGATTTAAGGGACACAATGCCTACTTAAGCACAGGAAGACTGAGTCTTCCTTCTGTCTATAATTTGAGCGTTTCCTGTGTCACCAGTTTTGCATTCTGATGCATCTCTACAGGTTTACTGTATCCCTTGGACTTTCACAGTGACGATGAAACACAGAAATTGCATCGGAATTTAAATATAAGAGACACATCGCCGACTTAAGTACAAGAAAACTGAGTCTTCTTACGGTCTATGTTTTGAGCGTTTCCTGTGTCGCCAGTTTTACATTCCGATCCACCTAAGCCGGTTTACTGTATCCCTTGCCCCTTCCCATTATCGATGAAACACAGAAATCGTATCGGAATTAAATATAAGAGACACAATGCCGACTTAAGTACAGGAAGACTGAGTCTTCCTACTGTCTATGTTTTGAGCATTCCTGTGTAATCAGTTTTACATTCCGATGCACGTCTGCAGGTTTACTGTATCCCTTGGACCTTCCCATTGACGATGAAAAACAGAAATTGCATCGGATTTAAATATAAGAGCCACAATGCCGACTTAAGTACAGGAAGACTGAGTCTTCCTACTGTCTATGTTTTGAGCATTCCTGTGTCATCAGTTTTACTTTCCGATGCCCCTCTGCAGGTTTACTATATCCCTTGGACCTTCCCATTCACGATGAAACACAGAAATTTCATCGGAAAAAATATAAGAGACACAATGCCGACTTTAGTACAGGAAGACTGAGTCTTCCTACTGTCTATGTTTTGAGCGTCTCCTGGGTCACCAGTTTTACATTCCGATGCACCTCTGCAGGTTTCCTGTATCCCTTGGACCTTCCCATTGACGATGAAACACAGAAATTGCATCGAAATTAAATATAAGAGACACAATGCCGACTTAAGTACAAGAAAACAGTCTTCGTACGGTCAATGTTTTGAGCGTTTCCTGTGTCACCAGTTTTACCTTCCGATGCACCTCTGCCGGTTTACTATATCCCTTGGACCTTCCCACTGTCGAGGAAACACAGAAGTCGCATCGGAATTAAATATAAGAGACACAATGCCGACTTAAGTACAGGAAGACTGAGTCTTCCTACTGTCTATGTTTTGAGCGTTTCCTGTGTTACCAGTTTTACATTCTGATGAACCTCTGCAGGTTTACTGTATCCATTGGACCTTCCCATTGACGATGAAACACAGAAATTACATTGGAGTTAAATATAAGGGACACAATGCCGACTTAAGTACAGGAAGACTGAGTCTTCCTACTGTCTATGTTTTGAGCGTTTCCTGTGTCACCAGTTTTACATTCCGATGCACCTCTGCAGGTTTACTGTATTCCTTGGACCTTCCCATTGACGATGAAACACAGAAATTGCATCGGAATTAAATATAAGAGACACAATGCCGACTTAAGTACAGGAAGACTAAGTCTTCCTACTGTCTATGTTTGAACGATTCCTGTGTCATCAGTTTTACTTTCCGATGCACCTCTGCAGGTTTACTATATCCCTTGGACCTTCCCATTCACGGTGACAAACAGAAACTTGATCGGAAAGAAATATAAGAGACACAATGCCGACTTAAGTACAGGAAGACTGAGTCTTCCTACTGTCTATGATTTGATCGTTTCCTGGGTCACCAGTTTTACATTCCGATGCACCTCTGCAGGTTTACTGTATCCCTTGGACCTTCCCATTGACGATGAAACACAGAAATTGCATTGGAATTAAATATAAGAGACACAATGCCGACTTAAGTACAGGAAGACTGAGTCTTCCTACTGTCTATGTTTTGAGCGTTTCCTGTGTCACTAGTTTCACATTCCGATGCATATCTGCAGGTTTACTATATCCCTTGGACCTTCCCATTGACGGTGAAACACAGAAATTGCATCGGAATCAAATATAAGAGACACAATGCCGACTTAAGTACAGGAAGACTGAGTCTTCCTACAGTCTATGTTTTGAGCGTTTCCTGTGTCACCAGTTTTACATTCTGATGCACCTCTGCAGGTTTACTGTATCCCTTGTACCTTCCCATTGACGATGAAACACAGAAATTGCATCGGAATTATAATATAAGAGACACAATGCCGACTTAAGTACAGGAAGACTGAGTCTTCCTGCTGTCTATAATTTGAGCGTTTCCTGTGTCACCAGTTTTATTTTCCGATGCACCTCTACAGGTTTACCGTATCCCTTGAACCTTCACAGTGACGATGAAACACAGAAATTGCATCGGAATTAAATATAAGAGACACAATGCCGACTTAAGTACAGGAAGACCAAGTCTTCCTACTGTCTTTGTTTTGAGCGTTTCCTGTGTCATCAGTTTTACTTTCCGATGCACCTCTGCAGGTTTACTATATCCCTTGGATGATCCCATTCACGATGAAACACAGAAATTTCATCGGAAATAAATATAAGAGACACAATGCCGACTTAAGTATAGGAAGACTGAGTCTTCCGACTGTCTATGTTTTGAGCGTTTCCTGTGTCACCAGTTTTACATTCCGATGCACCTCTGCAGGTTTACTGTATCCCTTGGACCTTCCCAGTGTCGATGAAACACAGAAATTGCATCGGAATTAAATATAAGAGACACAATGCCGACTTAAGTACAGGAAGACTGAGTCTTCCTACTGTCTATGTTTTGAGCGTTTCCTCTGTCACCAGTTTTACATTCTGATGCACCTCTGCAGGTTTACTGTATGCATTGGACCTTCCCATTGACGATGAAACACAGAAATTGCATTGGAGTTAAATATAAGAGACACAATGCCGACTTAAATACAGGAAGACTGAGTCTTCCTACTGTCTATGTTTTGAGCGTTTCCTGTGTCACCAGTTTTACATTCCGATGCGCCTCTGCAGGTTTACTGTATTTCTTGGACCCTCCCATTGACGATGCAACACAGATATTGCATCGGAATTAAATATAAGAGACACAATGCCGACTTAAGTACAGGAAGACTAAGTCTTCCTACTGTCTATGTTTGAACGATTCCTGTGTCATCAGTTTTACTTTCCGATGCACCTCTGCAGGATTACTATATCCCTTGGACCTTCCCATTCACGGTGAAACACAGAAATTGCATCGGAATTAAATATAAGAGACACAATGCCGACTTAAGTACAGGAAGACTGAGTCTTCCTACTGTCTATGTTTTGAGCGTTTCCTGTGTCACCAGTTTTATTTTCCGATGCACCTCTACAGGTTTACTGTATCCCTTGGACCTTCACAGTGACGATGAAACACAGAAATTGCATCGGAATTAAATATAAGAGACACAATGCCGACTTAAGTACAAGAAGACTAAGTCTTCCTACTGTCTTTGTTTTGAGCGTTTCCTGTGTCATCAGTTTTACTTTCCGATGCACCTCTGCAGGTTTACTATATCCCTTGGACCTTCCCATTCACGATGAAACACAGAAATTTCATCGGAAATAAATATAAGAGACACAATGCCGATTTAAGTATAGGAAGACTGAGTCTTCCTACTGTCTATGTTTTGAGCGTTTCCTGTGTCACCAGTTTTACATTCCGATGCACCTCTGCAGGTTTACTATATCCCTTGGACCTTCACATTGACGATGAAACACAGAAATTGCATCGGAATTAAATACAAGAGACACAATGCCGACTTAAGTACAGGAAGACTGAGTCTTTCTACTGTCTATGTTTTGAGCGTTTCCTGTGTCACTAGTTTTACATTCCGATGCACTTCTGCAGGTATACTGTATCCCTTGGACCTTCCCATTGACGAT
The DNA here is from genome assembly GCF_023898315.1 of Schistocerca nitens. Taxonomy (NCBI): domain Eukaryota; kingdom Metazoa; phylum Arthropoda; class Insecta; order Orthoptera; family Acrididae; genus Schistocerca; species Schistocerca nitens. Next base: position 538,044,229 of record NC_064622.1, read on the forward strand.
GAAACGCAGAAATTGCATAGGAATTAAATATAAGAGACACAATGCCGACTTAAGTACAGGAAGACTGAGTCTTCCTACTGTCTATGTTTTGAGCGCTTCCTGTGTCACCAGTTTTACTTTCTGATGCACCTCTGCAGGTTTACTGTATCCCTTGGACCTTCACAGTGACGATGAAACACAGAAATTGCATCGGAGTTAGATTTAAGAGACACAATGCCTACTTAAGCACAGGAAGACTGAGTCTTCCTACTGTCTATAATTTGAGCGTTTCCTGTGTCACCAGTTTTACATTCCGATGCATCTCTACAGGTTTACTGTATCCCTTGGACCTTCACAGTGACGATGAAACACAGAAATTGCATCGGAATTTAAATATAAGAGACACATCGCCGACTTAAGTACAAGAAAACTGAGTCTTCTTACGGTCTATGTTTTGAGCGTTTCCTGTGTCGCCAGTTTTACATTCCGATGCACCTATGCCGTTTTACTGTATCCCTTGCCCCTTCCCATTGTCGATGAAACACAGAAATCGTATCGGAATTAAATATAAGAGACACAATGCCGACTTAAGTACAGGAAGACTGAGTCTTCCTACTGTCTATGTTTTGAGCGCTTCATGTGTCACCAGTTTTACTTTCTGATGCACCTCTGGAGGTTTACTGTATCCCTTGGACCTTCACAGTGACGATGAAACACAGAAATTGCATCGGAGTTAGATTTAAGAGACACAATGCCGACATAAATACAGGAAGACTAAGTCTTCCTACTGTCTTTGTTTTGAGCGTTTCCTGTGTCATCAGTTTTACTTTCCGATGCACCTCTGCAGGTTTACTATATCCCTTGGATGATCCCATTCACGATGAAACACAGACATTTCATCGGAAATAAATATAAGAGACACAAAGCCGACTTAAGTATAGGAAGACTGAGTCTTCCTACTGTCTATGTTTTGAGCGTTTCCTGTGTCACCAGTTTTACATTCCGATGCACCTCTGCAGGTTTACTGTATCCCTTGGACCTTCCCATTGACGATGAAACACAGAAATTGCATCGGAATTAAATATAAGAGACACAATGCCGACTTAAGTACAGGAAGACTGAGTCTTCCTACTGTCTATGTTTTGAGCGTTTCCTGTGTCACTAGTTTTACATTCCGATGCAAATCTGCAGGTTTACTACATCCCTTGGACCTTCCCATTGACGATGAAACACAGAAATTGCATCGGAATTAAATATAAGAGACACAATGCGGACTAAAGTACAGGAAGACTGAGTCTTCCTACAGTCTATGTTTTGAGCGTTTCCTGTGTCACCAGTTTTACATTCTGATGCACCTCTGCAGGTTTACTGTATCCCTTGTACCTTCCCATTGACGATGAAACACAGAAATTGCATCGGAATTAAATATAAGAGACACAATGCCGACTTAAGTACAGGAAGACTGAGTCTTCCTACTGTCTATAATTTGAGCGTCTCCTGTGTCACCAGTTTTATTTTCCGATGCACCTCTACAGGTTTACTGTATCCCTTGGACCTTCACAGTGACGATGAAACACAGAAATTGCATCGGAATTAAATATAAGAGACACAATGCCGACTTAAGTACAAGAAGACTAAGTCTTCCTCCTGTCTTTGTTTTGATCGTTTCCTGTGTCATCAGTTTTACTTTCCGATGCACCTCTGCAGGTTTACTATATCCCTTGGACCTTCCCATTCACGATGAAACACAGAAATTTCATCGGAAATAAATATAAGAGACACAATGCCGACTTAAGTATAGGAAGACTGAGGCTTCCTACTGTCTATGTTTTGAGCGTTTCCTGTGTCACCAGTTTTACATTCCGATGCACCTCTGCAGGTATACTGTACCCCTTGTACCTTCCCATTGACGATGAAACACAGAAATTGCATCGGAATTAAATATAAGAGACACATCGCCGACTTAAGTACAAGAAAACTGAGTCTTCTTACGGTCTATGTTTTGAGCGTTTCCTGTGTCGCCAGTTTTACATTCCGATGCACCTATGCCGGTTTACTGTATCCCTTGCCCCTTCCCATTGTCGATGAAACACAGATATCATATCGGAATTAAATATAAGAGACACAATGCCGACTTAAATACAGGAAGACTGAGTCTTCCTACTGTCTATGTTTTGAGCGTTTCCTGTGTCACCAGTTTTACATTCTGATGCACCTCTGCAGGTTTACTGTATCCCTTGGACCTTCCCATTGACGATGAAACACAGAAATTGCATCGGAGTTAAATTTAAGAGACACAATGCCTACTTAAGCGCAGGAAGACTGAGTCTTCCTATTGTCTATAATTTGAGCGTTTCCTGTGTCACCAGTTTTGCATTCGGATACATCTCTACAGGTTTACTGTATCCCTTGGACCTTCCCATTCACGATGAAACACAGAAATTTCATCGGAAATAAATATAAGAGACACAATGCCGACTTAAGTACAGGAAGACTAAGTCATCCTACTGCCTATGTTTTGAGCTTTTCCCGTGTCATCAGTTTTACTTTCCGATGCACCTCTGCAGGTTTACTATATCCCTTGGACCTTCCCATTCACGATGAAACACAGAAATTTCACCGGAAAAAATATAAAGACACAATGCCGACTTTAGTACAGGAAGAATGAGTCTTCCTACTGTCTATGTTTTGAGCGTTTCCTGAGTCACCAGTTTTACATTCCGATGCACCTATGCAGGTTTCCTGTATCCCTTGGACCTTCCCATTGACGATGAAACACAGAAATTGCATGGAAATTAAATATAAGAGACACAATGCCGACTTAAGTACAAGAAAACAGTCTTCGTACGGTCAATGTTTTGAGCGTTTCCTGTGTCACCAGTTTTACCTTCCGATGCACCTCTGCAGGTTTACTATATCCCTTGGTCCTTCCCATTGTCTATGAAACACAGAAATCGCATCGGAATTAAATATAAGAGACACAATGCCTACTTAAGTACAGGAAGACTGAGTCTTCCTACTGTCTATGTTTTGATCGTTTCCTGGGTCACCAGTTTTACATTCCGATGCACCTCTGCAGGTTTACTGTATCCCTTGGACCTTCCCATTGACGATGAAACACAGAAATTGCATCGGAATTAAATATAAGAGACACAATGCCGACTTAAGTACAGGAAGACTGAGTCTTCCTACTGTCTATGTTTTGAGCGTTTCCTGTGTCACTAGTTTTACATTCCGATGCACTTCTGCAGGTATACTGTATCCCTTGGACCTTCCCATTGACGATGAAACACAGAAATTGCATCGTAATTAAATATAAGAGACACAATGCCGACTTAAGTACAGGAAGACTGAGTCTTCCTACTGTCTATTTTTGAGCGCTTCCTGTGTCACCAGCTTTACTTTCTGATGCACCTCTGCAGGTTTATTGTATCCCTTGGACCTTCACAGTGACGATGAAACACAGAAATTGCATCGGAGTTAGATTTAAGAGACACAATGCCTACTTAAGCACAGGAAGACTGAGTCTTCCTACTGTCTATAATTTGAGCGTTTCCTGTGTCACCAGTTTTGCATTCCGATGCATCTCTACAGGTTTACTGTATCCCTTGGACCTTCACAGTGTCGATGAAACACAGAAATTGCATCGGAATTTAAATATAAGAGACACATCGGCGACTTAAGTACAAGAAAAGTGAGTCTTCTTACGGTCTATGTTTTGAGCGTTTCCTGTGTCGCCAGTTTTACATTCCGATGCACCTATGCCGGTTTACTGTATCCCTTGCCCCTTCCCATTGTCGATGAAACACAGAAATCGTATCGGAATTAATTATAAGAGACACAATGCCGACTTAAGTACAGGAAGACTGAGTCTTCCTACTGCCAATGTTTTGAGCATTCCTGTGACATCAGTTTTACATTACGATGCACGTCTGCAGGTTAACTGTATCCCTTGGACCTTCCCATTGACGATGAAAAACAGAAATTGCATCGGATTTAAATATAAGAGACACAATGCCGACTTAAGTACAGGAAGAGTAAGTCTTCCTACTGTAAATGTTTGAGCTTTTCCTGTGTCATCAGTTTTACTTTCCGATGCACCTCTGCAGGTTTACTATATCCCTTGGACCTTCCCATTCACGATAAAACACAGAAATTTCATCGGAAGTAAATATAAGAGACACAATGCCGACTAAAGTACAGGAAGACTGAGTCTTCCTACTGTCTATGTTTTGAGCGTTTCCTGAGTCACCAGTTTTACATTCCGATGCACCTCTGCAGGATTCCTGTATCTCTTGGACCTTCCCATTGACGATGAAAGACAGAAATTGCTTCGAAATTAAATATAAGAGACACAATGCCGACTTAAGTACAAGAAAACAGTTTTCGTACGGTCAATGTTTTGAGCGTTTCCTGTGTCACCAGTTTTACATTCCGATGCATCTCTGCCGGTTTACTATATCCCTTGGACCTTCCTATTGTCGATGAAACACAGAAATCGCATCGGAATTAAATATAAGAGACACAATGCCGACTTAAGTACAGGAAGACTGAGTCTTCCTAAGGTCTATGTTTTGAGCGTTTCCTGTGTCACCAGTTTTACATTCTGATGCACCTCTGCAAATTTACTGTATCCCTTGTACCTTCCCATTGACGATGAAACACAGAAATTGCATCGGAATTAAATATAAGAGACACAATGCCGACTTAAGTACAGGAAGACTGAGTCTTCCTGCTGTCTTTAATTTGAGCGTTTCCTGTGTCACCAGTTTTATTTTCCGATGCACCTCTAGAGGTTTACTGTATCCCTTGGACCTTCACAGTGACGATGAAATACAGAAATTGCATCGGAATTAAATATAAGATACACAATGCCGACTTAAGTACAGGAAGACTAAGTCTTCCTACTGTCTTTGTTTTGAGCGTTTCCTGTGTCACTAGTTTTACATTCCGATGCAAATCTGCAGGTTTACTATATCCCCTGGACCTTCCCATTCACGATGAAACACAGAAATTGCATCGGAATTAAATATAAGAGACACAATGCGGACTTAAGTACAGGAAGACTGAGTCTTCCTACAGTCTATGCTTTGAGCGTTTCCTGTGTCACCAGTTTTACATTCTGATGCACCTCTGCAGGTTTACTGTATCCCTTGTACCTTCCCATTGACGATGAAACACAAAAATTGCATCGGAATTAAATATAAGAGACACAATGCCGACTTAAGTACAGGAAGACTGAGTCTTCCTACTGTCTATAATTTGAGCGTTTCCTGTGTAACCAGTTTTATTTTCCGATGCACCTCTACAGGTTTACTGTATCCCTTGGACCTTCCCATTGACGATGAAACACAGAAATTGCATCGGAATTAAATATAAGAGACACAATGCCGACTTAAGTACAGGAAGACTGAGTCTTCCTACTGTCTATGTTTTGAGCGTTTCCTGTGTCACTAGTTTTACATTCCGATGCAAATCTGCAGGTTTACTATATCCCTTGGACCTTCCCATTGACGATGAAAAACAGAAATTGCATCGGAATTAAATATAAGAGACACAATGCGGACTTTAGTACAGGAAGACTGAGTCTTCCTACAGTCTATGTTTTGAGCGATTCCTGTGTCACCAGTTTTACATTCTGATGCACCTCTGCAGGTTTACTGTATCCCTTGTACCTTCCCATTGACGATGAAACACAGAAATTGCATCGGAATTAAATATAAGAGACACATCGCCGACTTAAGTACAGGAAGACTGAGTCTTATTACTGTCTATAATTTGAGCGTTTCCTGTGTCACCAGTTTTATTTTCCGATGCACCTCTACAGGTTTACTGTATCCCTTGGACCTTCACAGTGACGATGAAACACAGAAATTGCATCGGAATTAAATATAAGAGACACAATGCCGACTTAAGTACAAGAAGACTAAGTCTTCCTCCTGTCTTTGTTTTGAGCGTTTCCTGTGTCATCAGTTTTACTTTCAGATGCACCTCTGCAGGTTTACTATATCCCTTGGACCTTCCCATTCACGATGAAACACAGAAATTTTATCGGAAATAAATATAAGAGACACAATGCCGACTTAAGTATAGGAAGACTGAGTCTTCCTACTGTCTATGTTTTAAGCGTTTCCTGTGTCACCAGTTTTACATTCCGATGCATCTCTGCAGGTATACTGTATCTCTTGGACCTTCCTATTGACGATGAAACGCAGAAATTGCATCGGAATTAAATATAAGAGACACAATGCCGACTTAAGTACAGGAAGACTGATTCTTCCTACTGTCTATGTTTTGATCGCTTCCTGTGTCACCAGTTTTACTTTCTGATGTACCTCTGCAGGTTTACTGTATCCCTTGGACCTTCACAGTGACGATGAAACACAGAAATTGCATCGGAGTTAGATTTAAGAGACACAATGCCTACTTAAGCACAGGAAGACTGAGTCTTCCTACTGTCTATAATTTGAGCGTTTCCTGTGTCACCAGTTTTGCATTCCGATGCATCTCTACAGGTTTACTGTATCCCTTGGACCTTCACAGTGACGATGAAACACAGAAATTGCATCGGAATTTAAATATAAGAGACACATCGCCGACTTAAGTACAAGAAAACTGAGTCTTCTTACGGACTATGTTTTGAGCGTTTCCTGTGTCGCCAGTTTTACATTCCGATGCACCTATGCCGGTTTACTGTATCCCTTGCCCCTTCCCATTGTCGATGAAACACAGATATCGTATCGGAATTAAATATAAGAGACACAATGCCGACTTAAGTACAGGAAGACTGAGTCTTCCTACTGTCTATGTTTTGAGCGTTTCCCGTGTCACCAGTTTTACATTCTGATGCACCTCTGCAGGTTTACTGTATCCCTTGGACCTTCCCATTGACGATGAAACACAGAAATTGCATCGGAGTTAAATTTAAGAGACACAATGCCTACTTAAGCACAGGAAGACTGAGTCTTCCTATTGTCTATAATTTGAGCGTTTCCTGTGTCACCAGTTTTGCATTCCGATGCATCTCTACAGGTTTACTGTATCCCTTGGACCTTCCCATTGACGATGAAACACAGAAATTGCATCGTAATTAAATATAAGAGACACAATGCCGACTTAAGTACAGGAAGACTGAGTCTTCCTACTGTCTATGTTTTGAGCGCTTCCTGTGTCACCAGCTTTACTTTCTGATGCACCTCTGCAGGTTTATTGTATCCCTTGGACCTTCACAGTGACGATGAAACACAGAAATTGCATCGGAGTTAGATTTAAGAGACACAATGCCTACTTATGCACAGGAAGACTGAGTCTTCCTACTGTCTATAATTTGAGCGTTTCCTGTGTCACCAGTTTTGCATTCCGATGCATCTCTACAGGTTTACTGTATCCCTTGGACCTTCACAGTGTCGATGAAACACAGAAATTGCATCGGAATTTAAATATAAGAGACACATCGGCGACTTAAGTACAAGAAAAGTGAGTCTTCTTACGGTCTATGTTTTGAGCGTTTCCTGTGTCGCCAGTTTTACATTCCGATGCACCTATGCCGGTTTACTGTATCCCTTGCCCCTTCCCATTGTCGATGAAACACAGAAATCGTATCGGAATTAATTATAAGAGACACAATGCCGACTTAAGTACAGGAAGACTGAGTCTTCCTACTGCCAATGTTTTGAGCATTCCTGTGACATCAGTTTTACATTACGATGCACGTCTGCAGGTTAACTGTATCCCTTGGACCTTCCCATTGACGATGAAAAACAGAAATTGCATCGGATTTAAATATAAGAGACACAATGCCGACTTAAGTACAGGAAGAGTAAGTCTTCCTACTGTAAATGTTTGAGCTTTTCCTGTGTCATCAGTTTTACTTTCCGATGCACCTCTGCAGGTTTACTATATCCCTTGGACCTTCCCATTCACGATAAAACACAGAAATTTCATCGGAAGTAAATATAAGAGACACAATGCCGACTAAAGTACAGGAAGACTGAGTCTTCCTACTGTCTATGTTTTGAGCGTTTCCTGAGTCACCAGTTTTACATTCCGATGCACCTCTGCAGGATTCCTGTATCTCTTGGACCTTCTCATTGACGATGAAAGACAGAAATTGCATCGAAATTAAATATAAGAGACACAATGCCGACTTAAGTACAAGAAAACAGTTTTCGTACGGTCAATGTTTTGAGCGTTTCCTGTGTCACCAGTTTTACATTCCGATGCATCTCTGCCGGTTTACTATATCCCTTGGACCTTCCTATTGTCGATGAAACACAGAAATCGCATCGGAATTAAATATAAGAGACACAATGCCGACTTAAGTACAGGAAGACTGAGTCTTCCTAAGGTCTATGTTTTGAGCGTTTCCTGTGTCACCAGTTTTACATTCTGATGCACCTCTGCAAATTTACTGTATCCCTTGTACCTTCCCATTGACGATGAAACACAGAAATTGCATCGGAATTAAATATAAGAGACACAATGCCGACTTAAGTACAGGAAGACTGAGTCTTCCTGCTGTCTTTAATTTGAGCGTTTCCTGTGTCACCAGTTTTATTTTCCGATGCACCTCTAGAGGTTTACTGTATCCCTTGGACCTTCACAGTGACGATGAAATACAGAAATTGCATCGGAATTAAATATAAGATACACAATGCCGACTTAAGTACAGGAAGACTAAGTCTTCCTACTGTCTTTGTTTTGAGCGTTTCCTGTGTCATCAGTTTTACTTTCCGATGCACCTCTGCAGGTTTACTGTATGCCTTGGACCTTCCCATTGACGATGAAACACAGAAATTGCATCGGAATTAAATATAAGAGACACAATGCCGACTTAAGTACAGGAAGACTGAGTCTTCCTACTGTCTATGTTTTGAGCGTTTCCTGTGTCACTAGTTTTACATTCCGATGCAAATCTGCAGGTTTACTATATCCCCTGGACCTTCCCATTGACGATGAAACACAGAAATTGCATCGGAATTAAATATAAGAGACACAATGCGGACTTAAGTACAGGAAGACTGAGTCTTCCTACAGTCTATGCTTTGAGCGTTTCCTGTGTCACCAGTTTTACATTCTGATGCACCTCTGCAGGTTTACTGTATCCCTTGTACCTTCCCATTGACGATGAAACACAAAAATTGCATCGGAATTAAATATAAGAGACACAATGCCGACTTAAGTACAGGAAGACTGAGTCTTCCTACTGTCTATAATTTGAGCGTTTCCTGTGTAACCAGTTTTATTTTCCGATGCACCTCTACAGGTTTACTGTATCCCTTGGACCTTCCCATTGACGATGAAACACAGAAATTGCATCGGAATTAAATATAAGAGACACAATGCCGACTTAAGTACAGGAAGACTGAGTCTTCCTACTGTCTATGTTTTGAGCGTTTCCTGTGTCACTAGTTTTACATTCCGATGCAAATCTGCAGGTTTACTATATCCCTTGGACCTTCCCATTGACGATGAAAAACAGAAATTGCATCGGAATTAAATATAAGAGACACAATGCGGACTTTAGTACAGGAAGACTGAGTCTTCCTACAGTCTATGTTTTGAGCGTTTCCTGTGTCACCAGTTTTACATTCTGATGCACCTCTGCAGGTTTACTGTATCCCTTGTACCTTCCCATTGACGATGAAACACAGAAATTGCATCGGAATTAAATATAAGAGACACATCGCCGACTTAAGTACAGGAAGACTGAGTCTTCCTACTGTCTATAATTTGAGCGTTTCCTGTGTCACCAGTTTTATTTTCCGATGCACCTCTACAGGTTTACTGTATCCCTTGGACCTTCACAGTGACGATGAAACACAGAAATTGCATCGGAATTAAATATAAGAGACACAATGCCGACTTAAGTACAAGAAGACTAAGTCTTCCTCCTGTCTTTGTTTTGAGCGTTTCCTGTGTCATCAGTTTTACTTTCAGATGCACCTCTGCAGGTTTACTATATCCCTTGGACCTTCCCATTCACGATGAAACACAGAAATTTCATCGGAAATAAATATAAGAGACACAATGCCGACTTAAGTATAGGAAGACTGAGTCTTCCTACTGTCTATGTTTTAAGCGTTTCCTGTGTCACCAGTTTTACATTCCGATGCATCTCTGCAGGTATACTGTATCTCTTGGACCTTCCTATTGACGATGAAACGCAGAAATTGCATCGGAATTAAATATAAGAGACACAATGCCGACTTAAGTACAGGAAGACTGAGTCTTCCTACTGTCTATGTTTTGAGCGCTTCCTGTGTCACCAGTTTTACTTTCTGATGTACCTCTGCAGGTTTACTGTATCCCTTGGACCTTCACAGTGACGATGAAACACAGAAATTGCATCGGAGTTAGATTTAAGAGACACAATGCCTACTTAAGCACAGGAAGACTGAGTCTTCCTACTGTCTATAATTTGAGCGTTTCCTGTGTCACCAGTTTTGCATTCCGATGCATCTCTACAGGTTTACTGTATCCCTTGCCCCTTCCCATTGTCGATGAAACACAGAAATTGCATCGGAATTTAAATATAAGAGACACATCGCCGACTTAAGTACAAGAAAACTGAGTCTTCTTACGGACTATGTTTTGAGCGTTTCCTGTGTCGCCAGTTTTACATTCCGATGCACCTATGCCGGTTTACTGTATCCCTTGCCCCTTCCCATTGTCGATGAAACACAGATATCGTATCGGAATTAAATATAAGAGACACAATGCCGACTTAAGTACAGGAAGACTGAGTCTTCCTACTGTCTATGTTTTGAGCGTTTCCCGTGTCACCAGTTTTACATTCTGATGCACCTCTGCAGGTTTACTGTATCCCTTGGACCTTCCCATTGACGATGAAACACAGAAATTGCATCGGAGTTAAATTTAAGAGACACAATGCCTACTTAAGCACAGGAAGACTGAGTCTTCCTATTGTCTATAATTTGAGCGTTTCCTGTGTCACCAGTTTTGCATTCCGATGCATCTCTACAGGTTTACTGTATCCCTTGGACCTTCCCATTCACGATGAAACACAGGAATTTCATCGGAAATAAATATAAGAGACACAATGCCGACTTAAGTACAGGAAGACTGAGTCTTCCTACTGTCTACGTTTTGAGCGTTTCCTGTGTCTCCAGTTTCACATTCCGATGCACCTCTGCAGGTTTACTGTGTCCCTTGGACCTTCCCATTGACGATGAAACACAGAAATTGCATCGGAATTAAATATAAGAGACACAATGCCGACTTAAGTACAGGAAGACTGAGTCTTCCTACTATCTATGTTTTGCGCGTTTCCTATGTCACTAGTTTTACATTCCGATTCACCTCTGCAATTTTACTGTATCTCTTGGACCTTCCCATTGACGATGAAACACAGAAATTGCATCGGAATTAAATATAAGAGACACAATGCCGACTTAAGTACAGGAAGACTAAGTCATCCTACTGTCTATGTTTTGAGCTTTTCCTGTGTCATCAGTTTTACTTTCCGATGCACCTCTGCAGGTCTGCTATATCCCTTGGACCTTCCCATTCACGATGAAACACAGAAATTTCATCGGAAAAAAATATAAAGACACAATGCCGACTTTAGTACAGGAAGAATGAGTCTTCCTACTGTGTATGTTTTGAGCGTTTCCTGAGTCACCAGTTTAACATTCCGATGCACCTATGCAGGTTTCCTGTATCCCTTGGACCTTCCCATTGACGATGAAACACAGAAATTGCATGGAAATTAAATATAAGAGACACAATGCCAACTTAAGTACAAGAAAACAGTCTTCGTACGGTCAATGTTTTGAGCGTTTCCTGTGTCACCAGTTTTACCTTCCGATGCACCTCTGCAGGTTTACTATATCCCTTGGTCCTTCCCATTGTCTATGAATCACAGAAAACGCATCGGAATTAACTATAAGAGACACAATGCCGACTTAAGTACAGGAAGACTGAGTCTTCCTACTGTCTATGTTTTGATCGTTTCCTGGGTCACCAGTTTTACATTCCGATGCACCTCTGCAGGTTTACTGTATCCCTTGGACCTTCCCATTGACGATGAAACACAGAAATTGCATCGGAATTAAATATAAGAGACATAATGCCGACTTAAGTACAGGAAGACTGAGTCTTCCTACTGTCTATGTTTTGAGCGTTTCCTGTGTCACTAGTTTTACATTCCGATGCACTTCTGCAGGTATACTGTATCCCTTGGACCTTCCCATTGACGATGAAACGCTGAAATTGCATAGGAATTAAATATAAGAGACACAATGCCGACTTAAGTACAGGAAGACTGAGTCTTCCTACTGTCAATGTTTTGAGCATTCCTGTGTCATCAGTTTTACATTACGATGCACGTCTGAAGGTTAACTGTATCCCTTGGACTTTCCCATTGACGATGAAAAACAGAAATTGCATCGGATTTCAATATAAGAGACACAATGCCGACTTAAGTACAGGAAGACTAAGTCTTCCTACTGTAAATGTTTTGAGCTTTTCCTGTGTCATCAGTTTTACTTTCCGATGCACCTCTGCAGGTTTACTATATCCCTTGGACCTTCCCATTCACGATAAAACACAGAAATTTCATCGGAAGTAAATATAAAAGACACAATGCCGACTAAAGTACAGGAAGACTGAGTCTTCCTACTGTCTATGTTTTGAGCGTTTCCTGAGTCACCAGTTTTACATTCAGATGCACCTCTGCAGGTTTCCTGTATCCCTTGGACTTTCCCATTGACGATGAAAGACAGATATTGCATCTAAATTAAATATAAGAGAACAATGCCGACTTAAGTACAAGAAAACAGTTTTCGTACGGTCAATGTTTTGAGCGTTTCCTGTGTCACCAGTTTTACATTCCGATGCACCTCTGCCGGTTTACTATATCCCTTGGACCTTCCTATTGTCGATGAAACACAAAAATCGCATGGAATTAAATATAAGAGACACAATGCCGACTTAAGTACAGGAAGACTAAGTCTTCCTACTGTCTTTGTTTTGAGCGTTTCCTGTGTCATCAGTTTTACTTTCCGATGCACCTCTGCCGGTTTACTGTATCCCTTGGACCTTCCCATTGACGATGAAACACAGAAATTGCATCGGAATTAAATATAAGAGACACAATGCCGACTTAAGTACAGGAAGACTGAGTCTTCCTACTGTCTATGTTTTGAGCGTTTCCTGTGTCACTAGTTTTACATTCCGATGCAAATCTGCAGGTTTACTATATCCCTTGGACCTTCCCATTGACGTTGAAACACAGAAATTGCATCGGAATTAAATATAAGAGACACAATGCGGACTTAAGTACAGGAAGACTGAGTCTTCCTACAGTCTATGCTTTGAGCGTTTCCTGTGTCACCAGTTTTACATTCTGATGCACCTCTGCAGGTTTACTGTATCCCTTGTACCTTCCCATTGACGATGAAACACAGAAATTGCATCGGAATTAAATATAAGAGACACAATGCCGACTTAAGTACAGGAAGACTGAGTCTTCCTACTGTCTATGTTTTGAGCGTTTCCTGTGTCACTAGTTTTACATTCCGATGCAAATCTGCAGGTTTACTATATCCCTTGGACCTTCCCATTCACGATGAAACACAGAAATTTCATCGGAAATAAATATAAGAGACACAATGCCGACTTAAGTATAGGAAGACTGAGTCTTCCTACTGTCTATGTTTTGAGCGTTTCCTGGGTCACCAGTTTTACATTCCGATGCACCTCTGCAGGTTTACTGTATCCCTTGGACCTTCACATTGACGATGAAACACAGAAATTGCATCGGAATTAAATACAAGAGACACAGTGCCGACTTAAGTACAGGAAGACTGAGTCTTCCTACTGTCTATGTTTGAGCGTTTCCTGTGTCACTAGTTTTACATTCCGATGCACCGCTGCAGGTATACTGTATCCCTTGGACCTTCCCATTGACGATGAAACGCAGAAATTGCATCGGAATTAAATATAAGAGACACAATGCCGACTTAAGTACAGGAAGACTGAGTCTTCCTACTGTCTATGTTTTGAGCGCTTCCTGTGTCACCAGTTTTACTTTCTGATGCACCTCTGCAGGTTTACTGTATCCCTTGGACCTTCACAGTGACGATGAAACACAGAAATTGCATCGGAGTTAGATTTAAGAGACACAATGCCTACTTAAGCACAGGAAGACTGAGTCTTCCTACTGTCTATAATTTGAGCGTTTCCTGTGTCACCAGTTTTGCATTCCGATGCATCTCTACAGGTTTTCTGTATCCTTTGGACCTTCACAGTGACGATGAAACACAGAAATTGCATCGGAATTTAAATGTAAGGGACACATCGCCGACTTAAGTACAAGAAAACTGAGTCTTCTTACGGTCTATGTTTTGAGTGTTTCCTGTGTCGCCAGTTTTACATTCCGATGCACCTATGCTGGTTTACTGTATCCCTTGCCCCTTCCCATTGTCGATGAAACACAGAAATCGTATCGGAATTAAATATAAGAGACACAATGCCGACTTAAGTACAGGAAGACTGAGTCTTCCTACTGTCTATGTTTCGAGCGTTTCCTGTGTCACCAGTTTTACAATCTAATGCACCTCTGCAGGTTTACTGTATCCCTTGTACCTTCCCATTGACGATGAAACACAGAAATTGCATCGTAATTAAATATAAGAGACACAATGCCGACTTAAGTACAGGAAGACTGAGTCTTCCTACTGTCTATGTTTTGAGCGTTTCCTGTGTCACCAGTTTTACTTTCTGATGCACCTCTGCAGGTTTACTGTATCCCTTGGACCTTCACAGTGACGACGAAACACAGAAAAATTATCGGAAATAAATATAAGAGACACAATGCCGACTTAAGTATAGGAAGACTGAGTCTTCCTTCTGTCTATGTTTTGAGCGTTTCCTGTGTCACCAGTTTTACATTCCGATGCACCTCTGCAGGTTTACTGTATCCCTTGGACCTTCCCACTGACGATGAAACACAGAAATTGCATCGGAATTAAATATAAGAGACACAATGCCGACTTAAGTACAGGAAGACTGAGTCTTTCTACTGTCTATGTTTTGAGCACTTCCTGTGTCACCAGTTTTACTTTCTGATGCACCTCTGCAGGTTTACGTTATCCCTTGGACCTTCACATTGACGATGAAACACAGAAATTGCATCGGCGTTAGATTTAAGAGACACAATGCCTACTTAAGCACAGGAAGACTGAGTCTTCCTACTGTCTATAATTTGAGCGTTTCCTGTGTCACCAGTTTTGCATTCCGATGCATCTCTACAGGTTTACTGTATCCCTTGGACCTTCCCATTCACGATGAAACACAGAAATTTCATCGGAAATAAATATAAGAGACACAATGCCGACTTAAGTACAGGAAGACTGAGTCTTCCTACTGTCTATGATTTGAGCGTTTCCTGTGTCACGAGTTTTACATTCCGATGCAAATCTGCAGGTTTACTATATCCCTTGGACCTTCCCATTGACAATGAAACACAGAAATTGCATCGGAATTAAATATAAGAGACACAATGCCGACATAAGTACAGGAAGACTGAGTCTTCCTACAGTCTATGTTTTGAGCGTTTCCTGTGTCACCAGTTTTACATTCTGATGCACCTCTGCAGGTTTACTGTACCCCTTGTACCTTCCCATTGACGATGAAACACAGAAATTGAATCGGAATTAAATATAAGAGACACAATGCCGACTTAAGTACAGGAAGACTGAGTCTTCCTACTGTCTATAATTTGAGCGTTTCCTGTGTCACCAGTTTTATTTTCCGATGCACCTCTACAGGTTTACTGTATCCCTTGGACCTTCACAGTGACGATGAAACACAGAAATTGCATCGGAATTAAATATAAGAGACACAATGCCGACTTCAGTACAAGAAGACTAAGTCTTCCTACTGTCTTTGTTTTGAGCGTTTCCTGTGTAATCAGTTTTACTTTCCGATGCACCTCTGCAGGTTTACTATATCCCTTGGACCTTCCCATTCACGATGAAACACAGATATTTCATCGGAAATAAATATAAGAGACACAATGCCGACTTAAGTATAGGAAGACTGAGTCTTCCTACTGTCTATGTTTTGAGCGTTTCCTGTGTCACCAGTTTTACATTCCGATGCACCTCTGCAGGTTTACTGTATCCCTTGGACCTTCACATTGATGATGAAACACAGAAATTGCATCGGAATTAAATACAAGAGACACAATGCCGACTTAAGTACAGGATGACTGAGTCTTCCTACTGTCTATGTTTGAGCGTTTCCTGTGTGACCAGTTTTGCATTCCGATGCATCTCTAAAGGTTTACTGTATCCCTTGGACCTTCACAGTGACAATGAAACACAGAAATTGCATCGGAATTTAAATGTAAGAGACACATCGCCGACTAAAGTACAAGAAAACTGAGTCTTCTTACGGTCCATGTTTTGAGCGTTTCCTGTGTCGCCAGTTTTACATTCCGATGCACCTATGCCGGTTTACTGTATCCCTTGCCCCTTCCCATTGTCGATGAAACACAGAAATCGTATCGGAATTAAATATAAGAGACACATTGCCGACTTAAGTACAGGAAGACTGAGTCTTCCTACTGTCTATGTTTTGAGCGTTTCCTGTGTCACCAGTTTTACATTCTGATGCACCTCTGCAGGTTTACTGTATCCCTTGGACCTTCCCATTGACGATGAAACACAGAAATTGCATCGGAGTTAAATTTAAGAGACACAATGCCTACTTAAGCACAGGAAGACTGAGTCTTCCTATTGTCTATAATTTGAGCGTTTCCTGTGTCACCAGTTTTGCATTCCGATGCATCTCTACAGGTTTACTGTATCCCTTGGACCTTCCCATTCACGATGAAACACAGGAATTTCATCGGAAATAAATATAAGAGACACAATGCCGACTTAAGTACAGGAAGACTGAGTCTTCCTACTGTCTACGTTTTGAGCGTTTCCTGTGTCTCCAGTTTCACATTCCGATGCACCTCTGCAGGTTTACTGTGTCCCTTGGACCTTCCCATTGACGATGAAACACAGAAATTGCATCGGAATTAAATATAAGAGACACAATGCCGACTTAAGTACAGGAAGACTGAGTCTTCCTACTATCTATGTTTTGCGCGTTTCCTATGTCACTAGTTTTACATTCCGATTCACCTCTGCAATTTTACTGTATCTCTTGGACCTTCCCATTGACGATGAAACACAGAAATTGCATCGGAATTAAATATAAGAGACACAATGCCGACTTAAGTACAGGAAGACTAAGTCATCCTACTGTCTATGTTTTGAGCTTTTCCTGTGTCATCAGTTTTACTTTCCGATGCACCTCTGCAGGTCTGCTATATCCCTTGGACCTTCCCATTCACGATGAAACACAGAAATTTCATCGGAAAAAAATATAAAGACACAATGCCGACTTTAGTACAGGAAGAATGAGTCTTCCTACTGTGTATGTTTTGAGCGTTTCCTGAGTCACCAGTTTAACATTCCGATGCACCTATGCAGGTTTCCTGTATCCCTTGGACCTTCCCATTGACGATGAAACACAGAAATTGCATGGAAATTAAATATAAGAGACACAATGCCAACTTAAGTACAAGAAAACAGTCTTCGTACGGTCAATGTTTTGAGCGTTTCCTGTGTCACCAGTTTTACCTTCCGATGCACCTCTGCAGGTTTACTATATCCCTTGGTCCTTCCCATTGTCTATGAATCACAGAAAACGCATCGGAATTAACTATAAGAGACACAATGCCGACTTAAGTACAGGAAGACTGAGTCTTCCTACTGTCTATGTTTTGATCGTTTCCTGGGTCACCAGTTTTACATTCCGATGCACCTCTGCAGGTTTACTGTATCCCTTGGACCTTCCCATTGACGATGAAACACAGAAATTGCATCGGAATTAAATATAAGAGACATAATGCCGACTTAAGTACAGGAAGACTGAGTCTTCCTACTGTCTATGTTTTGAGCGTTTCCTGTGTCACTAGTTTTACATTCCGATGCACTTCTGCAGGTATACTGTATCCCTTGGACCTTCCCATTGACGATGAAACGCAGAAATTGCATAGGAATTAAATATAAGAGACACAATGCCGACTTAAGTACAGGAAGACTGAGTCTTCCTACTGTCAATGTTTTGAGCATTCCTGTGTCATCAGTTTTACATTACGATGCACGTCTGAAGGTTAACTGTATCCCTTGGACTTTCCCATTGACGATGAAAAACAGAAATTGCATCGGATTTCAATATAAGAGACACAATGCCGACTTAAGTACAGGAAGACTAAGTCTTCCTACTGTAAATGTTTTGAGCTTTTCCTGTGTCATCAGTTTTACTTTCCGATGCACCTCTGCAGGTTTACTATATCCCTTGGACCTTCCCATTCACGATAAAACACAGAAATTTCATCGGAAGTAAATATAAAAGACACAATGCCGACTAAAGTACAGGAAGACTGAGTCTTCCTACTGTCTATGTTTTGAGCGTTTCCTGAGTCACCAGTTTTACATTCAGATGCACCTCTGCAGGTTTCCTGTATCCCTTGGACTTTCCCATTGACGATGAAAGACAGATATTGCATCTAAATTAAATATAAGAGAACAATGCCGACTTAAGTACAAGAAAACAGTTTTCGTACGGTCAATGTTTTGAGCGTTTCCTGTGTCACCAGTTTTACATTCCGATGCACCTCTGCCGGTTTACTATATCCCTTGGACCTTCCTATTGTCGATGAAACACAAAAATCGCATGGAATTAAATATAAGAGACACAATGCCGACTTAAGTACAGGAAGACTGAGTCTTCCTACAGTCTATGTTTTGTGCGTTTCCTGTGTCACCAGTTTTACATTCTGATGCACATCTGCAGGTTTACTGTATATCTTGTACCTTCCCATTGACGATGAAACACAGAAATTGCATCGGAATTAAATATAAGAGACACAATGCCGACTTAAGTACAGGAAGACTGAGTCTTCCTGCTGTCTTTAATTTGAGCGTTTCCTGTGTCACCAGTTTTATTTTCCGATGCACCTCTACAGGTTTACTGTATTCCTTGGACCTTCACAGTGACGATGAAATACAGAAATTGCATCGGAATTAAATATAAGATACACAATGCCGACTTAAGTACAGGAAGACTAAGTCTTCCTACTGTCTTTGTTTTGAGCGTTTCCTGTGTCATCAGTTTTACTTTCCGATGCACCTCTGCCGGTTTACTGTATCCCTTGGACCTTCCCATTGACGATGAAACACAGAAATTGCATCGGAATTAAATATAAGAGACACAATGCCGACTTAAGTACAGGAAGACTGAGTCTTCCTACTGTCTATGTTTTGAGCGTTTCCTGTGTCACTAGTTTTACATTCCGATGCAAATCTGCAGGTTTACTATATCCCTTGGACCTTCCCATTGACGTTGAAACACAGAAATTGCATCGGAATTAAATATAAGAGACACAATGCGGACTTAAGTACAGGAAGACTGAGTCTTCCTACAGTCTATGCTTTGAGCGTTTCCTGTGTCACCAGTTTTACATTCTGATGCACCTCTGCAGGTTTACTGTATCCCTTGTACCTTCCCATTGACGATGAAACACAGAAATTGCATCGGAATTAAATATAAGAGACACAATGCCGACTTAAGTACAGGAAGACTGAGTCTTCCTACTGTCTATGTTTTGAGCGTTTCCTGTGTCACTAGTTTTACATTCCGATGCAAATCTGCAGGTTTACTATATCCCTTGGACCTTCCCATTCACGATGAAACACAGAAATTTCATCGGAAATAAATATAAGAGACACAATGCCGACTTAAGTATAGGAAGACTGAGTCTTCCTACTGTCTATGTTTTGAGCGTTTCCTGGGTCACCAGTTTTACATTCCGATGCACCTCTGCAGGTTTACTGTATCCCTTGGACCTTCACATTGACGATGAAACACAGAAATTGCATCGGAATTAAATACAAGAGACACAATGCCGACTTAAGTACAGGAAGACTGAGTCTTCCTACTGTCTATGTTTGAGCGTTTCCTGTGTCACTAGTTTTACATTCCGATGCACCGCTGCAGGTATACTGTATCCCTTGGACCTTCCCATTGACGATGAAACGCAGAAATTGCATCGGAATTAAATATAAGAGACACAATGCCGACTTAAGTACAGGAAGACTGAGTCTTCCTACTGTCTATGTTTTGAGCGCTTCCTGTGTCACCAGTTTTACTCTCTGATGCACCTCTGCAGGTTTACTGTATCCCTTGGACCTTCACAGTGACGATGAAACACAGAAATTGCATCGGAGTTAGATTTAAGAGACACAATGCCTACTTAAGCACAGGAAGACTGAGTCTTCCTACTGTCTATAATTTGAGCGTTTCCTGTGTCACCAGTTTTGCATTCCGATGCATCTCTACAGGTTTTCTGTATCCTTTGGACCTTCACAGTGACGATGAAACACAGAAATTGCATCGGAATTTAAATGTAAGGGACACATCGCCGACTTAAGTACAAGAAAACTGAGTCTTCTTACGGTCTATGTTTTGAGTGTTTCCTGTGTCGCCAGTTTTACATTCCGATGCACCTATGCTGGTTTACTGTATCCCTTGCCCCTTCCCATTGTCGATGAAACACAGAAATCGTATCGGAATTAAATATAAGAGACACAATGCCGACTTAAGTACAGGAAGACTGAGTCTTCCTACTGTCTATGTTTCGAGCGTTTCCTGTGTCACCAGTTTTACAATCTAATGCACCTCTGCAGGTTTACTGTATCCCTTGTACCTTCCCATTGACGATGAAACACAGAAATTGCATCGTAATTAAATATAAGAGACACAATGCCGACTTAAGTACAGGAAGACTGAGTCTTCCTACTGTCTATGTTTTGAGCGTTTCCTGTGTCACCAGTTTTACTTTCTGATGCACCTCTGCAGGTTTACTGTATCCCTTGGACCTTCACAGTGACGACGAAACACAGAAAAATTATCGGAAATAAATATAAGAGACACAATGCCGACTTAAGTATAGGAAGACTGAGTCTTCCTTCTGTCTATGTTTTGAGCGTTTCCTGTGTCACCAGTTTTACATTCCGATGCACCTCTGCAGGTTTACTGTATCCCTTGGACCTTCCCACTGACGATGAAACACAGAAATTGCATCGGAATTAAATATAAGAGACACAATGCCGACTTAAGTACAGGAAGACTGAGTCTTTCTACTGTCTATGTTTTGAGCACTTCCTGTGTCACCAGTTTTACTTTCTGATGCACCTCTGCAGGTTTACGTTATCCCTTGGACCTTCACATTGACGATGAAACACAGAAATTGCATCGGCGTTAGATTTAAGAGACACAATGCCTACTTAAGCACAGGAAGACTGAGTCTTCCTACTGTCTATAATTTGAGCGTTTCCTGTGTCACCAGTTTTGCATTCCGATGCATCTCTACAGGTTTACTGTATCCCTTGGACCTTCCCATTCACGATGAAACACAGAAATTTCATCGGAAATAAATATAAGAGACACAATGCCGACTTAAGTACAGGAAGACTGAGTCTTCCTACTGTCTATGATTTGAGCGTTTCCTGTGTCACGAGTTTTACATTCCGATGCAAATCTGCAGGTTTACTATATCCCTTGGACCTTCCCATTGACAATGAAACACAGAAATTGCATCGGAATTAAATATAAGAGACACAATGCCGACATAAGTACAGGAAGACTGAGTCTTCCTACAGTCTATGTTTTGAGCGTTTCCTGTGTCACCAGTTTTACATTCTGATGCACCTCTGCAGGTTTACTGTACCCCTTGTACCTTCCCATTGACGATGAAACACAGAAATTGAATCGGAATTAAATATAAGAGACACAATGCCGACTTAAGTACAGGAAGACTGAGTCTTCCTACTGTCTATAATTTGAGCGTTTCCTGTGTCACCAGTTTTATTTTCCGATGCACCTCTACAGGTTTACTGTATCCCTTGGACCTTCACAGTGACGATGAAACACAGAAATTGCATCGGAATTAAATATAAGAGACACAATGCCGACTTCAGTACAAGAAGACTAAGTCTTCCTACTGTCTTTGTTTTGAGCGTTTCCTGTGTAATCAGTTTTACTTTCCGATGCACCTCTGCAGGTTTACTATATCCCTTGGACCTTCCCATTCACGATGAAACACAGATATTTCATCGGAAATAAATATAAGAGACACAATGCCGACTTAAGTATAGGAAGACTGAGTCTTCCTACTGTCTATGTTTTGAGCGTTTCCTGTGTCACCAGTTTTACATTCCGATGCACCTCTGCAGGTTTACTGTATCCCTTGGACCTTCACATTGATGATGAAACACAGAAATTGCATCGGAATTAAATACAAGAGACACAATGCCGACTTTAGTACAGGATGACTGAGTCTTCCTACTGTCTATGTTTGAGCGTTTCCTGTGTGACCAGTTTTGCATTCCGATGCATCTCTAAAGGTTTACTGTATCCCTTGGACCTTCACAGTGACAATGAAACACAGAAATTGCATCGGAATTTAAATGTAAGAGACACATCGCCGACTAAAGTACAAGAAAACTGAGTCTTCTTACGGTCCATGTTTTGAGCGTTTCCTGTGTCGCCAGTTTTACATTCCGATGCACCTATGCCGGTTTACTGTATCCCTTGCCCCTTCCCATTGTCGATGAAACACAGAAATCGTATCGGAATTAAATATAAGAGACACATTGCCGACTTAAGTACAGGAAGACTGAGTCTTCCTACTGTCTATGTTTTGAGCGTTTCCTGTGTCACCAGTTTTACATTCTGATGCACCTCTGCAGGTTTACTGTATCCCTTGGACCTTCCCATTGACGATGAAACACAGAAATTGCATCGGAGTTAAATTTAAGAGACACAATGCCTACTTAAGCACAGGAAGACTGAGTCTTCCTATTGTCTATAATTTGAGCGTTTCCTGTGTCACCAGTTTTGCATTCCGATGCATCTCTACAGGTTTACTGTATCCCTTGGACCTTCCCATTCACGATGAATTACAGAAATTTCATCGGAATTAAATATAAGAGACACAATGCCGACTTAAGTACAGGAAGACTGAGTCTTCCTACTGTCTATGTTTTGCGCGTTTCCTGTGTCGCCAGTTTTACATTCCGATGCACCTATGCCGGTTTACTGTATCCCTTGCCCCTTCCCATTGTCGATGAAACACAGATATCGTATCGGAATTAAATATAAGAGACACAATGCCGACTTAAGTACAGGAAGACTGAGTCTTCCTACTGTCTATGTTTTGAGCGTTTCCCGTGTCACCAGTTTTACATTCTGATGCACCTCTGCAGGTTTACTGTATCCCTTGGACCTTCCCATTGACGATGAAACACAGAAATTGCATCGGAGTTAAATTTAAGAGACACAATGCCTACTTAAGCACAGGAAGACTGAGTCTTCCTATTGTCTATAATTTGAGCGTTTCCTGTGTCACCAGTTTTGCATTCCGATGCATCTCTACAGGTTTACTGTATCCCTTGGACCTTCCCATTGACGATGAAACACAGAAATTGCATCGTAATTAAATATAAGAGACACAATGCCGACTTAAGTACAGGAAGACTGAGTCTTCCTACTGTCTATGTTTTGAGCGCTTCCTGTGTCACCAGCTTTACTTTCTGATGCACCTCTGCAGGTTTATTGTATCCCTTGGACCTTCACAGTGACGATGAAACACAGAAATTGCATCGGAGTTAGATTTAAGAGACACAATGCCTACTTATGCACAGGAAGACTGAGTCTTCCTACTGTCTATAATTTGAGCGTTTCCTGTGTCACCAGTTTTGCATTCCGATGCATCTCTACAGGTTTACTGTATCCCTTGGACCTTCACAGTGTCGATGAAACACAGAAATTGCATCGGAATTTAAATATAAGAGACACATCGGCGACTTAAGTACAAGAAAAGTGAGTCTTCTTACGGTCTATGTTTTGAGCGTTTCCTGTGTCGCCAGTTTTACATTCCGATGCACCTATGCCGGTTTACTGTATCCCTTGCCCCTTCCCATTGTCGATGAAACACAGAAATCGTATCGGAATTAATTATAAGAGACACAATGCCGACTTAAGTACAGGAAGACTGAGTCTTCCTACTGCCAATGTTTTGAGCATTCCTGTGACATCAGTTTTACATTACGATGCACGTCTGCAGGTTAACTGTATCCCTTGGACCTTCCCATTGACGATGAAAAACAGAAATTGCATCGGATTTAAATATAAGAGACACAATGCCGACTTAAGTACAGGAAGAGTAAGTCTTCCTACTGTAAATGTTTGAGCTTTTCCTGTGTCATCAGTTTTACTTTCCGATGCACCTCTGCAGGTTTACTATATCCCTTGGACCTTCCCATTCACGATAAAACACAGAAATTTCATCGGAAGTAAATATAAGAGACACAATGCCGACTAAAGTACAGGAAGACTGAGTCTTCCTACTGTCTATGTTTTGAGCGTTTCCTGAGTCACCAGTTTTACATTCCGATGCACCTCTGCAGGATTCCTGTATCTCTTGGACCTTCTCATTGACGATGAAAGACAGAAATTGCATCGAAATTAAATATAAGAGACACAATGCCGACTTAAGTACAAGAAAACAGTTTTCGTACGGTCAATGTTTTGAGCGTTTCCTGTGTCACCAGTTTTACATTCCGATGCATCTCTGCCGGTTTACTATATCCCTTGGACCTTCCTATTGTCGATGAAACACAGAAATCGCATCGGAATTAAATATAAGAGACACAATGCCGACTTAAGTACAGGAAGACTGAGTCTTCCTAAGGTCTATGTTTTGAGCGTTTCCTGTGTCACCAGTTTTACATTCTGATGCACCTCTGCAAATTTACTGTATCCCTTGTACCTTCCCATTGACGATGAAACACAGAAATTGCATCGGAATTAAATATAAGAGACACAATGCCGACTTAAGTACAGGAAGACTGAGTCTTCCTGCTGTCTTTAATTTGAGCGTTTCCTGTGTCACCAGTTTTATTTTCCGATGCACCTCTAGAGGTTTACTGTATCCCTTGGACCTTCACAGTGACGATGAAATACAGAAATTGCATCGGAATTAAATATAAGATACACAATGCCGACTTAAGTACAGGAAGACTAAGTCTTCCTACTGTCTTTGTTTTGAGCGTTTCCTGTGTCATCAGTTTTACTTTCCGATGCACCTCTGCAGGTTTACTGTATGCCTTGGACCTTCCCATTGACGATGAAACACAGAAATTGCATCGGAATTAAATATAAGAGACACAATGCCGACTTAAGTACAGGAAGACTGAGTCTTCCTACTGTCTATGTTTTGAGCGTTTCCTGTGTCACTAGTTTTACATTCCGATGCAAATCTGCAGGTTTACTATATCCCCTGGACCTTCCCATTGACGATGAAACACAGAAATTGCATCGGAATTAAATATAAGAGACACAATGCGGACTTAAGTACAGGAAGACTGAGTCTTCCTACAGTCTATGCTTTGAGCGTTTCCTGTGTCACCAGTTTTACATTCTGATGCACCTCTGCAGGTTTACTGTATCCCTTGTACCTTCCCATTGACGATGAAACACAAAAATTGCATCGGAATTAAATATAAGAGACACAATGCCGACTTAAGTACAGGAAGACTGAGTCTTCCTACTGTCTATAATTTGAGCGTTTCCTGTGTAACCAGTTTTATTTTCCGATGCACCTCTACAGGTTTACTGTATCCCTTGGACCTTCCCATTGACGATGAAACACAGAAATTGCATCGGAATTAAATATAAGAGACACAATGCCGACTTAAGTACAGGAAGACTGAGTCTTCCTACTGTCTATGTTTTGAGCGTTTCCTGTGTCACTAGTTTTACATTCCGATGCAAATCTGCAGGTTTACTATATCCCTTGGACCTTCCCATTGACGATGAAAAACAGAAATTGCATCGGAATTAAATATAAGAGACACAATGCGGACTTTAGTACAGGAAGACTGAGTCTTCCTACAGTCTATGTTTTGAGCGTTTCCTGTGTCACCAGTTTTACATTCTGATGCACCTCTGCAGGTTTACTGTATCCCTTGTACCTTCCCATTGACGATGAAACACAGAAATTGCATCGGAATTAAATATAAGAGACACATCGCCGACTTAAGTACAGGAAGACTGAGTCTTCCTACTGTCTATAATTTGAGCGTTTCCTGTGTCACCAGTTTTATTTTCCGATGCACCTCTACAGGTTTACTGTATCCCTTGGACCTTCACAGTGACGATGAAACACAGAAATTGCATCGGAATTAAATATAAGAGACACAATGCCGACTTAAGTACAAGAAGACTAAGTCTTCCTCCTGTCTTTGTTTTGAGCGTTTCCTGTGTCATCAGTTTTACTTTCAGATGCACCTCTGCAGGTTTACTATATCCCTTGGACCTTCCCATTCACGATGAAACACAGAAATTTCATCGGAAATAAATATAAGAGACACAATGCCGACTTAAGTATAGGAAGACTGAGTCTTCCTACTGTCTATGTTTTAAGCGTTTCCTGTGTCACCAGTTTTACATTCCGATGCATCTCTGCAGGTATACTGTATCTCTTGGACCTTCCTATTGACGATGAAACGCAGAAATTGCATCGGAATTAAATATAAGAGACACAATGCCGACTTAAGTACAGGAAGACTGAGTCTTCCTACTGTCTATGTTTTGAGCGCTTCCTGTGTCACCAGTTTTACTTTCTGATGTACCTCTGCAGGTTTACTGTATCCCTTGGACCTTCACAGTGACGATGAAACACAGAAATTGCATCGGAGTTAGATTTAAGAGACACAATGCCTACTTAAGCACAGGAAGACTGAGTCTTCCTACTGTCTATAATTTGAGCGTTTCCTGTGTCACCAGTTTTGCATTCCGATGCATCTCTACAGGTTTACTGTATCCCTTGCCCCTTCCCATTGTCGATGAAACACAGAAATTGCATCGGAATTTAAATATAAGAGACACATCGCCGACTTAAGTACAAGAAAACTGAGTCTTCTTACGGACTATGTTTTGAGCGTTTCCTGTGTCGCCAGTTTTACATTCCGATGCACCTATGCCGGTTTACTGTATCCCTTGCCCCTTCCCATTGTCGATGAAACACAGATATCGTATCGGAATTAAATATAAGAGACACAATGCCGACTTAAGTACAGGAAGACTGAGTCTTCCTACTGTCTATGTTTTGAGCGTTTCCCGTGTCACCAGTTTTACATTCTGATGCACCTCTGCAGGTTTACTGTATCCCTTGGACCTTCCCATTGACGATGAAACACAGAAATTGCATCGGAGTTAAATTTAAGAGACACAATGCCTACTTAAGCACAGGAAGACTGAGTCTTCCTATTGTCTATAATTTGAGCGTTTCCTGTGTCACCAGTTTTGCATTCCGATGCATCTCTACAGGTTTACTGTATCCCTTGGACCTTCCCATTCACGATGAAACACAGGAATTTCATCGGAAATAAATATAAGAGACACAATGCCGACTTAAGTACAGGAAGACTGAGTCTTCCTACTGTCTACGTTTTGAGCGTTTCCTGTGTCTCCAGTTTCACATTCCGATGCACCTCTGCAGGTTTACTGTGTCCCTTGGACCTTCCCATTGACGATGAAACACAGAAATTGCATCGGAATTAAATATAAGAGACACAATGCCGACTTAAGTACAGGAAGACTGAGTCTTCCTACTATCTATGTTTTGCGCGTTTCCTATGTCACTAGTTTTACATTCCGATTCACCTCTGCAATTTTACTGTATCTCTTGGACCTTCCCATTGACGATGAAACACAGAAATTGCATCGGAATTAAATATAAGAGACACAATGCCGACTTAAGTACAGGAAGACTAAGTCATCCTACTGTCTATGTTTTGAGCTTTTCCTGTGTCATCAGTTTTACTTTCCGATGCACCTCTGCAGGTCTGCTATATCCCTTGGACCTTCCCATTCACGATGAAACACAGAAATTTCATCGGAAAAAAATATAAAGACACAATGCCGACTTTAGTACAGGAAGAATGAGTCTTCCTACTGTGTATGTTTTGAGCGTTTCCTGAGTCACCAGTTTAACATTCCGATGCACCTATGCAGGTTTCCTGTATCCCTTGGACCTTCCCATTGACGATGAAACACAGAAATTGCATGGAAATTAAATATAAGAGACACAATGCCAACTTAAGTACAAGAAAACAGTCTTCGTACGGTCAATGTTTTGAGCGTTTCCTGTGTCACCAGTTTTACCTTCCGATGCACCTCTGCAGGTTTACTATATCCCTTGGTCCTTCCCATTGTCTATGAATCACAGAAAACGCATCGGAATTAACTATAAGAGACACAATGCCGACTTAAGTACAGGAAGACTGAGTCTTCCTACTGTCTATGTTTTGATCGTTTCCTGGGTCACCAGTTTTACATTCCGATGCACCTCTGCAGGTTTACTGTATCCCTTGGACCTTCCCATTGACGATGAAACACAGAAATTGCATCGGAATTAAATATAAGAGACATAATGCCGACTTAAGTACAGGAAGACTGAGTCTTCCTACTGTCTATGTTTTGAGCGTTTCCTGTGTCACTAGTTTTACATTCCGATGCACTTCTGCAGGTATACTGTATCCCTTGGACCTTCCCATTGACGATGAAACGCAGAAATTGCATAGGAATTAAATATAAGAGACACAATGCCGACTTAAGTACAGGAAGACTGAGTCTTCCTACTGTCAATGTTTTGAGCATTCCTGTGTCATCAGTTTTACATTACGATGCACGTCTGAAGGTTAACTGTATCCCTTGGACTTTCCCATTGACGATGAAAAACAGAAATTGCATCGGATTTCAATATAAGAGACACAATGCCGACTTAAGTACAGGAAGACTAAGTCTTCCTACTGTAAATGTTTTGAGCTTTTCCTGTGTCATCAGTTTTACTTTCCGATGCACCTCTGCAGGTTTACTATATCCCTTGGACCTTCCCATTCACGATAAAACACAGAAATTTCATCGGAAGTAAATATAAAAGACACAATGCCGACTAAAGTACAGGAAGACTGAGTCTTCCTACTGTCTATGTTTTGAGCGTTTCCTGAGTCACCAGTTTTACATTCAGATGCACCTCTGCAGGTTTCCTGTATCCCTTGGACTTTCCCATTGACGATGAAAGACAGATATTGCATCTAAATTAAATATAAGAGAACAATGCCGACTTAAGTACAAGAAAACAGTTTTCGTACGGTCAATGTTTTGAGCGTTTCCTGTGTCACCAGTTTTACATTCCGATGCACCTCTGCCGGTTTACTATATCCCTTGGACCTTCCTATTGTCGATGAAACACAAAAATCGCATGGAATTAAATATAAGAGACACAATGCCGACTTAAGTACAGGAAGACTGAGTCTTCCTACAGTCTATGTTTTGTGCGTTTCCTGTGTCACCAGTTTTACATTCTGATGCACATCTGCAGGTTTACTGTATATCTTGTACCTTCCCATTGACGATGAAACACAGAAATTGCATCGGAATTAAATATAAGAGACACAATGCCGACTTAAGTACAGGAAGACTGAGTCTTCCTGCTGTCTTTAATTTGAGCGTTTCCTGTGTCACCAGTTTTATTTTCCGATGCACCTCTACAGGTTTACTGTATTCCTTGGACCTTCACAGTGACGATGAAATACAGAAATTGCATCGGAATTAAATATAAGATACACAATGCCGACTTAAGTACAGGAAGACTAAGTCTTCCTACTGTCTTTGTTTTGAGCGTTTCCTGTGTCATCAGTTTTACTTTCCGATGCACCTCTGCCGGTTTACTGTATCCCTTGGACCTTCCCATTGACGATGAAACACAGAAATTGCATCGGAATTAAATATAAGAGACACAATGCCGACTTAAGTACAGGAAGACTGAGTCTTCCTACTGTCTATGTTTTGAGCGTTTCCTGTGTCACTAGTTTTACATTCCGATGCAAATCTGCAGGTTTACTATATCCCTTGGACCTTCCCATTGACGTTGAAACACAGAAATTGCATCGGAATTAAATATAAGAGACACAATGCGGACTTAAGTACAGGAAGACTGAGTCTTCCTACAGTCTATGCTTTGAGCGTTTCCTGTGTCACCAGTTTTACATTCTGATGCACCTCTGCAGGTTTACTGTATCCCTTGTACCTTCCCATTGACGATGAAACACAGAAATTGCATCGGAATTAAATATAAGAGACACAATGCCGACTTAAGTACAGGAAGACTGAGTCTTCCTACTGTCTATGTTTTGAGCGTTTCCTGTGTCACTAGTTTTACATTCCGATGCAAATCTGCAGGTTTACTATATCCCTTGGACCTTCCCATTCACGATGAAACACAGAAATTTCATCGGAAATAAATATAAGAGACACAATGCCGACTTAAGTATAGGAAGACTGAGTCTTCCTACTGTCTATGTTTTGAGCGTTTCCTGGGTCACCAGTTTTACATTCCGATGCACCTCTGCAGGTTTACTGTATCCCTTGGACCTTCACATTGACGATGAAACACAGAAATTGCATCGGAATTAAATACAAGAGACACAATGCCGACTTAAGTACAGGAAGACTGAGTCTTCCTACTGTCTATGTTTGAGCGTTTCCTGTGTCACTAGTTTTACATTCCGATGCACCGCTGCAGGTATACTGTATCCCTTGGACCTTCCCATTGACGATGAAACGCAGAAATTGCATCGGAATTAAATATAAGAGACACAATGCCGACTTAAGTACAGGAAGACTGAGTCTTCCTACTGTCTATGTTTTGAGCGCTTCCTGTGTCACCAGTTTTACTTTCTGATGCACCTCTGCAGGTTTACTGTATCCCTTGGACCTTCACAGTGACGATGAAACACAGAAATTGCATCGGAGTTAGATTTAAGAGACACAATGCCTACTTAAGCACAGGAAGACTGAGTCTTCCTACTGTCTATAATTTGAGCGTTTCCTGTGTCACCAGTTTTGCATTCCGATGCATCTCTACAGGTTTTCTGTATCCTTTGGACCTTCACAGTGACGATGAAACACAGAAATTGCATCGGAATTTAAATGTAAGGGACACATCGCCGACTTAAGTACAAGAAAACTGAGTCTTCTTACGGTCTATGTTTTGAGTGTTTCCTGTGTCGCCAGTTTTACATTCCGATGCACCTATGCTGGTTTACTGTATCCCTTGCCCCTTCCCATTGTCGATGAAACACAGAAATCGTATCGGAATTAAATATAAGAGACACAATGCCGACTTAAGTACAGGAAGACTGAGTCTTCCTACTGTCTATGTTTTGAGCGTTTCCTGTGTCACCAGTTTTACTTTCTGATGCACCTCTGCAGGTTTACTGTATCCCTTGGACCTTCACAGTGACGACGAAACACAGAAAAATTATCGGAAATAAATATAAGAGACACAATGCCGACTTAAGTATAGGAAGACTGAGTCTTCCTTCTGTCTATGTTTTGAGCGTTTCCTGTGTCACCAGTTTTACATTCCGATGCACCTCTGCAGGTTTACTGTATCCCTTGGACCTTCCCACTGACGATGAAACACAGAAATTGCATCGGAATTAAATATAAGAGACACAATGCCGACTTAAGTACAGGAAGACTGAGTCTTTCTACTGTCTATGTTTTGAGCACTTCCTGTGTCACCAGTTTTACTTTCTGATGCACCTCTGCAGGTTTACGTTATCCCTTGGACCTTCCCATTGACGATGAAACACAGAAATTGCATCGGCGTTAGATTTAAGAGACACAATGCCTACTTAAGCACAGGAAGACTGAGTCTTCCTACTGTCTATAATTTGAGCGTTTCCTGTGTCACCAGTTTTGCATTCCGATGCATCTCTACAGGTTTACTGTATCCCTTGGACCTTCCCATTCACGATGAAACACAGAAATTTCATCGGAAATAAATATAAGAGACACAATGCCGACTTAAGTACAGGAAGACTGAGTCTTCCTACTGTCTATGATTTGAGCGTTTCCTGTGTCACGAGTTTTACATTCCGATGCAAATCTGCAGGTTTACTATATCCCTTGGACCTTCCCATTGACAATGAAACACAGAAATTGCATCGGAATTAAATATAAGAGACACAATGCCGACATAAGTACAGGAAGACTGAGTCTTCCTACAGTCTATGTTTTGAGCGTTTCCTGTGTCACCAGTTTTACATTCTGATGCACCTCTGCAGGTTTACTGTACCCCTTGTACCTTCCCATTGACGATGAAACACAGAAATTGAATCGGAATTAAATATAAGAGACACAATGCCGACTTAAGTACAGGAAGACTGAGTCTTCCTACTGTCTATAATTTGAGCGTTTCCTGTGTCACCAGTTTTATTTTCCGATGCACCTCTACAGGTTTACTGTATCCCTTGGACCTTCACAGTGACGATGAAACACAGAAATTGCATCGGAATTAAATATAAGAGACACAATGCCGACTTCAGTACAAGAAGACTAAGTCTTCCTACTGTCTTTGTTTTGAGCGTTTCCTGTGTAATCAGTTTTACTTTCCGATGCACCTCTGCAGGTTTACTATATCCCTTGGACCTTCCCATTCACGATGAAACACAGATATTTCATCGGAAATAAATATAAGAGACACAATGCCGACTTAAGTATAGGAAGACTGAGTCTTCCTACTGTCTATGTTTTGAGCGTTTCCTGTGTCACCAGTTTTACATTCCGATGCACCTCTGCAGGTTTACTGTATCCCTTGGACCTTCACATTGATGATGAAACACAGAAATTGCATCGGAATTAAATACAAGAGACACAATGCCGACTTAAGTACAGGATGACTGAGTCTTCCTACTGTCTATGTTTCAGCGTTTCCTGTGTGACCAGTTTTGCATTCCGATGCATCTCTAAAGGTTTACTGTATTCCTTGGACCTTCACAGTGACAATGAAACACAGAAATTGCATCGGAATTTAAATGTAAGAGACACATCGCCGACTAAAGTACAAGAAAACTGAGTCTTCTTACGGTCCATGTTTTGAGCGTTTCCTGTGTCGCCAGTTTTACATTCCGATGCACCTATGCCGGTTTACTGTATCCCTTGCCCCTTCCCATTGTCGATGAAACACAGAAATCGTATCGGAATTAAATATAAGAGACACATTGCCGACTTAAGTACAGGAAGACTGAGTCTTCCTACTGTCTATGTTTTGAGCGTTTCCTGTGTCACCAGTTTTACATTCTGATGCACCTCTGCAGGTTTACTGTATCCCTTGGACCTTCCCATTGACGATGAAACACAGAAATTGCATCGGAGTTAAATTTAAGAGACACAATGCCTACTTAAGCACAGGAAGACTGAGTCTTCCTATTGTCTATAATTTGAGCGTTTCCTGTGTCACCAGTTTTGCATTCCGATGCATCTCTACAGGTTTACTGTATCCCTTGGACCTTCCCATTCACGATGAATTACAGAAATTTCATCGGAATTAAATATAAGAGACACAATGCCGACTTAAGTACAGGAAGACTGAGTCTTCCTACTGTCTATGTTTTGCGCGTATCCTATGTCACTAGTTTTACATTCCGATTCACCTCTGCAATTTTACTGTATCTCTTGGACCTTCCCATTGACGATGAAACACAGAAATTGCATCGGAATTAAATATAAGAGACACAATGCCGACTTAAGTTCGGAAGACTAAGTCTTCCTACTGTCTATGTTTTGAGCTTTTCCTGTGTCATCAGTTTTACTTTCCGATGCACCTCTGCTGGTTTACTATATCCCTTGGACCTTCCCATTCACGATGAAACACAAAATTTCATCGGAAAAAAATATAAAGACACAATGCCGACTTTAGTACAGGAAGAATGAGTCTTCCTACTGTCTATGTTTTGAGCGTTTCCTGAGTCACCAGTTTTACATTCCGATGCACCTATGCAGGTTTTCTGTATCCCTTGGACCTTCCCATTGACGATGAAACACAGAAATTGCATCGAAATTAAATACAAGAGACACAATGCCGACTTAAGTACAAGGAAACAGTCTTCGTACGGTCAATGTTTTGAGCGTTTCCTGTGTCACCAGCTTTACCTTCCGATGCACCTCTGCAGGTTTACTATATCCCTTGGACCTTCCCATTGTCTATGAAACACAGAAATCGCATCGGAATTAAATATAAGAGACACAATGCCGACTTAAGTACAGGAAGACTGAGTCTTTCTACTGTCTATGATTTGAGCGTTTCCTGTGTCACCAGTTTTACAATCTGATGCACGTCTGCAGGTTTACTGTATCCCTTGTACCTTCCCATTGACGATGAAACACAGAAATTGCATCGTAATTAAATATAAGAGACACAATGCCGACTTAAGTACAGGAAGACTGAGTCTTCCTACTGTCTATAATTCGAGCGTTTCCTGTGTCACCAGTTTTATTTTCCGATGCACCTCTACAGGTTTACTGTATCCCTTGGACCTTCACAGTGACGACGAAACACAGAAATTTTATCGGAAATAAATATAAGAGACACAATGCCGACTTAAGTATAGGAAGACTGAGTCTTCCTTCTGTCTATGTTTTGAGCGTTTCCTGTGTCACCAGTTTTACATTCCGATGCACCTCTGCAGGTTTACTGTATCCCTTGGACCTTCCCATTGACGATGAAACACAGAAATTGCATCGGAATTAAATATAAGAGACACAATGCCGACTTAAGTACAGGAAGACTGAGTCTTCCTACTGTCTATGTTTTGAGCACTTCCTGTGTCACCAGTTTTACTTTCTGATGCACCTCTGCAGGTTTACTGTATCCCTTGGACCTTCACAGTGACGATGAAACACAGAAATTGCATCGGCGTTAGATTTAAGAGACACAATGCCTACTTAAGCACAGGAAGACTGAGTCTTCCTACTGTCTATAATTTGAGCGTTCCCTGTGTCACCAGTTTTGCATTCCGATGCATCTCTACAGGTTTTCTGTATCCTTTGGACCTTCACAGTGACGATGAAACACAGAAATTGCATCGGAATTTAAATGTAAGGGACACATCGCCGACTTAAGTACAAGAAAACTGAGTCTTCTTACGGTCTATGTTTTGAGCGTTTCCTGTGTCGCCAGTTTTACATTCCGATGCACCTATGCCGGTTTACTGTATCCCTTGCCCCTTCCCATTGTCGATGAAACACAGAAATCGTATCGGAATTAAATATAAGAGACACAATGCCGACTTAAGTACAGGAAGACTGAGTCTTCCTACTGTCTATGTTTTGAGCGTTTCCTGTGTCACCAGTTTTACAATCTGATGCACCTCTGCAGGTTTACTGTATCCCTTGTACCTTCCCATTGACGATGAAACACAGAAATTGCATCGTAATTAAATATAAGAGACACAATGCCGACTTAAGTACAGGAAGACTGAGTCTTCCTTCTGTCTATGTTTTGAGCGTTTCCTGTGTCACCAGTTTTACATTCCGATGCACCTCTGCAGGTTTACTGTATCCCTTGGACCTTCCCATTGACGATGAAACACAGAAATTGCATCGGAATTAAATATAAGAGACACAATGCCGACTTAAGTACAGGAAGACTGAGTCTTACTACTGTCTATGTTTTGAGCACTTCCTGTGTCACCAGTTTTACTTTCTGATGCACCTCTGCAGGTTTACTGTATCCCTTGGACCTTCACAGTGACGATGAAACACAGAAATTGCATCGGCGTTAGATTTAAGAGACACAATGCCTACTTAAGCACAGGAAGACTGAGTCTTCCTACTGTCTATAATTTGAGCGTTTCCTGTGTCACCAGTTTTGCATTCCGATGCATCTCTACAGGTTTACTGTATCCCTTGGACCTTCCCATTCACGATGAAACACAGAAATTTCATCGGAAATAAATATAAGAGACACAATGCCGACTTAAGTACAGGAAGACTGAGTCTTCCTACTGTCTATGATTTGAGCGTTTCCTGTGTCACGAGTTTTACATTCCGATGCAAATCTGCAGGTTTACTATATCCCTTGGACCTTCCCATTGACAATGAAACACAGAAATTGCATCGGAATTAAATATAAGAGACACAATGCCGACATAAGTACAGGAAGACTGAGTCTTCCTACAGTCTATGTTTTGAGCGTTTCCTGTGTCACCAGTTTTACATTCTGATGCACCTCTGCATGTTTACTGTACCCCTTGTACCTTCCCATTGACGATGAAACACAGAAATTGAATCGGAATTAAATATAAGAGACACAATGCCGACTTAAGTACAGGAAGACTGAGTCTTCCTACTGTCTATAATTTGAGCGTTTCCTGTGTCACCAGTTTTATTTTCCGATGCACCTCTACAGGTTTACTGTATCCCTTGGACCTTCACAGTGACGACGAAACACAGAAATTTTATCGGAAATAAATATAAGAGACACAATGCCGACTTAAGTATAGGAAGACTGAGTCTTCCTTCTGTCTATGTTTTGAGCGTTTCCTGTGTCACCAGTTTTACATTCCGATGCACCTCTGCAGGTTTACTGTATCCCTTGGACCTTCCCATTGACGATGAAACACAGAAATTGCATCGGAATTAAATATAAGAGACACAATGCCGACTTAAGTACAGGAAGACTGAGTCTTCCTACTGTCTATGTTTTGAGCACTTCCTGTGTCACCAGTTTTACTTTCTGATGCACCTCTGCAGGTTTACTGTATCCCTTGGACCTTCACAGTGACGATGAAACACAGAAATTGCATCGGCGTTATATTTAAGAGACACAATGCCTACTTAAGCACAGGAAGACTGAGTCTTCCTACTGTCTATAATTTGAGCGTTCCCTGTGTCACCAGTTTTGCATTCCGATGCATCTCTACAGGTTTTCTGTATCCTTTGGACCTTCACAGTGACGATGAAACACAGAAATTGCATCGGAATTTAAATGTAAGGGACACATCGCCGACTTAAGTACAAGAAAACTGAGTCTTCTTACGGTCTATGTTTTGAGCGTTTCCTGTGTCGCCAGTTTTACATTCCGATGCACCTATGCCGGTTTACTGTATCCCTTGCCCCTACCCCTGGTCGATGAAACACAGAAATCGTATCGGAATTAAATATAAGAGACACAATGCCGACTTAAGTACAGGAAGACTGAGTCTTCCTACTGTCTATGTTTTGAGCGTTTCCTGTGTCACCAGTTTTACAATCTGATGCACCTCTGCAGGTTTACTGTATCCCTTGTACCTTCCCATTGACGATGAAACACAGAAATTGCATCGTAATTAAATATAAGAGACACAATGCCGACTTAAGTACAGGAAGACTGAGTCTTCCTTCTGTCTATGTTTTGAGCGTTTCCTGTGTCACCAGTTTTACATTCCGATGCACCTCTGCAGGTTTACTGTATCCCTTGGACCTTCCCATTGACGATGAAACACAGAAATTGCATCGGAATTAAATATAAGAGACACAATGCCGACTTAAGTACAGGAAGACTGAGTCTTCCTACTGTCTATGCTTTGAGCGCTTCCTGTGTCATCAGTTTTACTTTCTGATGCACCTCTGCAGGTTTACTGTATCCCTTGGACCTTCACAGTGACGATGAAACACAGAAATTGTATCGGAGTTAGATTTAAGAGACACAATGCCTACTTAAGCACAGGAAGACTGAGTCTTCCTACTGTCTATAATTTGAGCGTTTCCTGTGTCACCAGTTTTGCATTCCGATGCATCTCTACAGGTTTACTGTATCCCTTGGACCTTCACAGTGACAATGAAACACAGAAATTGCATCGGAATTTAAATGTAAGAGACACATCGCCGACTAAAGTACAAGAAAACTGAGTCTTCTTACGGTCCATGATTTGAGCGTTTCCTGTGTCGCCAGTTTTACATTCCGATGCACCTATGCCGGTTTACTGTATCCCTTGCCCCTTCCCATTGTCGATGAAACACAGAAATCGTATCGGAATTAAATATAAGAGACACAATGCCGACTTAAGTACAGGAAGACTGAGCCTTCCTACTGACTATGTTTTGAGCGTTTCCTGTGTCACCAGTTTTACATTCTGATGCACCTCTGCAGGTTTACTGTATCCCTTGGACCTTCCCATTGACGATGAAACACAGAAATTGCATCGGAGTTAAATTTAAGAGACACAATGCCTACTTAAGCACAGGAATACTGAGTCTTCCTATTGTCTATAATTTGAGCGTTTCCTGTGTCACCAGTTTTGCATTCCGATGCATCTCTACAGGTTTACTGTATCCCTTGGACCTTCCCATTCACGATGAATTACAGAAATTTCATCGGAATTAAATATAAGAGACACAATGCCGACTTAAGTACAGGAAGACTGAGTCTTCCTACTGTCTATGTTTTGCGCGTTTCCTATGTCACTAGTTTTACATTCCGATTCACCTCTGCAAATTTACTGTATCTCTTGGACCTTCCCATTGACGATGAAACACAGAAATTGCATCGGAATTAAATATAAGAGACACAATGCCGACTTAAGTTCGGAAGACTAAGTCTTCCTACTGTCTATGTTTTTAGCTTTTCCTGTGTCATCAGTTTTACTTTCCGACGCACCTCTGCTGGTTTACTATATCCCTTGGACCTTCCCATTGACGATGAAACACAGAAATTGCATCGGAATTAAATATAAGAGACACAATGCCGACTTAAGTACAGGAAGACTGAGTCTTCCTACTGTCTATAATTCGAGCGTTTCCTGTGTCACCAGTTTTATTTTCCGATGCACCGCTACAGGTTTACTGTATCCCTTGGACCTTCACAGTGACGACGAAACACAGAAATTTTATCGGAAATAAATATAAGAGACACAATGCCGACTTAAGTATAGGAAGACTGAGTCTTCCTTCTGTCTATGTTTTGAGCGTTTCCTGTGTCACCAGTTTTACATTCCGATGCACCTCTGCAGGTTTACTGTATCCCTTGGACCTTCCCATTGACGATGAAACACAGAAATTGCATCGGAATTAAATATAAGAGACACAATGCCGACTTAAGTACAGGAAGACTGAGTCTTCCTACTGTCTATGTTTTGAGCACTTCCTGTGTCACCAGTTTTACTTTCTGATGCACCTCTGCAGGTTTACGGTATCCCTTGGACTTTCACATTGACGATGAAACACAGAAATTGCATCGGCGTTAGGTTTAAGAGACACAATGCCTACTTAAGCACAGGAAGACTGAGTCTTCCTACTGTCTATAATTTGAGCGTTTCCTGTGTCACCAGTTTTGCATTCCGATGCATCTCTACAGGTTTACTGTATCCCTTGGACCTTCCCATTCACGATGAAACACAGAAATTTCATCGGAAATAAATATAAGAGACACAATGCCGACTTAAGTACAGGAAGACTGAGTCTTCCTACTGTCTATGATTTGAGCGTTTCCTGTGTCACGAGTTTTACATTCCGATGCAAATCTGCAGGTTTACTATATCCCTTGGACCTTCCCATTGACAATGAAACACAGAAATTGCATCGGAATTAAATATAAGAGACACAATGCCGACATAAGTACAGGAAGACTGAGTCTTCCTACAGTCTATGTTTTGAGCGTTTCCTGTGTCACCAGTTTTACATTCTGATGCACCTCTGCAGGTTTACTGTACCCCTTGTACCTTCCCATTGACGATGAAACACAGAAATTGAATCGGAATTAAATATAAGAGACACAATGCCGACTTAAGTACAGGAAGACTGAGTCTTCCTACTGTCTATAATTTGAGCGTTTCCTGTGTCACCAGTTTTATTTTCCAGTGCACCTCTACAGGTTTACTGTATCCCTTGGACCTTCACAGTGACGATGAAACACAGAAATTGCATCGGAATTAAATATAAGAGACACAATGCCGACTTCAGTACAAGAAGACTAAGTCTTCCTACTGTCTTTGTTTTGAGCGTTTCCTGTGTAATCAGTTTTACTTTCCGATGCACCTCTGCAGGTTTACTATATCCCTTGGACCTTCCCATTCACGATGAAACACAGAAATTTCATCGGAAATAAATATAAGAGACACAATGCCGACTTAAGTATAGGAAGACTGAGTCTTCCTACTGTCTATGTTTTGAGCGTTTCCTGTGTCACCAGTTTTACATTCCGATGCACCTCTGCAGGTTTACTGTATCCCTTGGACCTTCACATTGATGATGAAACACAGAAATTGCATCGGAATTAAATACAAGAGACACAATGCCGACTTAAGTACAGGATGACTGAGTCTTCCTACTGTCTATGTTTGAGCGTTTCCTGTGTGACTAGTTTTACATTCCGATGCACCTCTGCAGGTATACTGTATCCCTTGGACCTTCCCATTGACGATGAAACGCAGAAATTGCATCGGAATTAAATATAAGAGACACAATGCCGACTTAAGTACAGGAAGACTGAGTCTTCCTACTGTCTATGCTTTGAGCGCTTCCTGTGTCACCAGTTTTACTTTCTGATGCACCTCTGCAGGTTTACTGTATCCCTTGGACCTTCACAGTGACGATGAAACACAGAAATTGCATCGGAGTTAGATTTAAGAGACACAATGCCTACTTAAGCACAGGAAGACTGAGTCTTCCTACTGTCTATAATTTGAGCGTTTCCTGTGTCATTAGTTTTGCATTCCGATGCATCTCTACAGGTTTACTGTATCCCTTGGACCTTCACAGTGACAATGAAACACAGAAATTGCATCGGAATTTAAATGTAAGAGACACATCGCCGACTAAAGTACAAGAAAACTGAGTCTTCTTACGGACCATGTTTTGAGCGTTTCCTGTGTCGCCAGTTTTACATTCTGATGCACCTATGCCGGTTTACTGTATCCCTTGCCCCTTCCCATTGTCGATGAAACACAGAAATCTTATCGGAATTAAATATAAGAGACACAATGCCAACTTAAGTACAGGAAGACTGAGTCTTCCTACTGACTATGTTTTGTGCGTTTCCTGTGTCACCAGTTTTACATTCTGATGCACCTCTGCAGGTTTACTGTATCCCTTGGACCTTCCCATTGACGATGAAACACAGAAATTGCATCGGGGTTAAATTTAAGAGACACAATGCCTACTTAAGCACAGGAAGACTGAGTCTTCCTATTGTCTATAATTTGAGCGTTTCCTGTGTCACCAGTTTTGCATTCCGATGCATCTCTACAGGTTTACTGTATCCCTTGGACCTTCCCATTCACGATGAATTACAGAAATTTCATCGGAATTAAATATAAGAGACACAATGCCGACTTAAGTACAGGAAGACTGAGTCTTCCTACTGTCTATGTTTTGCGCGTTTCCTATGTCACTAGTTTTACATTCCGATTCACCTCTGCAATTTTACTGTATCTCTTGGACCTTCCCATTGACGATGAAACACAGAAATTGCATCGGAATTAAATATAAGAGACACAATGCCGACTTAAGTTCGGAAGACTAAGTATTCCTACTGTCTATGTTTTGAGCGTTTCCTGTGTCACCAGTTTTACATTCCGATGCACCTCTGCAGGTTTACTGTATCCCTTGGACCTTCACATTGATGATGAAACACAGAAATTGCATCGGAATTAAATACAAGAGACACAATGCCGACTTAAGTACAGGATGACTGAGTCTTCCTACTGTCTATGTTTGAGCGTTTCCTGTGTGACTAGTTTTACATTCCGATGCACCTCTGCAGGTATACTGTATCCCTTGGACCTTCCCATTGACGATGAAACGCAGAAATTGCATCGGAATTAAATATAAGAGACACAATGCCGACTTAAGTACAGGAAGACTGAGTCTTCCTACTGTCTATGCTTTGAGCGCTTCCTGTGTCACCAGTTTTACTTTCTGATGCACCTCTGCAGGTTTACTGTATCCCTTGGACCTTCACAGTGACGATGAAACACAGAAATTGCATCGGAGTTAGATTTAAGAGACACAATGCCTACTTAAGCACAGGAAGACTGAGTCTTCCTACTGTCTATAATTTGAGCGTTTCCTGTGTCATTAGTTTTGCATTCCGATGCATCTCTACAGGTTTACTGTATCCCTTGGACCTTCACAGTGACAATGAAACACAGAAATTGCATCGGAATTTAAATGTAAGAGACACATCGCCGACTAAAGTACAAGAAAACTGAGTCTTCTTACGGTCCATGTTTTGAGCGTTTCCTGTGTCGCCAGTTTTACATTCCGATGCACCTATGCCGGTTTACTGTATCCCTTGCCCCTTCCCATTGTCGATGAAACACAGAAATCGTATCGGAATTAAATATAAGAGACACAATGCCGACTTAAGTACAGGAAGACTGAGTCTTCCTACTGTCTACGTTTTGAGCGTTTCCTGTGTCTCCAGTTTCACATTCCGATGCACCTCTGCAGGTTTACTGTGTCCCTTGGACCTTCCCATTGACGATGAAACACAGAAATTGCATCGGAATTAAATATAAGAGACACAATGCCGACTTAAGTACAGGAAGACTGAGTCTTCCTACTATCTATGTTTTGCGCGTTTCCTATGTCACTAGTTTTACATTCCGATTCACCTCTGCAATTTTACTGTATCTCTTGGACCTTCCCATTG
Organism: Schistocerca nitens; assembly: GCF_023898315.1. NCBI lineage: Eukaryota > Metazoa > Arthropoda > Insecta > Orthoptera > Acrididae > Schistocerca > Schistocerca nitens. The sequence continues at coordinate 538,086,842 of NC_064622.1, forward strand.
ACGATGAAACACAGAAATTGCATCGGAATTAAATATAAGAGACACAATGCCGACTTAAGTACAGGAAGACTAAGTCATCCTACTGTCTATGTTTTGAGCTTTTCCTGTGTCATCAGTTTTACTTTCCGATGCACCTCTGCAGGTCTGCTATATCCCTTGGACCTTCCCATTCACGATGAAACACAGAAATTTCATCGGAAAAAAATATAAAGACACAATGCCGACTTTAGTACAGGAAGAATGAGTCTTCCTACTGTGTATGTTTTGAGCGTTTCCTGAGTCACCAGTTTAACATTCCGATGCACCTATGCAGGTTTCCTGTATCCCTTGGACCTTCCCATTGACGATGAAACACAGAAATTGCATGGAAATTAAATATAAGAGACACAATGCCAACTTAAGTACAAGAAAACAGTCTTCGTACGGTCAATGTTTTGAGCGTTTCCTGTGTCACCAGTTTTACCTTCCGATGCACCTCTGCAGGTTTACTATATCCCTTGGTCCTTCCCATTGTCTATGAATCACAGAAAACGCATCGGAATTAACTATAAGAGACACAATGCCGACTTAAGTACAGGAAGACTGAGTCTTCCTACTGTCTATGTTTTGATCGTTTCCTGGGTCACCAGTTTTACATTCCGATGCACCTCTGAAGGTTTACTGTATCCCTTGGACCTTCCCATTGACGATGAAACACAGAAATTGCATCGGAATTAAATATAAGAGACATAATGCCGACTTAAGTACAGGAAGACTGAGTCTTCCTACTGTCTATGTTTTGAGCGTTTCCTGTGTCACTAGTTTTACATTCCGATGCACTTCTGCAGGTATACTGTATCCCTTGGACCTTCCCATTGACGATGAAACGCAGAAATTGCATAGGAATTAAATATAAGAGACACAATGCCGACTTAAGTACAGGAAGACTGAGTCTTCCTACTGTCAATGTTTTGAGCATTCCTGTGTCATCAGTTTTACATTACGATGCACGTCTGAAGGTTAACTGTATCCCTTGGACTTTCCCATTGACGATGAAAAACAGAAATTGCATCGGATTTCAATATAAGAGACACAATGCCGACTTAAGTACAGGAATACTAAGTCTTCCTACTGTAAATGTTTTGAGCTTTTCCTGTGTCATCAGTTTTACTTTCCGATGCACCTCTGCAGGTTTACTATATCCCTTGGACCTTCCCATTCACGATAAAACACAGAAATTTCATCGGAAGTAAATATAAAAGACACAATGCCGACTAAAGTACAGGAAGACTGAGTCTTCCTACTGTCTATGTTTTGAGCGTTTCCTGAGTCACCAGTTTTACATTCAGATGCACCTCTGCAGGTTTCCTGTATCCCTTGGACTTTCCCATTGACGATGAAAGACAGATATTGCATCTAAATTAAATATAAGAGAACAATGCCGACTTAAGTACAAGAAAACAGTTTTCGTACGGTCAATGTTTTGAGCGTTTCCTGTGTCACCAGTTTTACATTCCGATGCACCTCTGCCGGTTTACTATATCCCTTGGACCTTCCTATTGTCGATGAAACACAAAAATCGCATGGAATTAAATATAAGAGACACAATGCCGACTTAAGTACAGGAAGACTGAGTCTTCCTACAGTCTATGTTTTGTGCGTTTCCTGTGTCACCAGTTTTACATTCTGATGCACATCTGCAGGTTTACTGTATATCTTGTACCTTCCCATTGACGATGAAACACAGAAATTGCATCGGAATTAAATATAAGAGACACAATGCCGACTTAAGTACAGGAAGACTGAGTCTTCCTGCTGTCTTTAATTTGAGCGTTTCCTGTGTCACCAGTTTTATTTTCCGATGCACCTCTACAGGTTTACTGTATTCCTTGGACCTTCACAGTGACGATGAAATACAGAAATTGCATCGGAATTAAGTATAAGATACACAATGCCGACTTAAGTACAGGAAGACTAAGTCTTCCTACTGTCTTTGTTTTGAGCGTTTCCTGTGTCATCAGTTTTACTTTCCGATGCACCTCTGCCGGTTTACTGTATCCCTTGGACCTTCCCATTGACGATGAAACACAGAAATTGCATCGGAATTAAATATAAGAGACACAATGCCGACTTAAGTACAGGAAGACTGAGTCTTCCTACTGTCTATGTTTTGAGCGTTTCCTGTGTCACTAGTTTTACATTCCGATGCAAATCTGCAGGTTTACTATATCCCTTGGACCTTCCCATTGACGTTGAAACACAGAAATTGCATCGGAATTAAATATAAGAGACACAATGCGGACTTAAGTACAGGAAGACTGAGTCTTCCTACAGTCTATGCTTTGAGCGTTTCCTGTGTCACCAGTTTTACATTCTGATGCACCTCTGCAGGTTTACTGTATCCCTTGTACCTTCCCATTGACGATGAAACACAGAAATTGCATCGGAATTAAATATAAGAGACACAATGCCGACTTAAGTACAGGAAGACTGAGTCTTCCTACTGTCTATGTTTTGAGCGTTTCCTGTGTCACTAGTTTTACATTCCGATGCAAATCTGCAGGTTTACTATATCCCTTGGACCTTCCCATTCACGATGAAACACAGAAATTTCATCGGAAATAAATATAAGAGACACAATGCCGACTTAAGTATAGGAAGACTGAGTCTTCCTACTGTCTATGTTTTGAGCGTTTCCTGGGTCACCAGTTTTACATTCCGATGCACCTCTGCAGGTTTACTGTATCCCTTGGACCTTCACATTGACGATGAAACACAGAAATTGCATCGGAATTAAATACAAGAGACACAATGCCGACTTAAGTACAGGAAGACTGAGTCTTCCTACTGTCTATGTTTGAGCGTTTCCTGTGTCACTAGTTTTACATTCCGATGCACCGCTGCAGGTATACTGTATCCCTTGGACCTTCCCATTGACGATGAAACGCAGAAATTGCATCGGAATTAAATATAAGAGACACAATGCCGACTTAAGTACAGGAAGACTGAGTCTTCCTACTGTCTATGTTTTGAGCGCTTCCTGTGTCACCAGTTTTACTTTCTGATGCACCTCTGCAGGTTTACTGTATCCCTTGGACCTTCACAGTGACGATGAAACACAGAAATTGCATCGGAGTTAGATTTAAGAGACACAATGCCTACTTAAGCACAGGAAGACTGAGTCTTCCTACTGTCTATAATTTGAGCGTTTCCTGTGTCACCAGTTTTGCATTCCGATGCATCTCTACAGGTTTTCTGTATCCTTTGGACCTTCACAGTGACGATGAAACACAGAAATTGCATCGGAATTTAAATGTAAGGGACACATCGCCGACTTAAGTACAAGAAAACTGAGTCTTCTTACGGTCTATGTTTTGAGTGTTTCCTGTGTCGCCAGTTTTACATTCCGATGCACCTATGCTGGTTTACTGTATCCCTTGCCCCTTCCCATTGTCGATGAAACACAGAAATCGTATCGGAATTAAATATAAGAGACACAATGCCGACTTAAGTACAGGAAGACTGAGTCTTCCTACTGTCTATGTTTCGAGCGTTTCCTGTGTCACCAGTTTTACAATCTAATGCACCTCTGCAGGTTTACTGTATCCCTTGTACCTTCCCATTGACGATGAAACACAGAAATTGCATCGTAATTAAATATAAGAGACACAATGCCGACTTAAGTACAGGAAGACTGAGTCTTCCTACTGTCTATGTTTTGAGCGTTTCCTGTGTCACCAGTTTTACTTTCTGATGCACCTCTGCAGGTTTACTGTATCCCTTGGACCTTCACAGTGACGACGAAACACAGAAAAATTATCGGAAATAAATATAAGAGACACAATGCCGACTTAAGTATAGGAAGACTGAGTCTTCCTTCTGTCTATGTTTTGAGCGTTTCCTGTGTCACCAGTTTTACATTCCGATGCACCTCTGCAGGTTTACTGTATCCCTTGGACCTTCCCACTGACGATGAAACACAGAAATTGCATCGGAATTAAATATAAGAGACACAATGCCGACTTAAGTACAGGAAGACTGAGTCTTTCTACTGTCTATGTTTTGAGCACTTCCTGTGTCACCAGTTTTACTTTCTGATGCACCTCTGCAGGTTTACGTTATCCCTTGGACCTTCACATTGACGATGAAACACAGAAATTGCATCGGCGTTAGATTTAAGAGACACAATGCCTACTTAAGCACAGGAAGACTGAGTCTTCCTACTGTCTATAATTTGAGCGTTTCCTGTGTCACCAGTTTTGCATTCCGATGCATCTCTACAGGTTTACTGTATCCCTTGGACCTTCCCATTCACGATGAAACACAGAAATTTCATCGGAAATAAATATAAGAGACACAATGCCGACTTAAGTACAGGAAGACTGAGTCTTCCTACTGTCTATGATTTGAGCGTTTCCTGTGTCACGAGTTTTACATTCCGATGCAAATCTGCAGGTTTACTATATCCCTTGGACCTTCCCATTGACAATGAAACACAGAAATTGCATCGGAATTAAATATAAGAGACACAATGCCGACATAAGTACAGGAAGACTGAGTCTTCCTACAGTCTATGTTTTGAGCGTTTCCTGTGTCACCAGTTTTACATTCTGATGCACCTCTGCAGGTTTACTGTACCCCTTGTACCTTCCCATTGACGATGAAACACAGAAATTGAATCGGAATTAAATATAAGAGACACAATGCCGACTTAAGTACAGGAAGACTGAGTCTTCCTACTGTCTATAATTTGAGCGTTTCCTGTGTCACCAGTTTTATTTTCCGATGCACCTCTACAGGTTTACTGTATCCCTTGGACCTTCACAGTGACGATGAAACACAGAAATTGCATCGGAATTAAATATAAGAGACACAATGCCGACTTCAGTACAAGAAGACTAAGTCTTCCTACTGTCTTTGTTTTGAGCGTTTCCTGTGTAATCAGTTTTACTTTCCGATGCACCTCTGCAGGTTTACTATATCCCTTGGACCTTCCCATTCACGATGAAACACAGATATTTCATCGGAAATAAATATAAGAGACACAATGCCGACTTAAGTATAGGAAGACTGAGTCTTCCTACTGTCTATGTTTTGAGCGTTTCCTGTGTCACCAGTTTTACATTCCGATGCACCTCTGCAGGTTTACTGTATCCCTTGGACCTTCACATTGATGATGAAACACAGAAATTGCATCGGAATTAAATACAAGAGACACAATGCCGACTTAAGTACAGGATGACTGAGTCTTCCTACTGTCTATGTTTGAGCGTTTCCTGTGTGACCAGTTTTGCATTCCGATGCATCTCTAAAGGTTTACTGTATCCCTTGGACCTTCACAGTGACAATGAAACACAGAAATTGCATCGGAATTTAAATGTAAGAGACACATCGCCGACTAAAGTACAAGAAAACTGAGTCTTCTTACGGTCCATGTTTTGAGCGTTTCCTGTGTCGCCAGTTTTACATTCCGATGCACCTATGCCGGTTTACTGTATCCCTTGCCCCTTCCCATTGTCGATGAAACACAGAAATCGTATCGGAATTAAATATAAGAGACACATTGCCGACTTAAGTACAGGAAGACTGAGTCTTCCTACTGTCTATGTTTTGAGCGTTTCCTGTGTCACCAGTTTTACATTCTGATGCACCTCTGCAGGTTTACTGTATCCCTTGGACCTTCCCATTGACGATGAAACACAGAAATTGCATCGGAGTTAAATTTAAGAGACACAATGCCTACTTAAGCACAGGAAGACTGAGTCTTCCTATTGTCTATAATTTGAGCGTTTCCTGTGTCACCAGTTTTGCATTCCGATGCATCTCTACAGGTTTACTGTATCCCTTGGACCTTCCCATTCACGATGAATTACAGAAATTTCATCGGAATTAAATATAAGAGACACAATGCCGACTTAAGTACAGGAAGACTGAGTCTTCCTACTGTCTATGTTTTGCGCGTATCCTATGTCACTAGTTTTACATTCCGATTCACCTCTGCAATTTTACTGTATCTCTTGGACCTTCCCATTGACGATGAAACACAGAAATTGCATCGGAATTAAATATAAGAGACACAATGCCGACTTAAGTTCGGAAGACTAAGTCTTCCTACTGTCTATGTTTTGAGCTTTTCCTGTGTCATCAGTTTTACTTTCCGATGCACCTCTGCTGGTTTACTATATCCCTTGGACCTTCCCATTCACGATGAAACACAAAATTTCATCGGAAAAAAATATAAAGACACAATGCCGACTTTAGTACAGGAAGAATGAGTCTTCCTACTGTCTATGTTTTGAGCGTTTCCTGAGTCACCAGTTTTACATTCCGATGCACCTATGCAGGTTTTCTGTATCCCTTGGACCTTCCCATTGACGATGAAACACAGAAATTGCATCGAAATTAAATACAAGAGACACAATGCCGACTTAAGTACAAGAAAACAGTCTTCGTACGGTCAATGTTTTGAGCGTTTCCTGTGTCACCAGCTTTACCTTCCGATGCACCTCTGCAGGTTTACTATATCCCTTGGACCTTCCCATTGTCTATGAAACACAGAAATCGCATCGGAATTAAATATAAGAGACACAATGCCGACTTAAGTACAGGAAGACTGAGTCTTTCTACTGTCTATGATTTGAGCGTTTCCTGTGTCACCAGTTTTACAATCTGATGCACGTCTGCAGGTTTACTGTATCCCTTGTACCTTCCCATTGACGATGAAACACAGAAATTGCATCGTAATTAAATATAAGAGACACAATGCCGACTTAAGTACAGGAAGACTGAGTCTTCCTACTGTCTATAATTCGAGCGTTTCCTGTGTCACCAGTTTTATTTTCCGATGCACCTCTACAGGTTTACTGTATCCCTTGGACCTTCACAGTGACGACGAAACACAGAAATTTTATCGGAAATAAATATAAGAGACACAATGCCGACTTAAGTATAGGAAGACTGAGTCTTCCTTCTGTCTATGTTTTGAGCGTTTCCTGTGTCACCAGTTTTACATTCCGATGCACCTCTGCAGGTTTACTGTATCCCTTGGACCTTCCCATTGACGATGAAACACAGAAATTGCATCGGAATTAAATATAAGAGACACAATGCCGACTTAAGTACAGGAAGACTGAGTCTTACTACTGTCTATGTTTTGAGCACTTCCTGTGTCACCAGTTTTACTTTCTGATGCACCTCTGCAGGTTTACTGTATCCCTTGGACCTTCACAGTGACGATGAAACACAGAAATTGCATCGGCGTTAGATTTAAGAGACACAATGCCTACTTAAGCACAGGAAGACTGAGTCTTCCTACTGTCTATAATTTGAGCGTTCCCTGTGTCACCAGTTTTGCATTCCGATGCATCTCTACAGGTTTTCTGTATCCTTTGGACCTTCACAGTGACGATGAAACACAGAAATTGCATCGGAATTTAAATGTAAGGGACACATCGCCGACTTAAGTACAAGAAAACTGAGTCTTCTTACGGTCTATGTTTTGAGCGTTTCCTGTGTCGCCAGTTTTACATTCCGATGCACCTATGCCGGTTTACTGTATCCCTTGCCCCTTCCCATTGTCGATGAAACACAGAAATCGTATCGGAATTAAATATAAGAGACACAATGCCGACTTAAGTACAGGAAGACTGAGTCTTCCTACTGTCTATGTTTTGAGCGTTTCCTGTGTCACCAGTTTTACAATCTGATGCACCTCTGCAGGTTTACTGTATCCCTTGTACCTTCCCATTGACGATGAAACACAGAAATTGCATCGTAATTAAATATAAGAGACACAATGCCGACTTAAGTACAGGAAGACTGAGTCTTCCTTCTGTCTATGTTTTGAGCGTTTCCTGTGTCACCAGTTTTACATTCCGATGCACCTCTGCAGGTTTACTGTATCCCTTGGACCTTCCCATTGACGATGAAACACAGAAATTGCATCGGAATTAAATATAAGAGACACAATGCCGACTTAAGTACAGGAAGACTGAGTCTTACTACTGTCTATGTTTTGAGCACTTCCTGTGTCACCAGTTTTACTTTCTGATGCACCTCTGCAGGTTTACTGTATCCCTTGGACCTTCACAGTGACGATGAAACACAGAAATTGCATCGGCGTTAGATTTAAGAGACACAATGCCTACTTAAGCACAGGAAGACTGAGTCTTCCTACTGTCTATAATTTGAGCGTTTCCTGTGTCACCAGTTTTGCATTCCGATGCATCTCTACAGGTTTACTGTATCCCTTGGACCTTCCCATTCACGATGAAACACAGAAATTTCATCGGAAATAAATATAAGAGACACAATGCCGACTTAAGTACAGGAAGACTGAGTCTTCCTACTGTCTATGATTTGAGCGTTTCCTGTGTCACGAGTTTTACATTCCGATGCAAATCTGCAGGTTTACTATATCCCTTGGACCTTCCCATTGACAATGAAACACAGAAATTGCATCGGAATTAAATATAAGAGACACAATGCCGACATAAGTACAGGAAGACTGAGTCTTCCTACAGTCTATGTTTTGAGCGTTTCCTGTGTCACCAGTTTTACATTCTGATGCACCTCTGCATGTTTACTGTACCCCTTGTACCTTCCCATTGACGATGAAACACAGAAATTGAATCGGAATTAAATATAAGAGACACAATGCCGACTTAAGTACAGGAAGACTGAGTCTTCCTACTGTCTATAATTTGAGCGTTTCCTGTGTCACCAGTTTTATTTTCCGATGCACCTCTACAGGTTTACTGTATCCCTTGGACCTTCACAGTGACGACGAAACACAGAAATTTTATCGGAAATAAATATAAGAGACACAATGCCGACTTAAGTATAGGAAGACTGAGTCTTCCTTCTGTCTATGTTTTGAGCGTTTCCTGTGTCACCAGTTTTACATTCCGATGCACCTCTGCAGGTTTACTGTATCCCTTGGACCTTCCCATTGACGATGAAACACAGAAATTGCATCGGAATTAAATATAAGAGACACAATGCCGACTTAAGTACAGGAAGACTGAGTCTTCCTACTGTCTATGTTTTGAGCACTTCCTGTGTCACCAGTTTTACTTTCTGATGCACCTCTGCAGGTTTACTGTATCCCTTGGACCTTCACAGTGACGATGAAACACAGAAATTGCATCGGCGTTAGATTTAAGAGACACAATGCCTACTTAAGCACAGGAAGACTGAGTCTTCCTACTGTCTATAATTTGAGCGTTCCCTGTGTCACCAGTTTTGCATTCCGATGCATCTCTACAGGTTTTCTGTATCCTTTGGACCTTCACAGTGACGATGAAACACAGAAATTGCATCGGAATTTAAATGTAAGGGACACATCGCCGACTTAAGTACAAGAAAACTGAGTCTTCTTACGGTCTATGTTTTGAGCGTTTCCTGTGTCGCCAGTTTTACATTCCGATGCACCTATGCCGGTTTACTGTATCCCTTGCCCCTTCCCATTGTCGATGAAACACAGAAATCGTATCGGAATTAAATATAAGAGACACAATGCCGACTTAAGTACAGGAAGACTGAGTCTTCCTACTGTCTATGTTTTGAGCGTTTCCTGTGTCACCAGTTTTACAATCTGATGCACCTCTGCAGGTTTACTGTATCCCTTGTACCTTCCCATTGACGATGAAACACAGAAATTGCATCGTAATTAAATATAAGAGACACAATGCCGACTTAAGTACAGGAAGACTGAGTCTTCCTTCTGTCTATGTTTTGAGCGTTTCCTGTGTCACCAGTTTTACATTCCGATGCACCTCTGCAGGTTTACTGTATCCCTTGGACCTTCCCATTGACGATGAAACACAGAAATTGCATCGGAATTAAATATAAGAGACACAATGCCGACTTAAGTACAGGAAGACTGAGTCTTACTACTGTCTATGTTTTGAGCACTTCCTGTGTCACCAGTTTTACTTTCTGATGCACCTCTGCAGGTTTACTGTATCCCTTGGACCTTCACAGTGACGATGAAACACAGAAATTGCATCGGCGTTAGATTTAAGAGACACAATGCCTACTTAAGCACAGGAAGACTGAGTCTTCCTACTGTCTATAATTTGAGCGTTTCCTGTGTCACCAGTTTTGCATTCCGATGCATCTCTACAGGTTTACTGTATCCCTTGGACCTTCCCATTCACGATGAAACACAGAAATTTCATCGGAAATAAATATAAGAGACACAATGCCGACTTAAGTACAGGAAGACTGAGTCTTCCTACTGTCTATGATTTGAGCGTTTCCTGTGTCACGAGTTTTACATTCCGATGCAAATCTGCAGGTTTACTATATCCCTTGGACCTTCCCATTGACAATGAAACACAGAAATTGCATCGGAATTAAATATAAGAGACACAATGCCGACATAAGTACAGGAAGACTGAGTCTTCCTACAGTCTATGTTTTGAGCGTTTCCTGTGTCACCAGTTTTACATTCTGATGCACCTCTGCATGTTTACTGTACCCCTTGTACCTTCCCATTGACGATGAAACACAGAAATTGAATCGGAATTAAATATAAGAAACACAATGCCGACTTAAGTACAGGAAGACTGAGTCTTCCTACTGTCTATAATTTGAGCGTTTCCTGTGTCACCAGTTTTATTTTCCGATGCACCTCTACAGGTTTACTGTATCCCTTGGACCTTCACAGTGACGATGAAACACAGAAATTGCATCGGAATTAAATATAAGAGACACAAAGCCGACTTCAGTACAAGAAGACTAAGTCTTCCTACTGTCTTTGTTTTGAGCGTTTCCTGTGTAATCAGTTTTACTTTCCGATGCACCTCTGCAGGTTTACTATATCCCTTGGACCTTCCCATTCACGATGAAACACAGAAATTGCATCGGAATTAAATACAAGAGACACAATGCCGACTTAAGTACAGGATGACTGAGTCTTCCTACTGTCTATGTTTGAGCGTTTCCTGTGTGACTAGTTTTACATTCCGATGCACCTCTGCAGGTATACTGTATCCCTTGGACCTTCCCATTGACGATGAAACGCAGAAATTGCATCGGAATTAAATATAAGAGACACAATGCCGACTTAAGTACAGGAAGACTGAGTCTTCCTACTGTCTATGCTTTGAGCGCTTCCTGTGTCATCAGTTTTACTTTCTGATGCACCTCTGCAGGTTTACTGTATCCCTTGGACCTTCACAGTGACGATGAAACACAGAAATTGTATCGGAGTTAGATTTAAGAGACACAATGCCTACTTAAGCACAGGAAGACTGAGTCTTCCTACTGTCTATAATTTGAGCGTTTCCTGTGTCACCAGTTTTGCATTCCGATGCATCTCTACAGGTTTACTGTATCCCTTGGACCTTCACAGTGACAATGAAACACAGAAATTGCATCGGAATTTAAATGTAAGAGACACATCGCCGACTAAAGTACAAGAAAACTGAGTCTTCTTACGGTCCATGATTTGAGCGTTTCCTGTGTCGCCAGTTTTACATTCCGATGCACCTATGCCGGTTTACTGTATCCCTTGCCCCTTCCCATTGTCGATGAAACACAGAAATCGTATCGGAATTAAATATAAGAGACACAATGCCGACTTAAGTACAGGAAGACTGAGCCTTCCTACTGACTATGTTTTGAGCGTTTCCTGTGTCACCAGTTTTACATTCTGATGCACCTCTGCAGGTTTACTGTATCCCTTGGACCTTCCCATTGACGATGAAACACAGAAATTGCATCGGAGTTAAATTTAAGAGACACAATGCCTACTTAAGCACAGGAATACTGAGTCTTCCTATTGTCTATAATTTGAGCGTTTCCTGTGTCACCAGTTTTGCATTCCGATGCATCTCTACAGGTTTACTGTATCCCTTGGACCTTCCCATTCACGATGAATTACAGAAATTTCATCGGAATTAAATATAAGAGACACAATGCCGACTTAAGTACAGGAAGACTGAGTCTTCCTACTGTCTATGTTTTGCGCGTTTCCTATGTCACTAGTTTTACATTCCGATTCACCTCTGCAAATTTACTGTATCTCTTGGACCTTCCCATTGACGATGAAACACAGAAATTGCATCGGAATTAAATATAAGAGACACAATGCCGACTTAAGTTCGGAAGACTAAGTCTTCCTACTGTCTATGTTTTTAGCTTTTCCTGTGTCATCAGTTTTACTTTCCGACGCACCTCTGCTGGTTTACTATATCCCTTGGACCTTCCCATTGACGATGAAACACAGAAATTGCATCGGAATTAAATATAAGAGACACAATGCCGACTTAAGTACAGGAAGACTGAGTCTTCCTACTGTCTATAATTCGAGCGTTTCCTGTGTCACCAGTTTTATTTTCCGATGCACCGCTACAGGTTTACTGTATCCCTTGGACCTTCACAGTGACGACGAAACACAGAAATTTTATCGGAAATAAATATAAGAGACACAATGCCGACTTAAGTATAGGAAGACTGAGTCTTCCTTCTGTCTATGTTTTGAGCGTTTCCTGTGTCACCAGTTTTACATTCCGATGCACCTCTGCAGGTTTACTGTATCCCTTGGACCTTCCCATTGACGATGAAACACAGAAATTGCATCGGAATTAAATATAAGAGACACAATGCCGACTTAAGTACAGGAAGACTGAGTCTTCCTACTGTCTATGTTTTGAGCACTTCCTGTGTCACCAGTTTTACTTTCTGATGCACCTCTGCAGGTTTACGGTATCCCTTGGACTTTCACATTGACGATGAAACACAGAAATTGCATCGGCGTTAGGTTTAAGAGACACAATGCCTACTTAAGCACAGGAAGACTGAGTCTTCCTACTGTCTATAATTTGAGCGTTTCCTGTGTCACCAGTTTTGCATTCCGATGCATCTCTACAGGTTTACTGTATCCCTTGGACCTTCCCATTCACGATGAAACACAGAAATTTCATCGGAAATAAATATAAGAGACACAATGCCGACTTAAGTACAGGAAGACTGAGTCTTCTTACTGTCTATGATTTGAGCGTTTCCTGTGTCACGAGTTTTACATTCCGATGCAAATCTGCAGGTTTACTATATCCCTTGGACCTTCCCATTGACAATGAAACACAGAAATTGCATCGGAATTAAATATAAGAGACACAATGCCGACATAAGTACAGGAAGACTGAGTCTTCCTACAGTCTATGTTTTGAGCGTTTCCTGTGTCACCAGTTTTACATTCTGATGCACCTCTGCAGGTTTACTGTACCCCTTGTACCTTCCCATTGACGATGAAACACAGAAATTGAATCGGAATTAAATATAAGAGACACAATGCCGACTTAAGTACAGGAAGACTGAGTCTTCCTACTGTCTATAATTTGAGCGTTTCCTGTGTCACCAGTTTTATTTTCCAGTGCACCTCTACAGGTTTACTGTATCCCTTGGACCTTCACAGTGACGATGAAACACAGAAATTGCATCGGAATTAAATATAAGAGACACAATGCCGACTTCAGTACAAGAAGACTAAGTCTTCCTACTGTCTTTGTTTTGAGCGTTTCCTGTGTAATCAGTTTTACTTTCCGATGCACCTCTGCAGGTTTACTATATCCCTTGGACCTTCCCATTCACGATGAAACACAGAAATTTCATCGGAAATAAATATAAGAGACACAATGCCGACTTAAGTATAGGAAGACTGAGTCTTCCTACTGTCTATGTTTTGAGCGTTTCCTGTGTCACCAGTTTTACATTCCGATGCACCTCTGCAGGTTTACTGTATCCCTTGGACCTTCACATTGATGATGAAACACAGAAATTGCATCGGAATTAAATACAAGAGACACAATGCCGACTTAAGTACAGGATGACTGAGTCTTCCTACTGTCTATGTTTGAGCGTTTCCTGTGTGACTAGTTTTACATTCCGATGCACCTCTGCAGGTATACTGTATCCCTTGGACCTTCCCATTGACGATGAAACGCAGAAATTGCATCGGAATTAAATATAAGAGACACAATGCCGACTTAAGTACAGGAAGACTGAGTCTTCCTACTGTCTATGCTTTGAGCGCTTCCTGTGTCACCAGTTTTACTTTCTGATGCACCTCTGCAGGTTTACTGTATCCCTTGGACCTTCACAGTGACGATGAAACACAGAAATTGCATCGGAGTTAGATTTAAGAGACACAATGCCTACTTAAGCACAGGAAGACTGAGTCTTCCTACTGTCTATAATTTGAGCGTTTCCTGTGTCATTAGTTTTGCATTCCGATGCATCTCTACAGGTTTACTGTATCCCTTGGACCTTCACAGTGACAATGAAACACAGAAATTGCATCGGAATTTAAATGTAAGAGACACATCGCCGACTAAAGTACAAGAAAACTGAGTCTTCTTACGGACCATGTTTTGAGCGTTTCCTGTGTCGCCAGTTTTACATTCTGATGCACCTATGCCGGTTTACTGTATCCCTTGCCCCTTCCCATTGTCGATGAAACACAGAAATCTTATCGGAATTAAATATAAGAGACACAATGCCAACTTAAGTACAGGAAGACTGAGTCTTCCTACTGACTATGTTTTGTGCGTTTCCTGTGTCACCAGTTTTACATTCTGATGCACCTCTGCAGGTTTACTGTATCCCTTGGACCTTCCCATTGACGATGAAACACAGAAATTGCATCTGGGTTAAATTTAAGAGACACAATGCCTACTTAAGCACAGGAAGACTGAGTCTTCCTATTGTCTATAATTTGAGCGTTTCCTGTGTCACCAGTTTTGCATTCCGATGCATCTCTACAGGTTTACTGTATCCCTTGGACCTTCCCATTCACGATGAATTACAGAAATTTCATCGGAATTAAATATAAGAGACACAATGCCGACTTAAGTACAGGAAGACTGAGTCTTCCTACTGTCTATGTTTTGCGCGTTTCCTATGTCACTAGTTTTACATTCCGATTCACCTCTGCAATTTTACTGTATCTCTTGGACCTTCCCATTGACGATGAAACACAGAAATTGCATCGGAATTAAATATAAGAGACACAATGCCGACTTAAGTTCGGAAGACTAAGTCTTCCTACTGTCTATGTTTTGAGCGTTTCCTGTGTCACCAGTTTTACATTCCGATGCACCTCTGCAGGTTTACTGTATCCCTTGGACCTTCACATTGATGATGAAACACAGAAATTGCATCGGAATTAAATACAAGAGACACAATGCCGACTTAAGTACAGGATGACTGAGTCTTCCTACTGTCTATGTTTGAGCGTTTCCTGTGTGACTAGTTTTACATTCCGATGCACCTCTGCAGGTATACTGTATCCCTTGGACCTTCCCATTGACGATGAAACGCAGAAATTGCATCGGAATTAAATATAAGAGACACAATGCCGACTTAAGTACAGGAAGACTGAGTCTTCCTACTGTCTATGCTTTGAGCGCTTCCTGTGTCACCAGTTTTACTTTCTGATGCACCTCTGCAGGTTTACTGTATCCCTTGGACCTTCACAGTGACGATGAAACACAGAAATTGCATCGGAGTTAGATTTAAGAGACACAATGCCTACTTAAGCACAGGAAGACTGAGTCTTCCTACTGTCTATAATTTGAGCGTTTCCTGTGTCATTAGTTTTGCATTCCGATGCATCTCTACAGGTTTACTGTATCCCTTGGACCTTCACAGTGACAATGAAACACAGAAATTGCATCGGAATTTAAATGTAAGAGACACATCGCCGACTAAAGTACAAGAAAACTGAGTCTTCTTACGGTCCATGTTTTGAGCGTTTCCTGTGTCGCCAGTTTTACATTCCGATGCACCTATGCCGGTTTACTGTATCCCTTGCCCCTTCCCATTGTCGATGAAACACAGAAATCGTATCGGAATTAAATATAAGAGACACAATGCCGACTTAAGTACAGGAAGACTGAGTCTTCCTACTGACTATGTTTTGAGCGTTTCCTGTGTCACCAGTTTTACATTCTGACGCACCTCTGCAGGTTTACTGTATCCCTTGGACCTTCCCATTGACGATGAAACACAGAAATTGCATCGGAGTTAAATTTAAGAGACACAATGCCTACTTAAGCACAGGAAGACTGAGTCTTCCTATTGTCTATAATTTGAGCGTTTCCTGTGTCACCAGTTTTGCATTCCGATGCATCTCTACAGGTTTACTGTATCCCTTGGACCTTCCCATTCACGATGAATTACAGAAATTTCATCGGAATTAAATATAAGAGACACAATGCCGACTTAAGTACAGGAAGACTGAGTCTTCCTACTGTCTATGTTTTGCGCGATTCCTATGTCACTAGTTTTACATTCCGATTCACCTCTGCAATTTTACTGTATCTCTTGGACCTTCCCATTGACGATGAAACACAGAAATTGTATCGGAATTAAATATAAGAGACACAATGCCGACTTAAGTTCGGAAGACTAAGTCTTCCTACTGTCTATGTTTTGAGCTTTTCCTGTGTCATCAGTTTTACTTTCCGATGCACCTCTGCTGGTTTACTATATCCCTTGGACCTTCCCATTCACGATGAAACACAAAATTTCATCGGAAAAAAATATAAAGACACAATGCCGACTTTAGTACAGGAAGAATGAGTCTTCCTACTGTCTATGTTTTGAGCGTTTCCTGAGTCACCAGTTTTACATTCCGATGCACCTATGCAGTTTTCCTGTATCCCTTGGACCTTCCCATTGACGATGAAACACAGAAATTGCATCGAAATTAAATACAAGAGACACAATGCCGACTTAAGTACAAGAAAACAGTCTTCGTACGGTCAATGTTTTGAGCGTTTCCTGTGTCACCAGTTTTACCTTCCGATGCACCTCTGCAGGTTTACTATATCTATTGGACCTTCCCATTGTCTATGAAACACAGAAATCGCATCGGAATTAAATATAAGAGACACAATGCCGACTTAAGTACAGGAAGACTGAGTCTTCCTACTGTCTATGATTTGAGCGTTTCCTGTGTCACCAGTTTTACAATCTGATGCACCTCTGCAGGTTTACTGTATCCCTTGTACCTTCCCATTGACGATGAAACACAGAAATTGCATCGTAATTAAATATAAGAGACACAATGCCGACTTAAGTACAGGAAGACTGAGTCTTCCTACTGTCTATAATTCGAGCGTTTCCTGTGTCACCAGTTTTATTTTCCGATGCACCTCTACAGGTTTACTGTATCCCTTGGACCTTCACAGTGACGACGAAACACAGAAATTTTATCGGAAATAAATATAAGAGACACAATGCCGACTTAAGTATAGGAAGACTGAGTCTTCCTTCTGTCTATGTTTTGAGCGTTTCCTGTGTCACCAGTTTTACATTCCGATGCACCTCTGCAGGTTTACTGTATCCCTTGGAGCTTCCCATTGACGATGAAACACAGAAATTGCATCGGAATTAAATATAAGAGACACAATGCCGACTTAAGTACAGGAAGACTGAGTCTTCCTACTGTCTATAATTTGAGCGTTTCCTGTGTCACCAGTTTTATTTTCCGATGCACCTCTACAGGTTTACTGTATCCCTTGGACCTTCACAGTGACGATGAAACACAGGAATTGCATCGGATATTAAATATAAGAGACACAAAGCCGACTTCAGTACAAGAAGACTAAGTCTTCCTACTGTCTTTGTTTTGAGCGTTTCCTGTGTAATCAGTTTTACTTTCCGATGCACCTCTGCAGGTTTACTATATCCCTTGGACCTTCCCATTTACGATGAAACACAGAAATTTCATCGGAAATAAATATAAGAGACACAATGCCGACTTAAGTATAGGAAGACTGAGTCTTCCTACTATCTATGTTTTGAGCGTTTCCAGTGTCACCAGTTTTACATTCCGATGCACCTCTGCAGGTTTACTGTATCCCTTGGACCTTCACATTGACGATGAAACACAGAAATTGCATCGGAATTAAATACAAGAGACACAATGCCGACTTAAGTACAGGATGACTGAGTCTTCCTACTGTCTATGTTTGAGCGTTTCCTGTGTGACTAGTTTTACATTCCGATGCACCTCTGCAGGTATACTGTATCCCTTGGACCTTCCCATTGACGATGAAACGCAGAAATTGCATCGGAATTAAATATAAGAGACACAATGCCGACTTAAGTACAGGAAGACTGAGTCTTCCTACTGTCTATGCTTTGAGCGCTTCCTGTGGCACCAGTTTTACTTTCTGATGCACCTCTGCAGGTTTACTGTATCCCTTGGACCTTCACAGTGACGATGAAACACAGAAATTGCATCGGAGTTAGATTTAAGAGACACAATGCCTACTTAAGCACAGGAAGACTGAGTCTTCCTACTGTCTATAATTTGAGCGTTTCCTGTGTCACCAGTTTTGCATTCCGATGCATCTCTACAGGTTTACTGTATCCCTTGAACCTTCACAGTGACAATGAAACACAGAAATTGCATCGGAATTTAAATGTAAGAGACACATCGCCGACTAAAGTACAAGAAAACTGAGACTTCTTACGGTCCATGTTTTGAGCGTTTCCTGTGTCGCCAGTTTTACATTCCGATGCACCTATGCCGGTTTACTGTATCCCTTGCCCCTTCCCATTGTCGATGAAACACAGAAATCGAATCGGAATTAAATATAAGAGACACAATGCCGACTTAAGTACAGGAAGACTGAGCTTTCCTACTGACTATGTTTTGAGCGTTTCCTGTGTCACCAGTTTTACATTCTGATGCACCTCTGCAGGTTTACTGTATCCCTTGGACCTTCCCATTGACGATGAAACACAGAAATTGCATCGGAGTTAAGTTTAAGAGACACAATGCCTACTTAAGCACAGGAAGACTGATTCTTCCTATTGTCTATAATTTGAGCGTTTCCTGTGTCACCAGTTTTGCATTCCGATGCATCTCTACAGGTTTACTGTATCCCTTGGACCTTCCCATTCACGATGAATTACAGAAATTTCATCGGAATTAAATATAAGAGACACAATGCCGACTTAAGTACAGGAAGACTGAGTCTTCCTACTGTCTATGTTTTGCGCGTTTCCTATGTCACTAGTTTTACATTCCGATTCACCTCTGCAATTTTACTGTATCCCTTGGACCTTCACAGTGACGATGAAACACAGAAATTGCATCGGAGTTAGATTTAAGAGACACAATGCCTACTTAAGCACAGGAAGACTGAGTCTTCCTACTGTCTATAATTTGAGCGTTTCCTGTGTCACCAGTTTTGCATTCCGATGCATCTCTACAGGTTTTCTGTATCCTTTGGACCTTCACAGTGACGATGAAACACAGAAATTGCATCGGAATTTAAATGTAAGGGACACATCGCCGACTTAAGTACAAGAAAACTGAGTCTTCTTACGGTCTATGTTTTGAGCGTTTCCTGTGTCACTAGTTTTACATTCCGATGCACCTATGCCGGTTTACTGTATCCCTTGCCCCTTCCCATTGTCGATGAAGCACAGAAATCGTATCGGAATTAAATATAAGAGACACAATGCCGACTTAAGTACAGGAAGACTGAGTCTTCCTACTGTCTATGTTTTGAGCGTTTCCTGTGTCACCAGTTTTACAATCTGATGCACCTCTGCAGGTTTACTGTATCCCTTGTACCTTCCCATTGACGATGAAACACAGAAATTGCATCGTAATTAAATATAAGAGACACAATGCCGACTTAAGTACAGGAAGACTGAGTCTTCCTACTGTCTATAATTCGAGCGTTTCCTGTGTCACCAGTTTTATTTTCCGATGCACCTCTACAGGTTTACTGTATCCCTTGGACCTTCACAGTGACGATGAAACACAGAAATTGCATCGGAGTTAGATTTAAGAGACACAATGCCTACTTAAGCACAGGAAGACTGAGTCTTCCTACTGTCTATAATTTGAGCGTTTCCTGTGTCATTAGTTTTGCATTCCGATGCATCTCTACAGGTTTACTGTATCCCTTGGACCTTCACAGTGACAATGAAACACGGAAATTGCAGCGGAATTTAAATGTAAGAGACACATCGCCGACTAAAGTGCAAGAAAACTGAGTCTTCTTACGGTCCATGTTTTGAGCGTTTCCTGTGTCGCCAGTTTTACATTCCGATGCACCTATGCCGGTTTACTGTATCCCTTGCCCCATCCCATTGTCGATGAAACACAGAAATCGTATCGGAATTAAATATAAGAGACACAATGCCGACTTAAGTACAGGAAGACTGAGTCTTCCTACTGACCATGTTTTGAGCGTTTCCTGTGTCACCAGTTTTACATTCTGATGCACCTCTGCAGGTTTACTGTATCCCTTGGACCTTCCCATTGAAGATGAAACACAGAAATTGCATCGGAGTTAAATTTAAGAGACACAATGCATACTTAAGCACAGGAAGACTGAGTCTTCCTATTGTCTATAATTTGAGCGTTTCCTGTGTCACCAGTTTTGCATTCCGATGCATCTCTACAGGTTTACTGTATCCCTTGGACCTTCCTATTCACGATGAATTACAGAAATTTCATCGGATTTAAATATAAGAGACACAATGCCGACTTAAGTACAGGAAGACTGAGTCTTCCTACTGTCTATGTTTTGCGCGTTTCCTATGTCACTAGTTTTACATTCCGATTCACCTCTGCAATTTTACTGTATCTCTTGGACCTTCCCATTGACGATGAAACACAGAAATTGCATCAGAATTAAATATAAGAGACACAATGCCGACTTAAGTTCGGAAGACTAAGTCTTCCTACTGTCTATGTTTTGAGCTTTTCCTGTGTCATCAGTTTTACTTTCCGATGCACCTCTGCTGGTTTACTATATCCCTTGGACCTTCCCATTCACGATGAAACACAAAATTTCATCGGAAAAAAATATAAAGACACAATGCCGACTTTAGTACAGGAAGAATGAGTCTTCCTACCGTCTATGTTTTGAGCGTTTCCTGAGTCACCAGTTTTACATTCCGATGCACCTATGCAGTTTTCCTGTATCCCTTGGACCTTCCCATTGACGATGAAACACAGAAATTGCATCGAAATTAAATACAAGAGACACAATACCGACTTAAGTACAAGAAAACAGTCTTCGTACGGTCAATGTTTTGAGCGTTTCCTGTGTCACCAGTTTTACCTTCCGATGCACCTCTGCAGGTTTACTGTATCCCTTGGACCTTCCCATTGACGATGAAACACAGAAATTGCATCGGAATTAAATATAAGAGACACAATGCCGACTTAAGTACAGGAAGACTGAGTCTTCCTACTGTCTATAATTCGAGCGTTTCCTGTGTCACCAGTTTTATTTTCCGATGCACCTCTACAGGTTTACTGTATCCCTTGGACCTTCACAGTGACGACGAAACACAGAAATTTTATCGGAAATAAATATAAGAGACACAATGCCGACTTAAGTATAGGAAGACTGAGTCTTCCTTCTGTCTATGTTTTGAGCGTTTCCTGTGTCACCAGTTTTACATTCCGATGCACCTCTGCAGGTTTACTGTATCCCTTGGACCTTCCCATTGACGATGAAACACAGAAATTGCATCGGAATTAAATATAAGAGACACAATGCCGACTTAAGTACAGGAAGACTGAGTCTTCCTACTGTCTATGTTTTGAGCACTTCCTGTGTCACCAGTTTTACTTTCTGATGCACCTCTGCAGGTTTACTGTATCCCTTGGACCTTCACAGTGACGATGAAACACAGAAATTGCATCGGCGTTAGATTTAAGAGACACAATGCCTACTTAAGCACAGGAAGACTGAGTCTTCCTACTGTCTATAATTTGAGCGTTCCCTGTGTCACCAGTTTTGCATTCCGATGCATCTCTACAGGTTTTCTGTATACTTTGGACCTTCACAGTGACGATGAAACACAGAAATTGCATCGGAATTTAAATGTAAGGGACACATCGCCGACTTAAGTACAAGAAAACTGAGTCTTCTTACGGTCTATGTTTTGAGCGTTTCCTGTGTCGCCAGTTTTACATTCCGATGCACCTATGCCGGTTTACTGTATCCCTTGCCCCTTCCCATTGTCGATGAAACACAGAAATCGTATCGGAATTAAATATAAGAGACACAATGCCGACTTAAGTACAGGAAGACTGAGTCTTCCTACTGTCTATGTTTTGAGCGTTTCCTGTGTCACCAGTTTTACAATCTGATGCACCTCTGCAGGTTTACTGTATCCCTTGTACCTTCCCATTGACGATGAAACACAGAAATTGCATCGTAATTAAATATAAGAGACACAATGCCGATTTAAGTACAGGAAGACTGAGTCTTCCTACTGTCTATAATTCGAGCGTTTCCTGTGTCACCAGTTTTATTTTCCGATGCACCTCTACAGGTTTACTGTATCCCTTGGACCTTCACAGTGACGACGAAACACAGAAATTTTATCGGAAATAAATATAAGAGACACAATGCCGACTTAAGTATAGGAAGACTGAGTCTTCCTTCTGTCTATGTTTTGAGCGTTTCCTGTGTCACCAGTTTTACATTCCGATGCACCTCTGCAGGTTTACTGTATCCCTTGGACCTTCCCATTGACGATGAAACACAGAAATTGCATCGGAATTAAATATAAGAGACACAATGCCGACTTAAGTACAGGAAGACTGAGTCTTCCTACTGTCTATGTTTTGAGCACTTCCTGTGTCACCAGTTTTACTTTCTGATGCACCTCTGCAGGTTTACTGTATCCCTTGGACCTTCACAGTGACGATGAAACACAGAAATTGCATCGGCGTTAGATTTAAGAGACACAATGCCTACTTAAGCACAGGAAGACTGAGTCTTCCTACTGTCTATAATTTGAGCGTTTCCTGTGTCACCAGTTTTGCATTCCGATGCATCTCTACAGGTTTACTGTATCCCTTGGACCTTCCCATTCACGATGAAACACAGAAATTTCATCGGAAATAAATATAAGAGACACAATGCCGACTTAAGTACAGGAAGACTGAGTCTTCCTACTGTCTATGATTTGAGCGTTTCCTGTGTCACGAGTTTTACATTCCGATGCAAATCTGCAGGTTTACTATATCCCTTGGACCTTCCCATTGACAATGAAACACAGAAATTGCATCGGAATTAAATATAAGAGACACAAATCCGACATAAGTACAGGAAGACTGAGTCTTCCTACAGTCTATGTTTTGAGCGTTTCCTGTGTCACCAGTTTTACATTCTGATGCACCTCTGCAGGTTTACTGTACCCCTTGTACCTTCCCATTGACGATGAAACACAGAAATTGAATCGGAATTAAATATAAGAGACACAATGCCGACTTAAGTACAGGAACACTGAGTCTTCCTACTGTCTATAATTTGAGCGTTTCCTGTGTCACCAGTTTTATTTTCCGATGCACCTCTACAGGTTTACTGTATCCCTTGGACCTTCACAGTGACGATGAAACACAGAAATTGCGTTGGAATTAAATATAAGAGACACAAAGCCGACTTCAGTACAAGAAGACTAAGTCTTCCTACTGTCTTTGTTTTGAGCGTTTCCTGTGTAATAAGTTTTACTTTCCGATGCACCTCTGCAGGTTTACTATATCCCTTGGACCTTCCCATTCACGATGAAACACAGAAATTTCATCGGAAATAAATATAAGAGACACAATGCCGACTTAAGTATAGGAAGACTGAGTCTTCCTACTATCTATGTTTTGAGCGTTTCCAGTGTCACCAGTTTTACATTCCGATGCACCTCTGCAGGTTTACTGTATCCCTTGGACCTTCACATTGACGATGAAACGCAGAAATTGCATCGGAATTAAATATAAGAGACACAATGCCGACTTAAGTACAGGAAGACTGAGTCTTCCTACTGTCTGTGCTTTGAGCGCTTCCTGTGTCACCAGTTTTACTTTCTGATGCACCTCTGCAGGTTTACTGTATCCCTTGGACCTTCACAGTGACGTTGAAACACAGAAATTGCATTTGAGTTAGATTTAAGAGACACAATGCCTACTTAAGCACAGGAAGACTGAGTCTTCCTACTGTCTATAATTTGAGCGTTTCCTGTGTCACCAGTTTTGCATTCCGATGCATCTCTACAGGTTTACTGTATCCCTTGGACCTTCACAGTGACAATGAAACACAGAAATTGCATCGGAATTTAAATGTAAGAGACACATCGCCGACTAAAGTACAAGAAAACTGAGTCTTCTTACGGTCCATGTTTTGAGCGTTTCCTGTGTCGCCAGTTTTACATTCCGATGCACCTATGCCGGTTTACTGTATCCCTTGCCCCATCCCATTGTCGATGAAACACAGAAATCGTATCGGAATTAAATATAAGAGACACAATGCCGACTTAAGTACAGGAAGACTGAGTCTTCCTACTGACTATGTTTTGAGCGTTTCCTGTGTCACCAGTTTTACATTCTGATGCACCTCTGCAGGTTTCCTGTATCCCTTGGACCTTCCCATTGACGATGAAACACAGAAATTGCATCGGAGTTAAATTTAAGAGACACAATGCCTACTTAAGCACAGGAAGACTGAGTCTTCCTATTGTCTATAATTTGAGCGTTTCCTGTGTCACCAGTTTTGCATTCCGATGCATCTCTACAGGTTTACTGTATCCCTTGGACCTTCCTATTCACGATGAATTACAGAAATTTCATCGGAATTAAATATAAGAGACACAATGCCGACTTAAGTACAGGAAGACTGAGTCTTCCTACTGTCTATGTTTTGCGCGTTTCCTATGTCACTAGTTTTACATTCCGATTCACCTCTGCAATTTTACTGTATCTCTTGGACCTTCCCATTGACGATGAAACACAGAAATTGCATCGGAATTAAATATAAGAGACACAATGGCGACTTAAGTTCGGAAGACTAAGTCTTCCTACTGTCTATGTTTTGAGCTTTTCCTGTGTCATCAGTTTTACTTTCCGATGCACCTCTGCTGGTTTACTATATCCCTTGGACCTTCCCATTCACGATGAAACACAAAATTTCATCGGAAAAAAATATAAAGACACAATGCCGACTTTAGTACAGGAAGAATGAGTCTTCCTACCGTCTATGTTTTGAGCGTTTCCTGAGTCACCAGTTTTACATTCCGATGCACCTATGCAGTTTTCCTGTATCCCTTGGACCTTCCCATTGACGATGAAACACAGAAATTGCATCGAAATTAAATACAAGAGACACAATGCCGACTTAAGTACAAGAAAACAGTCTTCGTACGGTCAATGATTTGAGCGTTTCCTGTGTCACCAGTTTTACCTTCCGATGCACCTCTGCAGGTTTACTATATCCCTTGGACCTTCCCATTGTCTATGAAACACAGAAATCGCATCGGAATTAAATATAAGAGACACAATGCCGACTTAAGTACAGGAAGACTGAGTCTTCCTACTGTCTATGATTTGAGCGTTTCCTGTGTCACCAGTTTTACAATCTGATGCACCTCTGCAGGTTTACTGTATCCCTTGTACCTTCCCATTGACGATGAAACACAGAAATTGCATCGTAATTAAATATAAGAGACACAATGCCGACTTAAGTACAGGAAGACTGAGTCTTCCTACTGTCTATAATTCGAGCGTTTCCTGTGTCACCAGTTTTATTTTCCGATGCACCTCTACAGGTTTACTGTATCCCTTGGACCTTCACAGTAACGACGAAACACAGAAATTTTATCGGAAATAAATATAAGAGACACAATGCTGACTTAAGTATAGGAAGACTGAGTCTTCCTTCTGTCTATGTTTTGAGCGTTTCCTGTGTCCCCAGTTTTACATTCCGATGCACCTCTGCAGGTTTACTGTATCCCTTGGACCTTCCCATTGACGATGAAACACAGAAATTGCATCGGAATTAAATATAAGAGACACAATGCCGACTTAAGTACAGGAAGACTGAGTCTTCCTACTGTCTATGTTTTGAGCACTTCCTGTGTCACCAGTTTTACTTTCTGATGCACCTCTGCAGGTTTACTGTATCCCTTGGACCTTCACAGTGACGATGAAACACAGAAATTGCATCGGCGTTAGATTTAAGAGACACAATGCCTACTTAAGCACAGGAAGACTGAGTCTTCCTACTGTCTATAATTTGAGCGTTCCCTGTGTCACCAGTTTTGCATTCCGATGCATCTCTACAGGTTTTCTGTATACTTTGGACCTTCACAGTGACGATGAAACACAGAAATTGCATCGGAATTTAAATGTAAGGGACACATCGCCGACTTAAGTACAAGAAAACTGAGTCTTCTTACGGTCTATGTTTTGAGCGTTTCCTGTGTCGCCAGTTTTACATTCCGATGCACCTATGCCGGTTTACTGTATCCCTTGCCCCTTCCCATTGTCGATGAAACACAGAAATCGTATCGGAATTAAATATAAGAGACACAATGCCGACTTAAGTACAGGAAGACTGAGTCTTCCTACTGTCTATGTTTTGAGCGTTTCCTGTGTCACCAGTTTTACAATCTGATGCACCTCTGCAGGTTTACTGTATCCCTTGTACCTTCCCATTGACGATGAAACACAGAAATTGCATCGTAATTAAATATAAGAGACACAATGCCGACTTAAGTACAGGAAGACTGAGTCTTCCTACTGTCTATAATTCGAGCGTTTCCTGTGTCACCAGTTTTATTTTCCGTTGCACCTCTACAGGTTTACTGTATCCCTTGGACCTTCACAGTGACGACGAAACACAGAAATTTTATCGGAAATAAATATAAGAGACACAATGCCGACTTAAGTATAGGAAGACTGAGTCTTCCTTCTGTCTATGTTTTGAGCGTTTCCTGTGTCACCAGTTTTACATTCCGATGCACCTCTGCAGGTTTACTGTATCCCTTTGACCTTCCCATTGACGATCAAACACAGAAATTGCATCGGAATTAAATATAAGAGACACAATGCCGACTTAAGTACAGGAAGACTGAGTCTTCCTACTGTCTATGTTTTGAGCACCTCCTGTGTCACCAGTTTTACTTTCTGATGCACCTCTGCAGGTTTACTGTATCCCTTGGACCTTCACAGTGACGATGAAACATAGAAATTGCATCGGCGTTAGATTTAAGAGACACAATGCCTACTTAAGCACAGGAAGACTGAGTCTTCCTACTGTCTATAATTTGAGCGTTTCCTGTGTCACCAGTTTTGCATTCCGATGCATCTCTACAGGTTTACTGTATCCCTTGGACCTTCCCATTCACGATGAAACACAGAAATTTCATCGGAAATAAATATAAGAGACACAATGCCGACTTAAGTACAGGAAGACTGAGTCTTCCTACTGTCTATGATTTGAGCGTTTCCTGTGTCACGAGTTTTACATTCCGATGCAAATCTGCAGGTTTACTATATCCCTTGGACCTTCCCATTGACAATGAAACACAGAAATTGCATCGGAATTAAATATAAGAGACACAATGCCGACATAAGTACAGGAAGACTGAGTCTTCCTACAGTCTATGTTTTGAGCGTTTCCTGTGTCACCAGTTTTACATTCTGATGCACCTCTGCAGGTTTACTGTACCCCTTGTACCTTCCCATTGACGATGAAACACAGAAATTGAATCGGAATTAAATATAAGAGACACAATGCCGACTTAAGTACAGGAAGACTGAGTCTTCCTACTGTCTATAATTTGAGCGTTTCCTGTGTCACCAGTTTTATTTTCCGATGCACCTCTACAGGTTTACTGTATCCCTTGGACCTTCACAGTGACGATGAAACACAGAAATTGCGTTGGAATTAAATATAAGAGACACAAAGCCGACTTCAGTACAAGAAGACTAAGTCTTCCTACTGTCTTTGTTTTGAGCGTTTCCTGTGTAATCAGTTTTACTTTCCGATGCACCTCTGCAGGTTTACTATATCCCTTGGACCTTCCCATTCACGATGAAACACAGAAATTTCATCGGAAATAAATATAAGAGACACAATGCCGACTTAAGTATAGGAAGACTGAGTCTTCCTACTATCTATGTTTTGAGCGTTTCCAGTGTCACCAGTTTTACATTCCGATGCACCTCTGCAGGTTTACTGTATCCCTTGGACCTTCACATTCACGATGAAACACAGAAATTGCATCGGAATTAAATACAAGAGACACAATGCCGACTTAAGTACAGGATGACTGAGTCTTCCTACTGTCTATGTTTGAGCGTTTCCTGTGTGACTAGTTTTACATTCCGATGCACCTCTGCATGTATACTGTATCCCTTGGACCTTCCCATTGACGATGAAACGCAGAAATTGCATCGGAATTAAATATAAGAGACACAATGCCGACTTAAGTACAGGAAGACTGAGTCTTCCTACTGTCTGTGCTTTGAGCGCTTCCTGTGTCACCAGTTTTACTTTCTGATGCACCTCTGCAGGTTTACTGTATCCCTTGGACCTTCACAGTGACGATGAAACACAGAAATTGCATTTGAGTTAGATTTAAGAGACACAATGCCTACTTAAGCACAGGAAGACTGAGTCTTCCTACTGTCTATAATTTGAGCGTTTCCTGTGTCACCAGTTTTGCATTCCGATGCATCTCTACAGGTTTACTGTATCCCTTGGACCTTCACAGTGACAATGAAACACAGAAATTGCATCGGAATTTAAATGTAAGAGACACATCGCCGACTAAAGTACAAGAAAACTGAGTCTTCTTATGGTCCATGTTTTGAGCGTTTCCTGTGTCGCCAGTTTTACATTCCGATGCACCTATGCCGGTTTACTGTATCCCTTGCCCCTTCCCATTGTCGATGAAACACAGAAATCGTATCGGAATTAAATATAAGAGACACAATGCCGACTTAAGTACAGGAAGACTAAGTCTTCCTACTGACTATGTTTTGAGCGTTTCCTGTGTCACCAGTTTTACATTCTGATGCACCTCTGCAGGTTTACTGTATCCCTTGGACCTTCCCATTGACGATGAAACACAGAAATTGCATCGGAGTTAAATTTAAGAGACACAATGCCTACTTAAGCACAGGAAGACTGAGTCTTCCTATTGTCTATAATTTGAGCGTTTCCTGTGTCACCAGTTTTGCATTCCGATGCATCTCTACAGGTTTACTGTATCCCTTGGACCTTCCCATTCACGATGAATTACAGAAATTTCATCGGAATTAAATATAAGAGACACAATGCCGACTTAAGTACAGGAAGACTGAGTCTTCCTACTGTCTATGTTTTGCGCGTTTCCTATGTCACTAGTTTTACATTCCGATTCACCTCTGCAATTTTACTGTATCTCTTGGACCTTCCCATTGACGATGAAACACAGAAATTGCATCGGAATTAAATATAAGAGACACAATGCCGACTTAAGTTCGGAAGACTAAGTCTTCCTACTGTCTATGTTTTGAGCTTTTCCTGTGTCATCAGTATTACTTTCCGACGCACCTCTGCTGGTTTACTATATCCCTTGGACCTTCCCATTCACGATGAAACACAGAAATTTCATCGGAAAAAAATATAAAGACACAATGCCGACTTTAGTACAGGAAGAATGAGTCTTCCTACTGTCTATGTTTTGAGCGTTTCCTGAGTCACCAGTTTTACATTCCGATGCACCTATGCAGGTTTCCTGTATCCCTTGGACCTTCCCATTGACGATGAAACACAGAAATTGCATCGAAATTAAATACAAGAGACACAATGCCGACTTAAGTACAAGAAAATAGTCTTCGTACGGTCAATGTTTTGAGCGTTTCCTGTGTCACCAGTTTTACCTTCCGATGCACCTCTGCAGGTTTACTATATCCCTTGGACCTTCCCATTGTCTATGAAACACAGAAATCGCATCGGAATTAAATATAAGAGACACAATGCCGACTTAAGTACAGGAAGACTGAGTCTTCCTACTGTCTATGTTTTGAGCGTTT
Source organism: Schistocerca nitens (assembly GCF_023898315.1). Lineage (NCBI taxonomy): Eukaryota > Metazoa > Arthropoda > Insecta > Orthoptera > Acrididae > Schistocerca > Schistocerca nitens. The sequence goes on from NC_064622.1 coordinate 538,116,675, forward strand.
CCTGTGTCACCAGTTTTACAATCTGATGCACCTCTGCTGGTTTACTGTATCCCTTGTACCTTCCCATTGACGATGAAACACAGAAATTGCATCGTAATTAAATATAAGAGACACAATGCCGACTTAAGTACAGGAAGACTGAGTCTTCCTTCTGTCTATAATTCGAGCGTTTCCTGTGTCACCAGTTTTATTTTCCGATGCACCTCTACAGGTTTACTGTATCCCTTGGACCTTCACAGTGACGACGAAACACAGAAATTTTATCGGAAATAAATATAAGAGACACAATGCCGACTTAAGTGTAGGAAGACTGAGTCTTCCTTCTGTCTATGTTTTGAGCGTTTCCTGTGTCACCAGTTTTACATTCCGATGCACCTCTGCAGGTTTACTGTATCCCTTGGACCTTCCCATTGACGATGAAACACAGAAATTGCATCGGAATTAAATATAAGAGACACAATGCCGACTTAAGTACAGGAAGACTGAGTCTTCCCACTGTCTATGTTTTGAGCACTTCCTGTGTCACCAGTTTTACTTTCTGATGCACCTCTGCAGGTTTACTGTATCCCTTGGACCTTCACAGTGACGATGAAACACAGAAATTGCATCGGCGTTAGATTTAAGAGACACAATGCCTACTTAAGCACAGGAAGACTGAGTCTTCCTACAGTCTATAATTTGAGCGTTTCCTGTGTCACCAGTTTTGCATTCCGATGCATCTCTACAGGTTTACTGTATCCCTTGGACCTTCCCATTCACGATGAAACACAGAAATTTCATCGGAAATAAATATAAGAGACACAATGCCGACTTAAGTACAGGAAGACTGAGTCTTCCTACTGTCTATGATTTGAGCGTTTCCTGTGTCACGAGTTTTACATTCCGATGAAAATCTGCAGGTTTACTATATCCCTTGGACCTTCCCATTGACAATGAAACACAGAAATGGCATCGGAATTAAATATAAGAGACACAATGCCGACATAAGTACAGGAAGACTGAGTCTTCCTACAGTCTATGTTTTGAGCGTTTCCTGTGTCACCAGTTTTACATTCTGATGCACCTCTGCAGGTTTACTGTACCCCTTGTACCTTCCCATTGACGATGAAACACAGAAATTGCATCGGAATTAAATATAAGAGACACAATGCCGACTTAAGTACAAGAAGACTGAGTCTTCCTACTGTCTATAATTTGAGCGTTTCCTGTGTCACCAGTTTTATTTTCCGATGCACCTCTACAGGTTTACTGTATCCCTTGGACCTTCACAGTGACGATGAAACACAGAAATTGCATCGGAATTAAATATAAGAGACACAATGCCGACTTCAGTACAAGAAGACTAAGTCTTCCTACTGTCTTTGTTTGAGCGTTTCCTGTGTAATCAGTTTTACTTTCCGATGCACCTCTGCAGGTTTACTATATCCCTTGGACCTTCCCATTCACGATGAAACACAGAAATTTCATCGGAAATAAATATAAGAGACACAATGCCGACTTAAGTATAGGAAGACTGAGTCTTCCTACTGTCTATGTTTTGAGCGTTTCCTGTGTCACCAGTTTTACATTCCGATGCAACTCTGCAGGTTTACTGTATCCCTTGGACCTTCACATTGACGATGAAACACAGAAATTGCATCGGAATTAAATACAAGAGACACAATGCCGACTTAAGTACAGGATGACTGAGTCTTCCTACAGTCTATGTTTTGAGCGTTTCCTGTGTCACCAGTTTTACAATCTGATGCACCTCTGCAGGTTTACTGTATCCCTTGTACCTTCCCATTGACGATGAAACACAGAAATTGCATCGGAATTAAATATAAGAGACACAATGCCGACTTAAGTACAGGAAGACTGAGTCTTCCTACTGTCTATGATTTGAACGTTTCCTGTGTCACTAGTTTTACATTCCGATGCAAATCTGCAGGTTTACTATATCCCTTGGACCTTCCCATTGACGATAAAACACAGAAATTGTTTCGGAATTAAATATAAGAGACACAATGCCGACTTAAGTACAGGAAGACTGAGTCTTCCTACTGTCTATGTTTTGAGCGTTTCCTGTGTCACCAGTTTTACAATCTGATGCACCTCTGCAGGTTTACTGTATCCCTTGTACCTTCCCATTGACGATGAAACACAGAAATTGCATCGGAATTAAATATAAGAGACACAATGCCGACTTAAGTACAGGAAGACTGAGTCTTCCTACTGTCTATAATTTGAGCGTTTCCTGTGTCACCAGTTTTATTTTCCGATGCACCTCTCCAGGTTTACTGTATCCCTTGGACCTTCACAGTGACGATGAAACACAGAAATTGCATCGGAGTTAGATTTAAGAGACACAATGCCTACTTAAGCACAGGAAGACTGAGTCTTCCTACTGTCTATAATTTGAGCGTTTCCTGTGTCACCAGTTTTGCATTCCGATGCATCTCTACAGGTTTACTGTATCCCTTGGACCTTCACAGTGACGATGAAACACAGAAATTGCATCGGAATTTAAATGTAAGAGACACATCGCCGACTAAAGTACAAGAAAACTGAGTCTTCTTACGGTCCATGTTTTGAGCGTTTCCTGTGTCGCCAGTTTTACATTCCGATGCACATATGCCGGTTTACTGTATCCCTTGCCCCTTCCCATTGTCGATGAAACACAGAAATCGTATCGGAATTAAATATAAGAGACACAATGCCGACTTAAGTACAGGAAGACTGAGTCTTCCTACTGACTATGTTTTGAGCGTTTCCTGTGTCACCAGTTTTACATTCTGATGCACCTCTGCAGGTTTACTGTATCCCTTGGACCTTCGCATTGACGATGAAACACAGAAATTGCATCGGAGTTAAATTTAAGAGACACAATGCCTACTTAAGCACAGGAAGACTGAGTCTTCCTATTGTCTATAATTTGAGCGTTTCCTTTGTCACCAGTTTTGCATTCCGATGCATCTCTACAGGTTTACTGTATCCCTTGGACCTTCCCATTCACGATGAATTACAGAAATTTTATCGGAATTAAATATAAGAGACACAATGCCGACTTAAGTACAGGAAGACTGAGTCTTCCTACTGTCTATGTTTTGCGCGTTTCCTATGTCACTAGTTTTACATTCCGATTCACCTCTGCAATTTTACTGTATCCCTTGGACCTTCCCATTCACGATGAATTACAGAAATTTCATCGGAATTAAATATAAGAGACACAATGCCGACTTAAGTACAGGAAGACTAAGTCTTCCTACTGTCTATGTTTTGAGCTTTTCCTGTGTCATCAGTTTTACTTTCCGATGCACCTCTGCTGGTTTACTATATCCCTTCGACCTTCCCATTCACGATGAAACACAAAATTTCATCGGAAAAAAATATAAAGACACAATGCCGACTTTAGTACAGGAAGAATGAGTCTTCCCACTGTCTATGTTTTGAGCGTTTCCTGAGTCACCAGTTTTACATTCCGATGCACCTATGCAGGTTTCCTGTATCCTTTGGACCTTCCCATTGACGATGAAACACAGAAATTGCATCGAAATTAAATACAAGAGACACAATGCCGACTTAAGTACAAGAAAACAGTCTTCGTACGGTCAATGTTTTGAGCGTTTCCTGTGTCACCAGTTTTACCTTCCGATGCACCTCTGCAGGTTTACTATATCCCTTGGACCTTCCCATTGTCTATGAAACACAGAAATCGCATCGGAATTAAATATAAGAGACACAATGCCGACTTTAGTACAGGAAGACTGAGTCTTCCTACTGTCTATGATTTGAGCGTTTCCTGTGTCACCAGTTTTACAATCTGATGCACCTCTGCAGGTTTACTGTATCCCTTGTACCTTCCCATTGACGATGAAACACAGAAATTGCATCGTAATTAAATATAAGAGACACAATGTCGACTTAAGTACAGGAAGACTGAGTCTTCCTACTGTCTATAATTCGAGCGTTTCCTGTGTCACCAGTTTTATTTTCCGATGCACCTCTACAGGTTTACTGTATCCCTTGGACCTTCACAGTGACGACGAAACACAGAAATTTTATCGGAAATAAATATAAGAGACACAATGCCGCCTTAAGTATAGGAAGACTGAGTCTTCCTTCTGTCTATGTTTTGAGCGTTTCCTGTGTCACCAGTTTTACATTCCGATGCACCTCTGCAGGTTTACTGTATCCCTTGGACCTTCCCATTGACGATGAAACACAGATATTGCATCGGAATTAAATATAAGAGACACAATGCCGACTTAAGTACAGGAAGACTGAGTCTTCCTACTGTCTATGTTTTGAGCACTTCCTGTGTCACCAGTTTTACTTTCTGATGCACCTCTGCAGGTTTACTGTATCCCTTGGACCTTCACAGTGACGATGAAACACAGAAATTGCATCGGCGTTAGATTTAAGAGACACAATGCCTACTTAAGCACAGGAAGACTGAGTCTTCCTACTGTCTATAATTTGAGCGTTTCCTGTGTCACCAGTTTTGCATTCCGATGCATCTCTACAGGTTTACTGTATCCCTTGGACCTTCCCATTCACGATGAAACACAGAAATTTCATCGGAAATAAATATAAGAGACACAATGCCGACTTAAGTACAGGAAGACTGAGTCTTCCTACTGTCTATGATTTGAGCGTTTCCTGTGTCACGAGTTTTACATTCCGATGCAAATCTGCAGGTTAACTATATCCCTTGGACCTTCCCATTGACAATGAGACACAGAAATTGCATCGGAATTAAATATAAGAGACACAATGCCGACATAAGTACAGGAAGACTGAGTCTTCCTACAGTCTATGTTTTGAGCGTTTCCTGTGTCACCAGTTTTACATTCTGATGCACCTCTGCAGGTTTACTGTTCCCCTTGTACCTTCCCATTGACGATGAAACACAGAAATTGAATCGGAATTAAATATAAGAGACACAATGCCGACTTAAGTACAGGAAGACTGAGTCTTCCTACTGTCTATAATTTGAGCGTTTCCTGTGTCACCAGTTTTATTTTCCGATGCACCTCTACAGGTTTACTGTATCCCTTGGACCTTCACAGTGACGATGAAACACAGAAATTGCATCGGAGTTAGATTTAAGAGACACAATGCCTACTTAAGCACAGGAAGACTGAGTCTTCCTACTGTCTATAATTTGAGCGTTTCCTGTGTCACCAGTTTTGCATTCCGATGCATCTCTACAGGTTTACTGTATCCCTTGGACCTTCACAGTGACAATGAAACACAGAAATTGCATCGGAATTTAAATGTAAGAGACACATCGCCGACTAAAGTACAAGAAAACTGAGTCTTCTTACGGTCCATGTTTTGAGCGTTTCCTGTGTCGCCAGTTTTCCATTCCGATGCACCTATGCCGGTTTACTGTATCCCTTGCCCCTTCCCATTGTCGATGAAACACAGAAATCGTATCGGAATTAAATATAAGAGACACAATGCCGACTTAAGTACAGGAAGACTGAGTCTTCCTACTGACTATGTTATGAGCGTTTCCTGTGTCACCAGTTTTACATTCTGATGCACCTCTGTAGGTTTACTGTATCCCTTGGACCTTCCCATTGACGATGAAACACAGAAATTGCATCGGAGTTAAATTTAAGAGACACAATGCCTACTTAAGCACAGGAAGACTGAGTCTTCCTATTGTCTATAATTTGAGCGTTTCCTGTGTCACCAGTTTTGCATTCCGATGCATCTCTACAGGTTTACTGTATCCCTTGGACCTTCCCATTCACGATGAATTACAGAAATTTCATCGAAATTAAATATAAGAGACACAATGCCGACTTAAGTACAGGAAGACTGAGTCTTCCTACTGACTATGTTACGAGCGTTTCCTGTGTCACCAGTTTTACATTCTGATGCACCTCTGCAGGTTTACTGTATCCCTTGGACCTTCCCATTGACGATGAAACACAGAAATTGCATCGGAATTAAATATAAGAGACACAATGCCGACTTAAGTTCGGAAGACTAAGTCTTCCTACTGTCTATGTTTTGAGCTTTTCCTGTGTCATCAGTTTTGCTTTCCGACGCACCTCTGCTGGTTTACTATATCCCTTGGGCCTTCCCATTCACGATGAAACACAGAAATTTCATCGGAAAAAAATATAAAGACACAATGCCGACTTTAGTACAGGAAGAATGAGTCTTCCTACTGTCTATGTTTTGAGCGTTTCCTGAGTCACCAGTTTTACATTCCGATGCACCTATGCAGGTTTCCTGTATCCCTTGGACCTTCCCATTGACGATGAAACACAGAAATTGCATCGAAATTAAATACAAGAGACACAATGCCGACTTAAGCACAAGAAAACAGTCTTCGTACGGTCAATGTTTTGAGCGTTTCCTGTGTCACCAGTTTTACCTTCCGATGCACCTCTGCAGGTTTACTATATCCCTTGGACCTTCCCATTGTCTATGAAACACAGAAATCGCATCGGAATTAAATATAAGAGACACAATGCCGACTTAAGTACAGGAAGACTGAGTCTTCCTACTGTCTATGTTTTGAGCGTTTCCTGTGTCACCAGTTTTACAATCTGATGCACCTCTGCAGGTTTACTGTATCCCTTGTACCTTCCCATTGACGATGAAACACAGAAATTGCATCGTAATTAAATATAAGAGACACAATGCCGACTTAAGTACAGGAAGACTGAGTCTTCCTACTGTCTATGTTTTGAGCGTTTCCTGTGTCACCAGTTTTATTTTCCGATGCACCTCTACAGGTTTACTGTATCCCTTGGACCTTCACAGTGACGATGAAACACAGAAATTGCATCGGAATTAAATATAAGAGACACAATGCCGACTTCAGTACAAGAAGACTAAGTCTTCCTACTGTCTTTGTTTTGGGCGTTTCCTGTGTAATCAGTTTTACTTTCCGATGCACCTCTGCAGGTTTACTATATCCCTTGGACCTTCCCATTGACGATGAAACGCAGAAATTGCATCGGAATTAAATATAAGAGACACAATGCCGACTTAAGTACAGGAAGACTGAGTCTTCCTACTGTCTATTCTTTGAGCGCTTCCTGTGTCACCAGTTTTACTTTCTGATGCACCTCTGCAGGTTTACTGTATCCCTTGGACCTTCACAGTGACGATGAAACACAGAAATTGCATCGGAGTTAGATTTAAGAGACACAATGCCTACTTAAGCACAGGAAGACTGAGTCTTCCTACTGTCTATAATTTGAGCGTTTCCTGTGTCACCAGTTTTGCATTCCGATGCATCTATACAGGTTTACTGTATCCCTTGGACCTTCACAGTGACGACGAAACACAGAAATTGCATCGGAATTTAAATGTAAGAGACACATCGACGACTAAAGTACAAGAAATCTGAGTCTTCTTACGGTCCATGTTTTGAGCGTTTCCTGTGTCGCCAGTTCTACATTCCGATGCACCTATGCCGGTTTACTGTATCCCTTGCCCCTTCCCATTGTCGATGAAACACAGAAATCGTATCGGAATTAAATATAAGAGACACAATGCCGGCTTAAGTACAGGAAGACTGAGTCTTCCTACTGACTATGTTTTGAGCGTTTCCTGTGTCACCAGTATTACATTCTGATGCACCTCTGCAGGTTTACTGTATCCCTTGTACCTTCCCATTGACGATGAAACACAGAAATTGCATCGGAATTAAATATAAGAGACACAATGCCGACTTAAGTACAGGAAGACTGAGTCTTCCTACTGTCTATAATTTGAGCGTTTCCTGTGTCACCAGTTTTATTTTCCGATGCACCTCTACAGGTTTACTGTATCCCTTGGACCTTCACAGTGACGACGAAACACAGAAATTTTATCGGAAATAAATATAAGAGACACAATGCCGACTTAAGTATAGGAAGACTGAGTCTTCCTTCTGTCTATGTTTTGAGCGTTTCCTGTGTCACCAGTTTTACATTCCGATGCACCTCTGCAGGTTTACTGTATCCCTTGGACCTTCCCATTGACGATGAAACACAGAAATTGCATCGGAATTAAATATAAGAGACACAATGCCGACTTAAGTACAGGAAGACTGAGTCTTCCTACTGTCTATGTTTTGAGCACTTCCTGTGTCATCAGTTTTACTTTCCGATGCAAATCTGCAGGTTTACTACATCCCTTGGACCTTCCCATTGACGATGAAACACAGATATTGCATCGGCGTTAGATTTAAGAGACACAATGCCTACTTAAGCACAGGAAGACTGAGTCTTCCTTCTGTCTATAATTTGAGCGTTTCCTGTGTCACCAGTTTTGCATTCCGATGCATCTCTACAGGTTTACTGTATCCCTTGGACCTTCCCATTCACGATGAGACACAGAAATTTCATCGGAAATAAATATAAGAGACACAATGCCGACTTAAGTACAGGAAGACTGAGTCTTCCTACTGTCTATGTTTTGAGCGTTTCCTGTGTCACGAGTTTCACATTCCAAAGCACCTCTGCAGGTTTACTGTGTCCCTTGCACCTTCCCATTGACGATGAAACACAGAAATTGCATCGGAATTAAATATAAGAGACACAATGCCGACTTAAGTACAGGAAGACTGAGTCTTCCTACTGTCTATGTTTTGAGCTTTTCCTGTATCACCAGTTTTACTTTCCGATGCACCTATGCAGGTTTACTATATCCCTTGGACCTTCCCATTCACGATGAAACACAGAAATTTCATCGGAAAAAAATATAAAGACACAATGCCGACTTTAGTACAGGAAGACTGAGTCTTCCTACTGTCTATGTTTTGAGCTTTTCCTGTATCACCAGTTTTACTTTCCGATGCACCTATGCAGGTTTACTATATCCCTTGGACCTTCCCATTGACAATGAAACACAGAAATGGCATCGGAATTAAATATAAGAGACACAATGCCGACATAAGTACAGGAAGACTGAGTCTTCCTACAGTCTATGTTTTGAGCGTTTCCTGTGTCACCAGTTTTACATTCTGATGCACCTCTGCAGGTTTACTGTACCCCTTGTACCTTCCCATTGACGATGAAACACAGAAATTGCATCGGAATTAAATATAAGAGACACAATGCCGACTTAAGTACAAGAAGACTGAGTCTTCCTACTGTCTATAATTTGAGCGTTTCCTGTGTCACCAGTTTTATTTTCCGATGCACCTCTACAGGTTTACTGTATCCCTTGGACCTTCACAGTGACGATGAAACACAGAAATTGCATCGGAATTAAATATAAGAGACACAATGCCGACTTCAGTACAAGAAGACTAAGTCTTCCTACTGTCTTTGTTTGAGCGTTTCCTGTGTAATCAGTTTTACTTTCCGATGCACCTCTGCAGGTTTACTATATCCCTTGGACCTTCCCATTCACGATGAAACACAGAAATTTCATCGGAAATAAATATAAGAGACACAATGCCGACTTAAGTATAGGAAGACTGAGTCTTCCTACTGTCTATGTTTTGAGCGTTTCCTGTGTCACCAGTTTTACATTCCGATGCAACTCTGCAGGTTTACTGTATCCCTTGGACCTTCACATTGACGATGAAACACAGAAATTGCATCGGAATTAAATACAAGAGACACAATGCCGACTTAAGTACAGGATGACTGAGTCTTCCTACAGTCTATGTTTTGAGCGTTTCCTGTGTCACCAGTTTTACAATCTGATGCACCTCTGCAGGTTTACTGTATCCCTTGTACCTTCCCATTGACGATGAAACACAGAAATTGCATCGGAATTAAATATAAGAGACACAATGCCGACTTAAGTACAGGAAGACTGAGTCTTCCTACTGTCTATGATTTGAACGTTTCCTGTGTCACTAGTTTTACATTCCGATGCAAATCTGCAGGTTTACTATATCCCTTGGACCTTCCCATTGACGATAAAACACAGAAATTGTTTCGGAATTAAATATAAGAGACACAATGCCGACTTAAGTACAGGAAGACTGAGTCTTCCTACTGTCTATGTTTTGAGCGTTTCCTGTGTCACCAGTTTTACAATCTGATGCACCTCTGCAGGTTTACTGTATCCCTTGTACCTTCCCATTGACGATGAAACACAGAAATTGCATCGGAATTAAATATAAGAGACACAATGCCGACTTAAGTACAGGAAGACTGAGTCTTCCTACTGTCTATAATTTGAGCGTTTCCTGTGTCACCAGTTTTATTTTCCGATGCACCTCTCCAGGTTTACTGTATCCCTTGGACCTTCACAGTGACGATGAAACACAGAAATTGCATCGGAGTTAGATTTAAGAGACACAATGCCTACTTAAGCACAGGAAGACTGAGTCTTCCTACTGTCTATAATTTGAGCGTTTCCTGTGTCACCAGTTTTGCATTCTGATGCATCTCTACAGGTTTACTGTATCCCTTGGACCTTCACAGTGACGATGAAACACAGAAATTGCATCGGAATTTAAATGTAAGAGACACATCGCCGACTAAAGTACAAGAAAACTGAGTCTTCTTACGGTCCATGTTTTGAGCGTTTCCTGTGTCGCCAGTTTTACATTCCGATGCACATATGCCGGTTTACTGTATCCCTTGCCCCTTCCCATTGTCGATGAAACACAGAAATCGTATCGGAATTAAATATAAGAGACACAATGCCGACTTAAGTACAGGAAGACTGAGTCTTCCTACTGACTATGTTTTGAGCGTTTCCTGTGTCACCAGTTTTACATTCTGATGCACCTCTGCAGGTTTACTGTATCCCTTGGACCTTCGCATTGACGATGAAACACAGAAATTGCATCGGAGTTAAATTTAAGAGACACAATGCCTACTTAAGCACAGGAAGACTGAGTCTTCCTATTGTCTATAATTTGAGCGTTTCCTTTGTCACCAGTTTTGCATTCCGATGCATCTCTACAGGTTTACTGTATCCCTTGGACCTTCCCATTCACGATGAATTACAGAAATTTTATCGGAATTAAATATAAGAGACACAATGCCGACTTAAGTACAGGAAGACTGAGTCTTCCTACTGTCTATGTTTTGCGCGTTTCCTATGTCACTAGTTTTACATTCCGATTCACCTCTGCAATTTTACTGTATCCCTTGGACCTTCCCATTCACGATGAATTACAGAAATTTCATCGGAATTAAATATAAGAGACACAATGCCGACTTAAGTACAGGAAGACTAAGTCTTCCTACTGTCTATGTTTTGAGCTTTTCCTGTGTCATCAGTTTTACTTTCCGATGCACCTCTGCTGGTTTACTATATCCCTTCGACCTTCCCATTCACGATGAAACACAAAATTTCATCGGAAAAAAATATAAAGACACAATGCCGACTTTAGTACAGGAAGAATGAGTCTTCCCACTGTCTATGTTTTGAGCGTTTCCTGAGTCACCAGTTTTACATTCCGATGCACCTATGCAGGTTTCCTGTATCCTTTGGACCTTCCCATTGACGATGAAACACAGAAATTGCATCGAAATTAAATACAAGAGACACAATGCCGACTTAAGTACAAGAAAACAGTCTTCGTACGGTCAATGTTTTGAGCGTTTCCTGTGTCACCAGTTTTACCTTCCGATGCACCTCTGCAGGTTTACTATATCCCTTGGACCTTCCCATTGTCTATGAAACACAGAAATCGCATCGGAATTAAATATAAGAGACACAATGCCGACTTTAGTACAGGAAGACTGAGTCTTCCTACTGTCTATGATTTGAGCGTTTCCTGTGTCACCAGTTTTACAATCTGATGCACCTCTGCAGGTTTACTGTATCCCTTGTACCTTCCCATTGACGATGAAACACAGAAATTGCATCGTAATTAAATATAAGAGACACAATGTCGACTTAAGTACAGGAAGACTGAGTCTTCCTACTGTCTATAATTCGAGCGTTTCCTGTGTCACCAGTTTTATTTTCCGATGCACCTCTACAGGTTTACTGTATCCCTTGGACCTTCACAGTGACGACGAAACACAGAAATTTTATCGGAAATAAATATAAGAGACACAATGCCGCCTTAAGTATAGGAAGACTGAGTCTTCCTTCTGTCTATGTTTTGAGCGTTTCCTGTGTCACCAGTTTTACATTCCGATGCACCTCTGCAGGTTTACTGTATCCCTTGGACCTTCCCATTGACGATGAAACACAGATATTGCATCGGAATTAAATATAAGAGACACAATGCCGACTTAAGTACAGGAAGACTGAGTCTTCCTACTGTCTATGTTTTGAGCACTTCCTGTGTCACCAGTTTTACTTTCTGATGCACCTCTGCAGGTTTACTGTATCCCTTGGACCTTCACAGTGACGATGAAACACAGAAATTGCATCGGCGTTAGATTTAAGAGACACAATGCCTACTTAAGCACAGGAAGACTGAGTCTTCCTACTGTCTATAATTTGAGCGTTTCCTGTGTCACCAGTTTTGCATTCCGATGCATCTCTACAGGTTTACTGTATCCCTTGGACCTTCCCATTCACGATGAAACACAGAAATTTCATCGGAAATAAATATAAGAGACACAATGCCGACTTAAGTACAGGAAGACTGAGTCTTCCTACTGTCTATGATTTGAGCGTTTCCTGTGTCACGAGTTTTACATTCCGATGCAAATCTGCAGGTTAACTATATCCCTTGGACCTTCCCATTGACAATGAGACACAGAAATTGCATCGGAATTAAATATAAGAGACACAATGCCGACATAAGTACAGGAAGACTGAGTCTTCCTACAGTCTATGTTTTGAGCGTTTCCTGTGTCACCAGTTTTACATTCTGATGCACCTCTGCAGGTTTACTGTTCCCCTTGTACCTTCCCATTGACGATGAAACACAGAAATTGAATCGGAATTAAATATAAGAGACACAATGCCGACTTAAGTACAGGAAGACTGAGTCTTCCTACTGTCTATAATTTGAGCGTTTCCTGTGTCACCAGTTTTATTTTCCGATGCACCTCTACAGGTTTACTGTATCCCTTGGACCTTCACAGTGACGATGAAACACAGAAATTGCATCGGAGTTAGATTTAAGAGACACAATGCCTACTTAAGCACAGGAAGACTGAGTCTTCCTACTGTCTATAATTTGAGCGTTTCCTGTGTCACCAGTTTTGCATTCCGATGCATCTCTACAGGTTTACTGTATCCCTTGGACCTTCACAGTGACAATGAAACACAGAAATTGCATCGGAATTTAAATGTAAGAGACACATCGCCGACTAAAGTACAAGAAAACTGAGTCTTCTTACGGTCCATGTTTTGAGCGTTTCCTGTGTCGCCAGTTTTCCATTCCGATGCACCTATGCCGGTTTACTGTATCCCTTGCCCCTTCCCATTGTCGATGAAACACAGAAATCGTATCGGAATTAAATATAAGAGACACAATGCCGACTTAAGTACAGGAAGACTGAGTCTTCCTACTGACTATGTTATGAGCGTTTCCTGTGTCACCAGTTTTACATTCTGATGCACCTCTGTAGGTTTACTGTATCCCTTGGACCTTCCCATTGACGATGAAACACAGAAATTGCATCGGAGTTAAATTTAAGAGACACAATGCCTACTTAAGCACAGGAAGACTGAGTCTTCCTATTGTCTATAATTTGAGCGTTTCCTGTGTCACCAGTTTTGCATTCCGATGCATCTCTACAGGTTTACTGTATCCCTTGGACCTTCCCATTCACGATGAATTACAGAAATTTCATCGAAATTAAATATAAGAGACACAATGCCGACTTAAGTACAGGAAGACTGAGTCTTCCTACTGACTATGTTACGAGCGTTTCCTGTGTCACCAGTTTTACATTCTGATGCACCTCTGCAGGTTTACTGTATCCCTTGGACCTTCCCATTGACGATGAAACACAGAAATTGCATCGGAATTAAATATAAGAGACACAATGCCGACTTAAGTTCGGAAGACTAAGTCTTCCTACTGTCTATGTTTTGAGCTTTTCCTGTGTCATCAGTTTTGCTTTCCGACGCACCTCTGCTGGTTTACTATATCCCTTGGGCCTTCCCATTCACGATGAAACACAGAAATTTCATCGGAAAAAAATATAAAGACACAATGCCGACTTTAGTACAGGAAGAATGAGTCTTCCTACTGTCTATGTTTTGAGCGTTTCCTGAGTCACCAGTTTTACATTCCGATGCACCTATGCAGGTTTCCTGTATCCCTTGGACCTTCCCATTGACGATGAAACACAGAAATTGCATCGAAATTAAATACAAGAGACACAATGCCGACTTAAGCACAAGAAAACAGTCTTCGTACGGTCAATGTTTTGAGCGTTTCCTGTGTCACCAGTTTTACCTTCCGATGCACCTCTGCAGGTTTACTATATCCCTTGGACCTTCCCATTGTCTATGAAACACAGAAATCGCATCGGAATTAAATATAAGAGACACAATGCCGACTTAAGTACAGGAAGACTGAGTCTTCCTACTGTCTATGTTTTGAGCGTTTCCTGTGTCACCAGTTTTACAATCTGATGCACCTCTGCAGGTTTACTGTATCCCTTGTACCTTCCCATTGACGATGAAACACAGAAATTGCATCGTAATTAAATATAAGAGACACAATGCCGACTTAAGTACAGGAAGACTGAGTCTTCCTACTGTCTATGTTTTGAGCGTTTCCTGTGTCACCAGTTTTATTTTCCGATGCACCTCTACAGGTTTACTGTATCCCTTGGACCTTCACAGTGACGATGAAACACAGAAATTGCATCGGAATTAAATATAAGAGACACAATGCCGACTTCAGTACAAGAAGACTAAGTCTTCCTACTGTCTTTGTTTTGGGCGTTTCCTGTGTAATCAGTTTTACTTTCCGATGCACCTCTGCAGGTTTACTATATCCCTTGGACCTTCCCATTGACGATGAAACGCAGAAATTGCATCGGAATTAAATATAAGAGACACAATGCCGACTTAAGTCCAGGAAGACTGAGTCTTCCTACTGTCTATTCTTTGAGCGCTTCCTGTGTCACCAGTTTTACTTTCTGATGCACCTCTGCAGGTTTACTGTATCCCTTGGACCTTCACAGTGACGATGAAACACAGAAATTGCATCGGAGTTAGATTTAAGAGACACAATGCCTACTTAAGCACAGGAAGACTGAGTCTTCCTACTGTCTATAATTTGAGCGTTTCCTGTGTCACCAGTTTTGCATTCCGATGCATCTATACAGGTTTACTGTATCCCTTGGACCTTCACAGTGACGACGAAACACAGAAATTGCATCGGAATTTAAATGTAAGAGACACATCGACGACTAAAGTACAAGAAATCTGAGTCTTCTTACGGTCCATGTTTTGAGCGTTTCCTGTGTCGCCAGTTCTACATTCCGATGCACCTATGCCGGTTTACTGTATCCCTTGCCCCTTCCCATTGTCGATGAAACACAGAAATCGTATCGGAATTAAATATAAGAGACACAATGCCGGCTTAAGTACAGGAAGACTGAGTCTTCCTACTGACTATGTTTTGAGCGTTTCCTGTGTCACCAGTATTACATTCTGATGCACCTCTGCAGGTTTACTGTATCCCTTGTACCTTCCCATTGACGATGAAACACAGAAATTGCATCGGAATTAAATATAAGAGACACAATGCCGACTTAAGTACAGGAAGACTGAGTCTTCCTACTGTCTATAATTTGAGCGTTTCCTGTGTCACCAGTTTTATTTTCCGATGCACCTCTACAGGTTTACTGTATCCCTTGGACCTTCACAGTGACGACGAAACACAGAAATTTTATCGGAAATAAATATAAGAGACACAATGCCGACTTAAGTATAGGAAGACTGAGTCTTCCTTCTGTCTATGTTTTGAGCGTTTCCTGTGTCACCAGTTTTACATTCCGATGCACCTCTGCAGGTTTACTGTATCCCTTGGACCTTCCCATTGACGATGAAACACAGAAATTGCATCGGAATTAAATATAAGAGACACAATGCCGACTTAAGTACAGGAAGACTGAGTCTTCCTACTGTCTATGTTTTGAGCACTTCCTGTGTCATCAGTTTTACTTTCCGATGCAAATCTGCAGGTTTACTACATCCCTTGGACCTTCCCATTGACGATGAAACACAGATATTGCATCGGCGTTAGATTTAAGAGACACAATGCCTACTTAAGCACAGGAAGACTGAGTCTTCCTACTGTCTATAATTTGAGCGTTTCCTGTGTCACCAGTTTTGCATTCCGATGCATCTCTACAGGTTTACTGTATCCCTTGGACCTTCCCATTCACGATGAGACACAGAAATTTCATCGGAAATAAATATAAGAGACACAATGCCGACTTAAGTACAGGAAGACTGAGTCTTCCTACTGTCTATGTTTTGAGCGTTTCCTGTGTCACGAGTTTCACATTCCAAAGCACCTCTGCAGGTTTACTGTGTCCCTTGCACCTTCCCATTGACGATGAAACACAGAAATTGCATCGGAATTAAATATAAGAGACACAATGCCGACTTAAGTACAGGAAGACTGAGTCTTCCTACTGTCTATGTTTTGAGCTTTTCCTGTATCACCAGTTTTACTTTCCGATGCACCTATGCAGGTTTACTATATCCCTTGGACCTTCCCATTCACGATGAAACACAGAAATTTCATCGGAAAAAAATATAAAGACACAATGCCGACTTTAGTACAGGAAGACTGAGTCTTCCTACTGTCTATGATTTGAGCGTTTCCTGAGCCACCAGTTTTACATTCCGATGCACCTATGCAGGTTTCCTGTATCCCTTGGACCTTCCCATTGACGATGAAACACAGAAATTGCATCGAAATTAAATATAAGAGACACAATGCCGACTTAAGTACAAGAAAACAGTCTTCGTACGGTCAATGTTTTGAGCGTTTCCTGTGTCACCAGTTTTACCTTCCGATGCACCTCTGCCGGTTTACTATATACCTTGGACCTTCCCATTGTCTATGAAACACAGAAATCGCATCGGAATTAAATATAAGAGACATAATGCCGACTTAAGTACAGGAAGACTGAGTCTTCCTACTGTCTATGTTTTGAGCACTTCCTGTGTCACCAGTTTTACTTTCTGATGCACCTCTGCAGGTTTACTGTATCCCTTGGACCTTCACAGTGACGATGAAACACAGAAATTGCATCGGCGTTAGATTTAAGAGACACAATGCCTACTTAAGCACAGGAAGACTGAGTCTTCCTACTGTCTATAATTTGAGCGTTTCCTGTGTCACCAGTTTTGCATTCCGATGCATCTCTACAGGTTTACTGTATCCCTTGGACCTTCCCATTCACGATGAGACGCAGAAATTTCATCGGAAATAAATATAAGAGACACAATGCCGACTTAAGTACAGGAAGACTGAGTCTTCCTACTGTCTATGTTTTGAGCGTTTCCTGTGTCACGAGTTTCACATTCCAAAGCACCTCTGCAGGTTTACTGTGTCCCTTGCACCTTCCCATTGACGATGAAACACAGAAATTGCATCGGAATTAAATATAAGAGACACAATGCCGACTTAAGTACAGGAAGACTGAGTCTTCCTACTGTCTATGTTTTGCGCGTATCCTATGTCACTAGTTTTACATTCCGATGCACCTCTGCAATTTTAATGTATCTCTTGGACCTTCCCATTGACGATGAAACACAGAAATTTCATCGGAATTAAATATAAGAGACACAATGCCGACTTAAGTACAGGAAGACTAAGTCTTCCTACTGTCTATGATTTGAGCGTTTCCTGAGTCACCAGTTTTACATTCCGATGCACCTATGCAGGTTTCCTGTATCCCTTGGACCTTCCCATTGACGATGAAATAACAGAAATTGCATCGAAATTAAATATAAGAGACACAATGCCGACTTAAGTACAAGAAAACAGTCTTCGTACGGTCAATGTTTTGAGCGTTTCCTGTGTCACCAGTTTTACCTTCCGATGCACCTCTGCCGGTTTACTATATACCTTGGACCTTCCCATTGTCTATGAAACACAGAAATCGCATCGGAATTAAATATAAGAGACATAATGCCGACTTAAGTACAGGAAGACTGAGTCTTCCTACTGTCTATGTATTGAGCGTTTCCTGTGTCACCAGTTTTACATTCCGATGCACCTCTGCAGGTTTACTGTATCCCTTGGACCTTCCCATTGACGATGAAACACAGAAATTGCATCGGAATTAAATATAAGAGACACAATGACGACATAAGTACAGGAAGACTGAGTCTTCCTACTGTCTATGTTTTGCGCGTATCCTATGTCACTAGTTTTACATTCCGATGCACCTCTGCAATTTTAATGTATCCCTTGGACCTTCCCATTGACGATGAAACACAGAAATTGCATCGGAATTAAATATAAGAGACACAATGCCGACTTAAGTACAGGAAGACTGAGTCTTCCTACTGTCTATGTTTTGAGCGTTTCCTGTGTCACTAGTTTTACATTCCGATGCAAATCTGCAGGTTTACTATATCCCTTGGACCTTCCCATTGACGATAAAACACAGAAATTGTATCGGAATTAAATATAAGAGACACAATGCCGACTTAAGTACAGGAAGACTGAGTCTCCCTACAGTCTATGTTTTGAGCGTTTCCTGTGTCACCAGTTTTACAATCTGATGCACCTCTGCAGGTTTACTGTATCCCTTGTACCTTCCCATTGACGATGAAACACAGAAATTGCATCGGAATTAAATATAAGAGACACAATGCCGACTCAAGTACAGGAAGACTGAGTCTTCCTACTGTCTATAATTTGAGCGTTTCCTGTGTCACCAGTTTTATTTTCCGATGCACCTCTACAGGTTTACTGTATCCCTTGGACCTTCACAGTGACGACGAAACACAGAAATTTTATCGGAAATAAATATAAGAGACACAATGCCGACTTAAGTATAGGAAGACTGAGTCTTCCTTCTGTCTATGTTTTGAGCGTTTCCTGTGTCACCAGTTTTACATTCCGATGCACCTCTGCAGGTTTACCGTATCCCTTGGACCTTCCCATTGACGATGAAACACAGAAATTGCATCGGAATTAAATGTAAGAGACACAATGCCGACTTAAGTACAGGAAGACTGAGTCTTCCTACTGTCTATGTTTTGAGCACTTCCTGTGTCACCAGTTTTACTTTCTGATGCACCTCTGCAGGTTTACTGTATCCCTTGGACCTTCACAGTGACGATGAAACACAGAAATTGCATCGGAATTAAATATAAGGGACACAATCCCAATCCCAATCCCAATCCCAAAGAAAGCAGGTGTTGACAGATGTGAGAATTACCGAACAATCAGTTTAATAAGCCACAGCTGCAAAATACTAACACGAATTCTTTACAGACGAATGGAAAAACTGGTAGAAGCCGAGCTCGGGGAAGATCAGTTTGGATTCCGTAGAAATACTGGAACACGTGAGGCAATACTGACCTTACGACTTATCTTAGAAGAAAGATTAAGGAAAGGCAAACCTACGTTTCTAGCATTTGTAGACTTAGAGAAAGCTTTTGACAATGTTGACTGGAATACTCTCTTTCAAATTCTAAAGGTGGCAGGGGTAAAATACAGGGAGCGAAAGGCTATTTACAATTTGTACAGAAACCAGATGGCAGTTATAAGAGTCGAGGGACACGAAAGGGAAGCAGTGGTTGGGAAGGGAGTAAGACAGGGTTGTAGCCTCTCCCCGATGTTATTCAATCTGTATATTGAGCAAGCAGTGAAGGAAACAAAAGAAAAATTCGGAGTAGGTATTAAAATCCATGGAGAAGAAATAAAAACTTTGAGGTTCGCCGATGACATTGTAATTCTGTCAGAGACAGCAAAGGACTTGGAAGAGCAGTTGAACGGAATGGATGGTGTCTTGAAGGGAGGATATAAGATGAACATCAACAAAAGCAAAACGAGGATAATGGAATGTAGTCGAAGTAAGTCGGGTGATGTTGAGGGTATTAGATTAGGAAATGAGACAGTTAAAGTAGTAAAGGAGTTTTGCTATTTGGGGAGCAAAATAACCGATGATGGTCGAAGTAGAGAGGATATAAAATGTAGACTGGCAATGGCAAGGAAAGCGTTTCTGAAGAAGAGAAATTTGTTAACATCGAGTATAGATTTAAGTGTCAGGAAGTCTTTTCTGAAAGTATTTGTATGGAGTGTAGCCATGTATGGAAGTGAAACATGGACGATAAATAGTTTGGACAAGAAGAAAATAGAAGCTTTCGAAATGTGGTGCTACAGAAGAATGCTGAAGATTAGATGGGTAGATCACATAACTAATGAGGAGGTACTGAATCGGATTGGGGAGAAGAGGAGTTTGTGGCACAACTTGACCAGAAGAAGGGATCGGTTGGTAGGACATGTTCTGAGGCATCAAGGGATCACCAATTTAGTATTGGAGGGCAACGTGGAGGGTAAAAATCGTAGGGAGAGACCAAGAGATGCATACACTAAGCAGATTCAGAAGGATGTAGGTTGCAGTAGGTACTGGGAGATGAAGAAGCTTGCACAGGATAGAGTAGCATGGAGAGCTGCATCAAACCAGTCTCAGGACTGAAGACCACAACAACAACAACAATGCCGACTTAAGTACAGGAAGACTGAGTCTTCCTACTGTCTATGTTTTGCGCGTATCCTATGTCACTAGTTTTACATTCCGATGCACCTCTGCAATTTTAATGTATCTCTTGGACCTTCCCATTGACGATGAAACACAGAAATTGCATCGGAATTAAATATAAGAGACACAATGCCGACTTTAGTACAGGAAGACTGAGTCTTCCTACTGTCTATTATTTGAGCGTTTCCTGTGTCACCAGTTTTATTTTCCGATGCACCTCTACAGGTTTACTGTATCCCTTGGACCTTCACAGTGACGACGAAACACAGAAATTTTATCGGAAATAAATATAAGAGAGACAATGCCGACTTAAGTATAGGAAGACTGAGTCTTCCTTCTGTCTATGTTTTGAGCGTTTCCTGTGTCACCAGTTTTACATTCCGATGCACCTCTGCAGGTTTACTGTATCCCTTGGACCTTCCCATTGACGATGAAACACAGAAATTGCATCGGAATTAAATATAAGAGACACAATGCCGACTTAAGTACAGGAAGACTGAGTCATCCTACTGTCTATGTTTTGAGCGTTTCCTGTGTCACTAGTTTTACATTCCGATGCAAATCTGCAGGTTTACTATATCCCTTGGACCTTCCCATTGACAATAAAACACAGAAATTGTATCGGAATTAAATATAAGAGACACAATGCCGACTTAAGTACAGGAAGACTGAGTCTCCCTACAGTCTATGTTTTGAGCGTTTCCTGTGTCACCAGTTTTACAATCTGATGCACCTCTGCAGGTTTACTGTATCCCTTGTACCTTCCCATTGACGATGAAACACAGAAATTGCATCGGAATTAAATATAAGAGACACAATGCCGACTCAAGTACAGGAAGACTGAGTCTTCCTACTGTCTATAATTTGAGCGTTTCCTGTGTCACCAGTTTTATTTTCCGATGCACCTCTACAGGTTTACTGTATCCCTTGGACCTTCACAGTGACGACGAAACACAGAAATTTTATCGGAAATAAATATAAGAGACACAATGCCGACTTAAGTATAGGAAGACTGAGTCTTCCTTCTGTCTATGTTTTGAGCGTTTCCTGTGTCACCAGTTTTACATTCCGATGCACCTCTGCAGGTTTACTATATCCCTTGGACCTTCCCATTCACGATGAAACACAGATATTTCGTCGGAAATAAATATAAGAGACACAATGCTGACTTAAGTACAGGAAGACTGAGTCTTCCTACTGTCTATGTTTTGTTCGTTTCCTGGGTCACCAGTTTTACATTCCGATGCACCTCTGCAGGTTTACTGTATCCCTTGGACCTTCCCATTGACGATGAAACACAGAAATTTTATCGGAATTAAATATAAGAGACACAATGCCGACTTAAGTACAGGAAGACTGAGTCTTCCTTCTGTCGATGTTTTGAGCGTTTCCTGTGTCACCAGTTTTACATTCCGATGCACCTCTGCAGGTTTACTGTATCCCTTGTACCTTCCCATTGACGATGAAACACAGAAATTGCATCGTAATTAAATATAAGAGACACAATGCCGACTTAAGTACAGGAAGACTGAGTCTTCCTACTGTCTATAATTTGAGCGTTTCCTGTGTCACCAGTTTTATTTTCCGATGCACCTCTACTGGTTTACTGTATCCCTTGGACCTTCACAGTGACGACGAATCACAGAAATTTTATCGGAAATAAATATAAGAGACACAATGCCGACTTAAGTATAGGAAGACTGAGTCTTCCTTCTGTCTATGATTTGAGCGTTTCCTGTGTCACCAGTTTTACATACTGATGCACCTCTGCAGGTTTACTGTATCCCTTGGACCTTCCCATTGACGATGAAACACAGAAACTGCATCGGAATTAAATATAAGAGACACAATGCCGACTTAAGTACAGGAAGACTGAGTCTTCCTACTGTCTATGTTTTGAGCACTTCCTGTGTCACCAGTTTTACTTTCTGATGCACCTCTGCAGGTTTACTTTATCCCTTGGACCTTCCCATTCACGATGAAACACAGAAATTTCATCGGAAAAGAATATAAGAGACACAATGCCGACTTTAGTACAGGAAGACTGTGTCTTCCTACTGTCTATGATTTGAGCGTTTCCTGAGTCACCAGTTTTACATTCCGATGCACCTATGCAGGTTTCCTGTATCCCTTGGACCTTCCCATTGACGATGAAACACAGAAATTGCATCGAAATTAAATATAAGAGGCACAATGCCGACTTAAGTACAAGAAAACAGTCTTCGTACGGTCAATGTTTTGAGCGTTTCCTGTGTCACCAGTTTTACCGTCCGATGCACCTCTGCCGGTTTAATATATCCCTTGGACCTTCCCATTGTCTATGAAACACAGAAATCGCATCGGAATTAAATATAAGAGACATAATGCCGACTTAAGTAAGGGAAGACTGAGTCTTCCTACTGTCTATGTATTGAGCGATTTGTGTGTCACCAGTTTTACATTCTGATGCACCTCTGCAGGTTTACTGTATCCATTGGACCTTCCCATTGACGATGAAACACAGAAATTGCATTGGAGTAAAATATAAGAGACACAATGCCGACTTAAGTACAGGAAGACTGAGTCTTCCTACTGTCTATAATTTGAGCGTTTCCTGCGTCACCAGTTTTATTTTCCGATGCACCTCTACAGGTTTACTGTATCCCTTGGACCTTCACAGTGACGACGAAACACAGAAATTTTATCGGAAATAAATATAAGAGACACAATGCCGACTTAAGTATAGGAAGACTGAGTCTTCCTTCTGTCTATGTTTTGAGCGTTTCCTGTGTCACCAGTTTTACATTCCGATGCACCTCTGCAGGTTTACTGTATCCCTTGGACCTTCCCATTGACGATGAAACACAGAAATTGCATCGGAATTAAATGTAAGAGACACAATGCCGACTTAAGTACAGGAAGACTGAGTCTTCCTACTGTCTATGTTTTGAGCACTTCCTGTGTCACCAGTTTTACTTTCTGATGCACCTCTGCAGGATTACTGTATCCCTTGGACCTTCACAGTGACGATGAAACACAGAAATTGCATCGGCGTTAGATTTAAGAGACACAATGCCTACTTAAGCACAGGAAGACTGAGTCTTCCTACTGTCTATAATTTGAGCGTTTCCTGTGTCACCAGTTTTGCATTCCGATGCATCTCTACAGGTTTACTGTATCCCTTGGACCTTCCCATTCACGATGAGACGCAGAAATTTCATCGGAAATAAATATAAGAGACACAATGCCGACTTAAGTACAGGAAGACTGAGTCTTCCTACTGTCTATGTTTTGAGCGTTTCCTGTGTCACGAGTTTCACATTCCAAAGCACCTCTGCAGGTTTACTGTGTCCCTTGCACCTTCCCATTGACGATGAAACACAGAAATTGCATCGGAATTAAATATAAGAGACACAATGCCGACTTAAGTACAGGAAGACTGAGTCTTCCTACTGTCTATGTTTTGCGCGTATCCTATGTCAGTAGTTTTACATTCCGATGCACCTCTGCAATTTTAATGTATCTCTTGGACCTTCCCATTGACGATGAAACACAGAAATTTCATCGGAATTAAATATAAGAGACACAATGCCGACTTAAGTACAGGAAGACTAAGTCTTCCTACTGTCTATGATTTGAGCGTTTCCTGAGTCACCAGTTTTACATTCCGATGCACCTATGCAGGTTTCCTGTATCCCTTGGACCTTCCCATTGACGATGAAATAACAGAAATTGCATCGAAATTAAATATAAGAGACACAATGCCGACTTAAGTACAAGAAAACAGTCTTCGTACGGTCAATGTTTTGAGCGTTTCCTGTGTCACCAGTTTTACCTTCCGATGCACCTCTGCCGGTTTACTATATACCTTGGACCTTCCCATTGTCTATGAAACACAGAAATCGCATCGGAATTAAATATAAGAGACATAATGCCGACTTAAGTACAGGAAGACTGAGTCTTCCTACTGTCTATGTATTGAGCGTTTCCTGTGTCACCAGTTTTACATTCCGATGCACCTCTGCAGGTTTACTGTATCCCTTGGACCTTCCCATTGACGATGAAACACAGAAATTGCATCGGAATTAAATATAAGAGACACAATGACGACATAAGTACAGGAAGACTGAGTCTTCCTACTGTCTATGTTTTGCGCGTATCCTATGTCACTAGTTTTACATTCCGATGCACCTCTGCAATTTTAATGTATCCCTTGGACCTTCCCATTGACGATGAAACACAGAAATTGCATCGGAATTAAATATAAGAGACACAATGCCGACTTAAGTACAGGAAGACTGAGTCTTCCTACTGTCTATGTTTTGAGCGTTTCCTGTGTCACTAGTTTTACATTCCGATGCAAATCTGCAGGTTTACTATATCCCTTGGACCTTCCCATTGACGATAAAACACAGAAATTGTATCGGAATTAAATATAAGAGACACAATGCCGACTTAAGTACAGGAAGACTGAGTCTCCCTACAGTCTATGTTTTGAGCGTTTCCTGTGTCACCAGTTTTACAATCTGATGCACCTCTGCAGGTTTACTGTATCCCTTGTACCTTCCCATTGACGATGAAACACAGAAATTGCATCGGAATTAAATATAAGAGACACAATGCCGACTCAAGTACAGGAAGACTGAGTCTTCCTACTGTCTATAATTTGAGCGTTTCCTGTGTCACCAGTTTTATTTTCCGATGCACCTCTACAGGTTTACTGTATCCCTTGGACCTTCACAGTGACGACGAAACACAGAAATTTTATCGGAAATAAATATAAGAGACACAATGCCGACTTAAGTATAGGAAGACTGAGTCTTCCTTCTGTCTATGTTTTGAGCGTTTCCTGTGTCACCAGTTTTACATTCCGATGCACCTCTGCAGGTTTACCGTATCCCTTGGACCTTCCCATTGACGATGAAACACAGAAATTGCATCGGAATTAAATGTAAGAGACACAATGCCGACTTAAGTACAGGAAGACTGAGTCTTCCTACTGTCTATGTTTTGAGCACTTCCTGTGTCACCAGTTTTACTTTCTGATGCACCTCTGCAGGTTTACTGTATCCCTTGGACCTTCACAGTGACGATGAAACACAGAAATTGCATCGGCGTTAGATTTAAGAGACACAATGCCTACTTAAGCACAGGAAGACTGAGTCTTCCTACTGTCTATAATTTGAGCGTTTCCTGTGTCACGAGTTTTGCATTCCGATGCATCTCTACAGGTTTACTGTATCCCTTGGACCTTCCCATTCACGATGAGACACAGAAATTTCATCGGAAATAAATATAAGAGACACAATGCCGACTTAAGTACAGGAAGACTGAGTCTTCCTACTGTCTATGTTTTGAGCGTTTCCTGTGTCACGAGTTTCACATTCCAAAGCACCTCTGCAGGTTTACTGTGTCCCTTGCACCTTCCCATTGACGATGAAACACAGAAATTGCATCGGAATTAAATATAAGGGACACAATCCCAATCCCAATCCCAATCCCAAAGAAAGCAGGTGTTGACAGATGTGAGAATTACCGAACAATCAGTTTAATAAGCCACAGCTGCAAAATACTAACACGAATTCTTTACAGACGAATGGAAAAACTGGTAGAAGCCGAGCTCGGGGAAGATCAGTTTGGATTCCGTAGAAATACTGGAACACGTGAGGCAATACTGACCTTACGACTTATCTTAGAAGAAAGATTAAGGAAAGGCAAACCTACGTTTCTAGCATTTGTAGACTTAGAGAAAGCTTTTGACAATGTTGACTGGAATACTCTCTTTCAAATTCTAAAGGTGGCAGGGGTAAAATACAGGGAGCGAAAGGCTATTTACAATTTGTACAGAAACCAGATGGCAGTTATAAGAGTCGAGGGACACGAAAGGGAAGCAGTGGTTGGGAAGGGAGTAAGACAGGGTTGTAGCCTCTCCCCGATGTTATTCAATCTGTATATTGAGCAAGCAGTGAAGGAAACAAAAGAAAAATTCGGAGTAGGTATTAAAATCCATGGAGAAGAAATAAAAACTTTGAGGTTCGCCGATGACATTGTAATTCTGTCAGAGACAGCAAAGGACTTGGAAGAGCAGTTGAACGGAATGGATGGTGTCTTGAAGGGAGGATATAAGATGAACATCAACAAAAGCAAAACGAGGATAATGGAATGTAGTCGAAGTAAGTCGGGTGATGTTGAGGGTATTAGATTAGGAAATGAGACAGTTAAAGTAGTAAAGGAGTTTTGCTATTTGGGGAGCAAAATAACCGATGATGGTCGAAGTAGAGAGGATATAAAATGTAGACTGGCAATGGCAAGGAAAGCGTTTCTGAAG
Source organism: Schistocerca nitens (assembly GCF_023898315.1). Taxonomy (NCBI): domain Eukaryota; kingdom Metazoa; phylum Arthropoda; class Insecta; order Orthoptera; family Acrididae; genus Schistocerca; species Schistocerca nitens. The sequence goes on from NC_064622.1 coordinate 538,143,555, forward strand.
AAGAGAAATTTGTTAACATCGAGTATAGATTTAAGTGTCAGGAAGTCTTTTCTGAAAGTATTTGTATGGAGTGTAGCCATGTATGGAAGTGAAACATGGACGATAAATAGTTTGGACAAGAAGAAAATAGAAGCTTTCGAAATGTGGTGCTACAGAAGAATGCTGAAGATTAGATGGGTAGATCACATAACTAATGAGGAGGTACTGAATCGGATTGGGGAGAAGAGGAGTTTGTGGCACAACTTGACCAGAAGAAGGGATCGGTTGGTAGGACATGTTCTGAGGCATCAAGGGATCACCAATTTAGTATTGGAGGGCAACGTGGAGGGTAAAAATCGTAGGGAGAGACCAAGAGATGCATACACTAAGCAGATTCAGAAGGATGTAGGTTGCAGTAGGTACTGGGAGATGAAGAAGCTTGCACAGGATAGAGTAGCATGGAGAGCTGCATCAAACCAGTCTCAGGACTGAAGACCACAACAACAACAACAATGCCGACTTAAGTACAGGAAGACTGAGTCTTCCTACTGTCTATGTTTTGCGCGTATCCTATGTCACTAGTTTTACATTCCGATGCACCTCTGCAATTTTAATGTATCTCTTGGACCTTCCCATTGACGATGAAACACAGAAATTGCATCGGAATTAAATATAAGAGACACAATGCCGACTTTAGTACAGGAAGACTGAGTCTTCCTACTGTCTATTATTTGAGCGTTTCCTGTGTCACCAGTTTTATTTTCCGATGCACCTCTACAGGTTTACTGTATCCCTTGGACCTTCACAGTGACGACGAAATACAGAAATTTTATCGGAAATAAATATAAGAGAGACAATGCCGACTTAAGTATAGGAAGACTGAGTCTTCCTTCTGTCTATGTTTTGAGCGTTTCCTGTGTCACCAGTTTTACATTCCGATGCACCTCTGCAGGTTTACTGTATCCCTTGGACCTTCCCATTGACGATGAAACACAGAAATTGCATCGGAATTAAATATAAGAGACACAATGCCGACTTAAGTACAGGAAGACTGAGTCATCCTACTGTCTATGTTTTGAGCGTTTCCTGTGTCACTAGTTTTACATTCCGATGCAAATCTGCAGGTTTACTATATCCCTTGGACCTTCCCATTGACGATAAAACACAGAAATTGTATCGGAATTAAATATAAGAGACACAATGCCGACTTAAGTACAGGAAGACTGAGTCTCCCTACAGTCTATGTTTTGAGCGTTTCCTGTGTCACCAGTTTTACAATCTGATGCACCTCTGCAGGTTTACTGTATCCCTTGTACCTTCCCATTGACGATGAAACACAGAAATTGCATCGGAATTAAATATAAGAGACACAATGCCGACTCAAGTACAGGAAGACTGAGTCTTCCTACTGTCTATAATTTGAGCGTTTCCTGTGTCACCAGTTTTATTTTCCGATGCACCTCTACAGGTTTACTGTATCCCTTGGACCTTCACAGTGACGACGAAACACAGAAATTTTATCGGAAATAAATATAAGAGACACAATGCCGACTTAAGTATAGGAAGACTGAGTCTTCCTTCTGTCTATGTTTTGAGCGTTTCCTGTGTCACCAGTTTTACATTCCGATGCACCTCTGCAGGTTTACTATATCCCTTGGACCTTCCCATTCACGATGAAACACAGATATTTCGTCGGAAATAAATATAAGAGACACAATGCTGACTTAAGTACAGGAAGACTGAGTCTTCCTACTGTCTATGTTTTGTTCGTTTCCTGGGTCACCAGTTTTACATTCCGATGCACCTCTGCAGGTTTACTGTATCCCTTGGACCTTCCCATTGACGATGAAACACAGAAATTTTATCGGAATTAAATATAAGAGACACAATGCCGACTTAAGTACAGGAAGACTGAGTCTTCCTTCTGTCGATGTTTTGAGCGTTTCCTGTGTCACCAGTTTTACATTCCGATGCACCTCTGCAGGTTTACTGTATCCCTTGTACCTTCCCATTGACGATGAAACACAGAAATTGCATCGTAATTAAATATAAGAGACACAATGCCGACTTAAGTACAGGAAGACTGAGTCTTCCTACTGTCTATAATTTGAGCGTTTCCTGTGTCACCAGTTTTATTTTCCGATGCACCTCTACTGGTTTACTGTATCCCTTGGACCTTCACAGTGACGACGAATCACAGAAATTTTATCGGAAATAAATATAAGAGACACAATGCCGACTTAAGTATAGGAAGACTGAGTCTTCCTTCTGTCTATGATTTGAGCGTTTCCTGTGTCACCAGTTTTACATACTGATGCACCTCTACAGGTTTACTGTATCCCTTGGACCTTCCCATTGACGATGAAACACAGAAACTGCATCGGAATTAAATATAAGAGACACAATGCCGACTTAAGTACAGGAAGACTGAGTCTTCCTACTGTCTATGTTTTGAGCACTTCCTGTGTCACCAGTTTTACTTTCTGATGCACCTCTGCAGGTTTACTTTATCCCTTGGACCTTCCCATTCACGATGAAACACAGAAATTTCATCGGAAAAGAATATAAGAGACACAATGCCGACTTTAGTACAGGAAGACTGTGTCTTCCTACTGTCTATGATTTGAGCGTTTCCTGAGTCACCAGTTTTACATTCCGATGCACCTATGCAGGTTTCCTGTATCCCTTGGACCTTCCCATTGACGAAGAAACACAGAAATTGCATCGAAATTAAATATAAGAGGCACAATGCCGACTTAAGTACAAGAAAACAGTCTTCGTACGGTCAATGTTTTGAGCGTTTCCTGTGTCACCAGTTTTACCGTCCGATGCACCTCTGCCGGTTTAATATATCCCTTGGACCTTCCCATTGTCTATGAAACACAGAAATCGCATCGGAATTAAATATAAGAGACATAATGCCGACTTAAGTAAGGGAAGACTGAGTCTTCCTACTGTCTATGTATTGAGCGATTTGTGTGTCACCAGTTTTACATTCTGATGCACCTCTGCAGGTTTACTGTATCCATTGGACCTTCCCATTGACGATGAAACACAGAAATTGCATTGGAGTAAAATATAAGAGACACAATGCCGACTTAAGTACAGGAAGACTGAGTCTTCCTACTGTCTATAATTTGAGCGTTTCCTGCGTCACCAGTTTTATTTTCCGATGCACCTCTACAGGTTTACTGTATCCCTTGGACCTTCACAGTGACGACGAAACACAGAAATTTTATCGGAAATAAATATAAGAGACACAATGCCGACTTAAGTATAGGAAGACTGAGTCTTCCTTCTGTCTATGTTTTGAGCGTTTCCTGTGTCACCAGTTTTACATTCCGATGCACCTCTGCAGGTTTACTGTATCCCTTGGACCTTCCCATTGACGATGAAACACAGAAATTGCATCGGAATTAAATGTAAGAGACACAATGCCGACTTAAGTACAGGAAGACTGAGTCTTCCTACTGTCTATGTTTTGAGCACTTCCTGTGTCACCAGTTTTACTTTCTGATGCACCTCTGCAGGTTTACTGTATCCCTTGGACCTTCACAGTGACGATGAAACACAGAAATTGCATCGGCGTTAGATTTAAGAGACACAATGCCTACTTAAGCACAGGAAGACTGAGTCTTCCTACTGTCTATAATTTGAGCGTTTCCTGTGTCACCAGTTTTGCATTCCGATGCATCTCTACAGGTTTACTGTATCCCTTGGACGTTCCCATTCACGATGAGACACAGAAATTTCATCGGAAATAAATATAAGAGACACAATGCCGACTTAAGTACAGGAAGACTGAGTCTTCCTACTGTCTATGTTTTGAGCGTTTCCTGTGTCACGAGTTTCACATTCCAAAGCACCTCTGCAGGTTTACTGTGTCCCTTGCACCTTCCCATTGACGATGAAACACAGAAATTGCATCGGAATTAAATATAAGGGACACAATCCCAATCCCAATCCCAATCCCAAAGAAAGCAGGTGTTGACAGATGTGAGAATTACCGAACAATCAGTTTAATAAGCCACAGCTGCAAAATACTAACACGAATTCTTTACAGACGAATGGAAAAACTGGTAGAAGCCGAGCTCGGGGAAGATCAGTTTGGATTCCGTAGAAATACTGGAACACGTGAGGCAATACTGACCTTACGACTTATCTTAGAAGAAAGATTAAGGAAAGGCAAACCTACGTTTCTAGCATTTGTAGACTTAGAGAAAGCTTTTGACAATGTTGACTGGAATACTCTCTTTCAAATTCTAAAGGTGGCAGGGGTAAAATACAGGGAGCGAAAGGCTATTTACAATTTGTACAGAAACCAGATGGCAGTTATAAGAGTCGAGGGACACGAAAGGGAAGCAGTGGTTGGGAAGGGAGTAAGACAGGGTTGTAGCCTCTCCCCGATGTTATTCAATCTGTATATTGAGCAAGCAGTGAAGGAAACAAAAGAAAAATTCGGAGTAGGTATTAAAATCCATGGAGAAGAAATAAAAACTTTGAGGTTCGCCGATGACATTGTAATTCTGTCAGAGACAGCAAAGGACTTGGAAGAGCAGTTGAACGGAATGGATGGTGTCTTGAAGGGAGGATATAAGATGAACATCAACAAAAGCAAAACGAGGATAATGGAATGTAGTCGAAGTAAGTCGGGTGATGTTGAGGGTATTAGATTAGGAAATGAGACAGTTAAAGTAGTAAAGGAGTTTTGCTATTTGGGGAGCAAAATAACCGATGATGGTCGAAGTAGAGAGGATATAAAATGTAGACTGGCAATGGCAAGGAAAGCGTTTCTGAAGAAGAGAAATTTGTTAACATCGAGTATAGATTTAAGTGTCAGGAAGTCTTTTCTGAAAGTATTTGTATGGAGTGTAGCCATGTATGGAAGTGAAACATGGACGATAAATAGTTTGGACAAGAAGAAAATAGAAGCTTTCGAAATGTGGTGCTACAGAAGAATGCTGAAGATTAGATGGGTAGATCACATAACTAATGAGGAGGTACTGAATCGGATTGGGGAGAAGAGGAGTTTGTGGCACAACTTGACCAGAAGAAGGGATCGGTTGGTAGGACATGTTCTGAGGCATCAAGGGATCACCAATTTAGTATTGGAGGGCAGCGTGGAAGGTAAAAATCGTAGGGAGAGACCAAGAGATGCATACACTAAGCAGATTCAGAAGGATGTAGGTTGCAGTAGGTACTGGGAGATGAAGAAGCTTGCACAGGATAGAGTAGCATGGAGAGCTGCATCAAACCAGTCTCAGGACTGAAGACCACAACAACAACAACAATGCCGACTTAAGTACAGGAAGACTGAGTCTTCCTACTGTCTATGTTTTGCGCGTATCCTATGTCACTAGTTTTACATTCCGATGCACCTCTGCAATTTTAATGTATCCCTTGGACCTTCCCATTGACGATGAAACACAGAAATTGCATCGGAATTAAATATAAGAGACACAATGCCGACTTAAGTACAGGAAGACTGAGTCTTCCTACTGTCTATGTTTTGCGCGTATCCTATGTCACTAGTTTTACATTCCGATGCACCTCTGCAATTTTAATGTATCCCTTGGACCTTCCCATTGACGATGAAACACAGAAATTGCATCGGAATTAAATATAAGAGACACAATGCCGACTTAAGTACAGGAAGACTGAGTCTTCCTACTGTCTATGTTTTGAGCGTTTCCTGTGTCACTAGTTTTACATTCCGATGCAAATCTGCAGGTTTACTATATCCCTTGGACCTTCCCATTGACGATAAAACACAGAAATTGTATCGGAATTAAATATAAGAGACACAATGCCGACTTAAGTACAGGAAGACGGAGTCTTCCTACTGTCTATGTTTTGAGCGTTTCCTGTGTCACGAGTTTCACATTCCAAAGCACCTCTGCAGGTTTACTGTGTCCCTTGCACCTTCCCATTGACGATGAAACACAGAAATTGCATCGGAATTAAATATAAGAGACACAATGCCGACTTAAGTACAGGAAGACTGAGTCTTCCTACTGTCTATGTTTTGCGCGTATCCTATGTCACTAGTTTTACATTCCGATGCACCTCTGCAATTTTAATGTATCTCTTGGACCTTCCCATTGACGATGAAACACAGAAATTGCATCGGAATTAAATATAAGAGACACAATGCCGACTTAAGTACAGGAAGACTAAGTCTTCCTACTGTCTATGTTTTGAGCTTTTCCTGTGTCATCAGTTTTACTTTCCGATGCACCTATGCAGGTTTACTATATCCCTTGGACCTTCCCATTCACGATGAAACACAGAAATTTCATCGGAAAAAAATATAAGAGACACAATGCCGACTTTAGTACAGGAAGACTAAGTCTTCCTACTGTCTATGTTTTGAGCTTTTCCTGTGTCATCAGTTTTACATTCCGATGCACCTATGCAGGTTTCCTGTATCCCTTGGACATTTCCATTGACGATGAAACACAGAAATTGCATCGAAATTAAATATAAGAGACACAATGCCGACTTAAGTACAAGAAAACAGTCTTCGTACGGTCAATGTTTTGAGCGTTTCCTGTGTCACCAGTTTTACCTTCCGATGCACCTCTGCCGGTTTACTATATACCTTGGACCTTCCCATTGTCTATGAAACACAGAAATCGCATCGGAATTAAATATAAGAGACATAATGCCGACTTCAGTACAGGAAGACTGAGTCTTCCTACTGTCTATGTATTGAGCGTTTCCCGTGTCAACAGTTTTACATTCTGTTGCACCTCTGCAGGTTTACTGTATCCCTTGTACCTTCCCATTGACGATGAAACACAGAAATTGCATCGGAATTAAATATAAGAGACACAATGCCGACATAAGTACAGGAAGACTGAGTCTTCCTACTGTCTATTATTTGAGCGTTTCCTGTGTCACCAGTTTTATTTTCCGATGCACCTCTACAGGTTTACTGTATCCCTTGGACCTTCACAGTGACGACGAAACACAGAAATTTTATCGGAAATAAATATAAGATACACAATGCCGACTTAAGTATAGGAAGACTGAGTCTTCCTTCTGTCTATGTTTTGAGCGTTTCCTGTGTCACCAGTTTTACATTCCGATGCACCTCTGCAGGTTTACTGTATCCCTTGGACCTTCCCATTGTCGATGAAACACAGAAATTGCATCGGAATTAAATATAAGAGACACAATGCCGACTTAAGTACAGGAAGATTGAGTCTTCCTACTGTCTATGTTTTGAGCACTTCCTGTGTCACCAGTTTTACTTTCTGATGCACCTCTGCAGGTTTACTGTATCCCTTGGACCTTCACAGTGACGATGAAACACAGAAATTGCATCGGCGTTAGATTTAAGAGACACAATGCCTACTTAAGCACAGGAAGACTGAGTCTTCCTACTGTCTATAATTTGAGCGTTTCCTGTGTCACCAGTTTTGCATTCCGATGCATCTCTACAGGTTTACTGTATCCCTTGGACTTTCCCATTCACGGATGAGACACAGAAATTTCATCGGAAATAAATATAAGAGACACAATGCCGACTTAAGTACAGGAAGACTGAGTCTTCCTACTGTCTATGTTTCGAGCGTTACCTGTGTCACGAGTTTCACATTCCAAAGCACCTCTGCAGGTTTACTGTGTCCCTTGCACCTTCCCATTGACGATGAAACACAGAAATTGCATCGGAATTAAATATAAGAGACACAATGCCGACTTAAGTACAGGAAGACTGAGTCTTCCTACTGTCTATGTTTGCGCGTGTCCTATGTCACCAGTTTTACATTCCGATGCACCTCTGCAGGTTTACTGTATTCCTTGGACCTTCCCATTGCCGATGAAACACAGAAATTGCATTGGAATTAAATATAAGAGACACAATGCCGACTTAAGTACAGGAAGACTAAGTCTTCCTACTGTCTATGTTTGAACGATTCCTGTGTCATCAGATTTACTTTCCGATGCACCTCTGCAGGTTTACTATATCCCTTGGACCTTCCCATTCACGATGAAACACAGAAATTGCATCGTAATTAAATATAAGAGACACAATGCCGACTTAAGTACAGGAAGACTGAGTCTTCCTACTGTCTATGTTTTGATCGTTTCCTGGGTCACCAGTTTTACATTCCGATGCACCTCTGCAGGTTTACTGTATCCCTTGGACCTTCCCATTGACGATGAAACACAGAAATTGCATCGGAATTAAATAAAAGAGACACAACGCCGACTTAAGTACAGGAAGACTGAGTCTTCCTACTGTCTATGTTTTGAGCGTTTCCTGTGTCACTAGTTTTACATTCCGATGCAAATCTGCAGGTTTACTATATCCCTTGGACCTTCCCATTGACGATGAAACACAGAAATTGCATCGGAATTAAATATAAGAGACACAATGCCGACATAAGTACAGGAAGACTGAGTCTTCCTACAGTCTATATTTGAGCGTTTCCTGTGTCACCAGTTTTACATTCTGATGCACCTCTGCAGGTTTGCTGTATCCCTTGTACCTTCCCATTGACGATGAAACACAGAAATTGCATCGGAATTAAATATAAGAGACACAATGCCGACTTAAGTACAGGAAGACTGAGTCTTCCTACTGTCTATGCTTTGAGCGTTTCCTGTGTCACTAGTTTTACATTCCAATGCACCTCTGCAGGTTTACTGTATCCCTTGGACCTTCCCATTGACGATGAAACACCGAAATTGCATCGGGATTGAATATAAGAGACACAATGCCGACTTAAGTACAGGAAGACTGAGTCTTCCTACTGTCTATGTTTTGAGCGTTTCCTGTGTCACTAGTTTTACATTCCGATGCAAATCTGCAGGTTTACTATATCCCTTGGACCTTCCCATTGACGATGAAACACAGAAATTGCATCGGAGTTAGATTTAAGAGACGCAATGCCTACTTAAGCACAGGAAGACTGAGTCTTCCTACTGTCTATAATTTGAGCGTTTCCTGTGTCACCAGTTTTGCATTCCGACGCATCTCTACAAGTTTACTGTATCCCTTGGACCTTCACAGTGACGATGAAACACAGAAATTGCATCGGAATTTAAATATAAGAGTCACATCGCCGACTTAAATACAAGAAAACTGAGTCTTCTTACGGTCTATGTTTTGAGCGTTTCCTGTGTCGCCAGTTTTACATTCCGATGCACCTATGCCGGTTTACTGTATCCCTTGCCCCTTCCCATTGTCGATGAAACACAGAAATCGTATCGGAATTAAATATAAGTGACACAATGCCGACTTAAGTACAGGAAGACTGAGTCTTCCTACTGTCTATGTTTTGAGCGTTTCCTGTGTCACCAGTTTTACATTCCGATGCGCCTCTGCCGGTTTACTATATCCCTTGGACCTTCCCATTGTCGATGAAACACAGAAATCGCATCGGAATTAAATATAAGTGACACAATGCCGACTTAAGTACAGGAAGACTGAGTCTTCCTACTGTCTATGTTTTGAGCGTTTCCTGTGTCACCAGTTTTACATTCTGATGCACCTCTGCAGGTGTACTGTATCCTTTGGACCTTCACAGTGACGATGAAACACAGAAATTGCATCGGAGTTAGATTTAGGAGACACAATGCCTACTTAACACAGGAAGACTGAGTCTTCCTACTGTCTATAATTTGAGCGTTTCCTGTGTCACCAGTTTTGCATTCCGATGCATCTTTACAGGTTTACTGTATCCCTTGGACCTTCACAGTGACGATGAAACACAGAAATTGCATCGGAATTTAAATATAAGAGACACATCGCCGACTTAAGTACAAGAAAACTGAGTCTTCTTACGGTCTATGTTTTGAGCGTTTCCTGTGTCGCCAGTTTTACATTCCGATGCACCTATGCCGGTTTACTGTATCCCTTGCCCCTTCCCATTGTCGATGAAACACAGAAATCGTATCGGAATTAAATATAAGAGACACAATGCCGACTTAAGTACAGGACAACTGAGTCTTCCTACTGTAAATGTTTTGAGCATTCCTGTGTCATCAGTTTTACATTACGATGCACGTCTGCAGGTTATCTGTATCCCTTGGACCTTCCCATTGACGATGAAAAACAGAAATTGCATCGGATTTAAATATAAGAGACACAATGCCGACTTAAGTACAGGAAGACTAAGTCTTCCTACTGTAAATGTTTTGAGCTTTTCCTGTGTCATCAGTTTTACTTTCCGATGTACCTCTGCAGGTTTACTATATCCCTTGGACCTTCCCATTCACGATAAAACACAGAAATTTCATCGGAAGTAAATATAAGAGACACAATGCCGACTATAGTACAGGAAGACTGAGTCTTCCTACTGTCTATGTTTTGAGCGTTTCCTGAGTCACCAGTTTTACATTCCGATGCACCTCTGCAGGTTTCCTGTATCCCTTGGTCCTTCCCATTGACGATGAAAGACAGAAATTGCATCGAAATTAAATATAAGAGACACAATGCCGACTTAAGTACAAATAAACGGTTTTCGTACGGTCAATGTTTTGAGCGTTTCGTGTGTCACCAGTTTTACATTCCGATGCACCTCTGCCGGTTTACAATATCCCTTGGACCTTCCTATTGTCGATGAAACACAGAAATCGCATCGGAATTAAATATAAGAGACACAATGCCGACTTAAGTACAGGAAGACTGAGTCTTCCTACTGTCTATGTTTTGAGCGTTTCCTGTGTCACCAGTTTTACATTCTGATGCACCTCTGCAGGTTTACTGTATCCCTTGGACCTTCCCATTGACGATGAAACACAGAAATTGCATCGGAGTTAAGTTTAAGAGACACAATGCCTACTCAAGCACAGGAAGACTGAGTCTTCCTATTGTCTATAATTTGAGCGTTTTCTGTGTCACCAGTTTTGCATTCCGATGCATCTCTACAGGTTTACTGTATCCCTTGGACCTTCCCATTCACGATGAAACACAGAAATTTCATCGGAAATAAATATAAGAGACACAATGCCGACTTAAGTACAGGAAGACTGAGTCTTCCTACTGTCTATGTTTTGAGCGTTTGCTGTGTCACCAGTTTCACATTCCGATGCACCTCTGTAGGTTTACTGTGTCCCTTGGACCTTCCCATTGACGATGAAACACAGAAATTGCATCGGAATTAAATATAAGAGACACAATGCCGACTTAAGTACAGGAAGACTGAGTCTTCCTACTGTCTATGTTTTGCGCGTTTCCTATGTCACTAGTTTTACATTCCGATTCACCTCTGCAATTTTACTGTTTCTCTTGGACCTTCCCATTGACGATGAAACACAGAAATTGCATCGGAATTAAATATAAGATACACAATGCGGACTTAAGTACAGGAAGCCAAAGTCTTCCTACTGTCTATGTTTTGAGCTTTTACTGTGTCATCAGTTTTACTTTCCGATGCACCTCTGCAGGTTTACTATATCACTTGGACCTTCCCATTCACGATGAAACACAGAAATTTCATCGGAAAAAAATATAAAGACACAATGCCGACTTTAGTACAGGAAGAATGAGTCTTCCTACTGTCTATGTTTTGAGCGTTTCCTGAGTCACCAGTTTTACATTCCGATGCACCTATGCAGGTTTCCTGTATCCCTTGGACCTTCCCATTGACGATGAAACACAGAAATTGCATCGAAATTAAATATAAGAGACACAATACCGACATAAGTACAAGAAAACAGTCTTCGTACGGTCAATGTTTTGAGCGTTTCCTGTGTCACCAGTTTTACCTTCCGATGCACCTCTGCAGGTTTACTATATCCCTTGGTCCTTCCCATTGTCTATGAAACACAGAAATCGCATCGGAATTAAATATAAGAGACACAATGCCGACTTAAGTACAGGAAGACTGAATCTTCCTACTGTCAATGTTTTGATCGTTTCCTGGGTCACCAGTTTTACATTCCGATGTACCTCTGCAGGTTTACTGTATCCCTTGGACCTTCCCATTGACGATGAAACACAGAAATTGCATCGGAATTATATATAAGAGACACCATGCCGACTTAAGTACAGGAAGACTGAGTCTTCCTACTGTCTATGATTTGAGCGTTTCCTGTGTCACTATTTTTACATTCCGATGCAAATCTGCAGGTTTACTATATCCCTTGGACCTTCCCATTGACGATGAAACACAGAAATTGCATCGGAATTATATATAAGAAACACAATGGCGACTTAAGTACAGGAAGACTGAGTCTTCCTACAGTCTATGTTTTGAGCGTTTCCTGTGTCACCAGTTTTACAATCTGATGCACCTCTGCAGGTTCACTGTATCCCTTGTACCTTCCCATTGACGATGAAACACAGAAATTGCATCGTAATTAAATATAAGAGACACAATGCCGACTTAAGTAGAGGAAGACTGAGTCTTCCTACTGTCTATAATTTGAGCGTTTCCTGTGTCACCAGTTTTATTTTCCGATGCACCTCTACAGGTTTACTGCTTCCCTTGTACCTTCACAGTGACGACCAAACACAGAAATTTTATCGGAAATAAATATAAGAGACACAATGCCGACTTAAGTACAGGAAGACTGAGTCTTCCTACAGTCTATGATTTGAGCGTTTCCTGTGTCACCAGTTTTACATACTGATGCACCTCTGCAGGTTTTCTGTATCCCCTGGACCTTCCCATTGACGATGAAACACAGAAACTGCATCGGAATTAAGTATAAGAGACACAATGCCGACTTAAGTACAGGAAGACTGAGTCTTCCTACTGTCTATGTTTTGAGCACTTCCTGTGTCACCAGTTTTACTTTCTGATGCACCTCTGCAGGTTTACTTTATCCCTTGGACCTTCCCATTCACGATGAAACACAGAAATTTCATCGGAAAAGAATATAAGAGACACAATGCCGACTTTAGTACAGGAAGACTGAGTCTTCCTACTGTCTATGATTTGAGCGTTTCCTGAGTCACCAGTTTTACATTCCGATGCACCTGTGCAGGTTTCCTGTATCCCTTGGACCTTCCCATTGACGATGAAACACAGAAATTGCATCGAAATTAAATATAAGAGACACAATGCCGACATAAGTACAAGAAAACAGTCTTCGTACGGTCAATGTTTTGAGCGTTTCCTGTGTCACCAGTTTTACAATCTGATGCACCTCTGCAGGTTTACTGTATCCCTTGTACCTTCCCATTGACGATGAAACACAGAAATTGCATCGGAATTAAATATAAGAGACACAATGCCGACTTAAGTACAGGAAGACTGAGTCTTCCTACTGTCTATAATTTGAGCGTTTCCTGTGTCACCAGCTTTATTTTCCGATGCACCTCTACAGGTTTACTGTATCCCTTGGACCTTCACAGTGACGACGAAACACAGAAATTTTATCGGAAATAAATATAAGAGACACAATGCCGACTTAAGTATAGGAAGACTGAGTCTTCCTTCTGTCTATGTTTTGAGCGTTTCCTGTGTCACCAGTTTTACATTCCGATGCACCTCTGCAGGTTTACTGTATCCCTTGGACCTTCCCATTGACGATGAAACACAGAAATTGCATCGGAATTAAATATAAGAGACACAATGCCGACTTAAGTACAGGAAGACTGAGTCTTCCTACTGTCTATGTTTTGATCACTTCCTGTGTCACAAGTTTTACTTTCTGATGCACCTCTGCAGGTTTACTGTATCCCTTGGACCTTCACAGTGACGATGAAACAGAAGAAATTGCATCGGCGTTAGATTTAAGAGACACAATGCCTACTTAAGCACAGGAAGACTGAGTCTTCCTACTGTCTATAGCTTGAGCGTTTCCTGTGTCACCAGTTTTGCATTCCGATGCATCTCTACAGGTTTACTGTATCCCTTGGACCTTCCCATTCACGATGAGACACAGAAATTTCATCGGAAATAAATATAAGAGACACAATGCCGACTTAAGTACAGGAAGACTGAGTCTTCCTACTGTCTATGTTTTGAGCGTTTCCTGTGTCACGAGTTTCACATTCCAAAGAACCTCTGCAGGTTTACTGTGTCCCTTGCACCTTCCCATTGACGATGAAACACAGAAATTGCATCGGAATTAAATATAAGAGACACAATGCCGACTTAAGTACAGGAAGACTGAGTCTTCCTACTGTCTATAATTTGAGCGTTTCCTGTGTCACCAGCTTTATTTTCCGATGCACCTCTACAGGTTTACTGTATCCCTTGGACCTTCACAGTGACGACGAAACACAGAAATTTTATCGGAAATAAATATAAGAGACACAATGCCGACTTAAGTATAGGAAGACTGAGTCTTCCTTCTGTCTATGTTTTGAGCGTTTCCTGTGTCACCAGTTTTACATTCCGATGCACCTCTGCAGGTTTACTGTATCCCTTGGACCTTCCCATTGACGATGAAACACAGAAATTGCATCGGAATTAAATATAAGAGACACAATGCCGACTTAAGTACAGGAAGACTGAGTCTTCCTACTGTCTATGTTTTGAGCACTTCCTGTGTCACCAGTTTTACTTTCTGATGCACCTCTGCAGGTTTACTGTATCCCTTGGACCTTCACAGTGACGATGAAACACAGAAATTGCATCGGCGTTAGATTTAAGAGACACAATGCCTACTTAAGCACAGGAAGACTGAGTCTCCCTACTGTCTATAATTTGAGCGTTTCCTAAGTCACCAGTTTTGCATTCCGATGCATCTCTACAGGTTTACTGTATCCCTTGGACCTTCCCATTCACGATGAGACACAGAAATTTCATCGGAAATAAATATAAGAGACACAATGCCGACTTAAGTACAGGAAGACTGAGTATTCCTACTGTCTATGTTTTGAGCGTTTCCTGTGTCACGAGTTTCACATTCCAAAGCACCTCTGCAGGTTTACTGTGTCCCTTGCACCTTCCCATTGACGATGAAACACAGAAATTGCATCGGAATTAAATATAAGAGACACAATGCCGACTTAAGTACAGGAAGACTGAGTCTTCCTACTGTCTATGTTTTGCGCGTATCCTATGTCACTAGTTTTACATTCCGATGCACCTCTGCAATTTTAATGTATCTCTTGGACCTTCCCATTGACGATGAAACACAGAAATTGCATCGGAATTAAATATAAGAGACACAATGCCGACTTAAGTACAGGAAGACTAAGTCTTACTACTGTCTATGTTTTGAGCTTTTCCTGTGTCATCAGTTTTACATTCCGATGCACCTATGCAGGTTTACTATTTCCCTTGGACCTTCCCATTCACGATGAAACACAGAAATTTCATCGGAAAAAAATATAAGAGACACAATGCCGACTTTAGTACAGGAAGACTGAGTCTTCCTACTGTCTATTATTTGAGCGTTTCCTGTGTCACCAGTTTTATTTTCCGATGCACCTGTACAGGTTTACTGTATCCCTTGGATCTTCCCATTGACGATGAAACACAGAAATTGCATCGGAATTAAATATAAGAGACACAATGCCGACTTAAGTACAGGAAGACTGAGTCTTCCTACTGTCTATGTTTTGCGCGTATCCTATGTCACTAGTTTTACATTCCGATGCACCTCTGCAATTTTAATGTATCCCTTGGACCTTCCCATTGACGATGAAACACAGAAATTGCATCGGAATTAAATATAAGAGACACAATGCCGACTTAAGTACAGGAAGACTGAGTCTTCCTACTGTCTATGTTTTGAGCGTTTCCTTTGTCACTAGTTTTACATTCCGATGCAAATCTGCAGGTTTACTATATCCCTTGGACCTTCCCATTGACGATAAAACACAGAAATTGTATCGGAATTAAATATAAGAGACACAATGCCGACTTAAGTACAGGAAGACTGAGTCTTCCTACAGTCTATGTTTTGAGCGTTTCCTGTGTCACCAGTTTTACAATTTGATGCACCTCTACAGGTTTACTGTATCCCTTGTACCTTCCCATTGACGATGAAACACAGAAATTGCATCGGAATTAAATATAAGAGACACAATGCCGACTTAAGTACAGGAAGACTGAGTCTTCCTACTGTCTATAATTTGAGCGTTTCCTGTGTCACCAGTTTTGCATTCCGATGCATCTCTACAGGTTTACTGTATCCCTTGGACCTTCCCATTCACGATGAGACACAGAAATTTCATCGGAAATAAATATAAGAGACACAATGCCGACTTAAGTACAGGAAGACTGAGTATTCCTACTGTCTATGTTTTGAGCGTTTCCTGTGTCACGAGTTTCACATTCCAAAGCACCTCTGCAGGTTTACTGTGTCCCTTGCACCTTCCCATTGACGATGAAACACAGAAATTGCATCGGAATTAAATATAAGAGACACAATGCCGACTTAAGTACAGGAAGACTGAGTCTTCCTACTGTCTATGTTTTGCGCGTATCCTATGTCACTAGTTTTACATTCCGATGCACCTCTGCAATTTTAATGTATCTCTTGGACCTTCCCATTGACGATGAAACACAGAAATTGCATCGGAATTAAATATAAGAGACACAATGCCGACTTAAGTACAGGAAGACTAAGTCTTACTACTGTCTATGTTTTGAGCTTTTCCTGTGTCATCAGTTTTACATTCCGATGCACCTATGCAGGTTTACTATATCCCTTGGACCTTCCCATTCACGATGAAACACAGAAATTTCATCGGAAAAAAATATAAGAGACACAATGCCGACTTTAGTACAGGAAGACTGAGTCTTCCTACTGTCTATTATTTGAGCGTTTCCTGTGTCACCAGTTTTATTTTCCGATGCACCTGTACAGGTTTACTGTATCCCTTGGACCTTCACAGTGACGACGAAACACAGAAATTTTATCGGAAATAAATATAAGAGACACAATGCCGACTTAAGTATAGGAAGACTGAGTCTTCCTTCTGTCTATGTTTTGAGCGTTTCCTGTGTCACCAGTTTTACATTTCGATGCACCTCTGCAGGTTTACTGTATCCCTTGGATCTTCCCATTGACGATGAAACACAGAAATTGCATCGGAATTAAATATAAGAGACACAATGCCGACTTAAGTACAGGAAGACTGAGTCTTCCTACTGTCTATGTTTTGCGCGTATCGTATGTCACTAGTTTTACATTCCGATGCACCTCTGCAATTTTAATGTATCCCTTGGACCTTCCCATTGACGATGAAACACAGAAATTGCATCGGAATTAAATATAAGAGACACAATGCCGACTTAAGTACAGGAAGACTGAGTCTTCCTACTGTCTATGTTTTGAGCGTTTCCTTTGTCACTAGTTTTACATTCCGATGCAAATCTGCAGGTTTACTATATCCCTTGGACCTTCCCATTGACGATAAAACACAGAAATTGTATCGGAATTAAATATAAGAGACACAATGCCGACTTAAGTACAGGAAGACTGAGTCTTCCTACAGTCTATGTTTTGAGCGTTTCCTGTGTCACCAGTTTTACAATTTGATGCACCTCTACAGGTTTACTGTATCCCTTGTACCTTCCCATTGACGATGAAACACAGAAATTGCATCGGAATCAAATATAAGAGACACAATGCCGACTTAAGTACAGGAAGACTGAGTCTTCCTACTGTCTATAATTTGAGCGTTTCCTGTGTCACCAGTTTTGCATTCCGATGCATCTCTACAGGTTTACTGTATCCCTTGGACCTTCCCATTCACGATGAGACACAGAAATTTCATCGGAAATAAATATAAGAGACACAATGCCGACTTAAGTACAGGAAGACTGAGTCTTCCTACTGTCTATGTTTTGAGCGTTTCCTGTGTCACGAGTTTCACATTCCAAAGCACCTCTGCAGGTTTACTGTGTCCCTTGCACCTTCCCATTGACGATGAAACACAGAAATTGCATCGGAATTAAATATAAGAGACACAATGCCGACTTAAGTACAGGAAGACTGAGTCTTCCTACTGTCTATGTTTTGCGCGTATCCTATGTCACTAGTTTTACATTCCGATGCACCTCTGCAATTTTAATGTATCTCTTGGACCTTCCCATTGACGATGAAACACAGAAATTGCATCGGAATTAAATATAAGAGACACAATGCCGACTTAAGTACAGGAAGACTAAATCTTCCTACTGTCTATGTTTTGAGCTTTTCCTGTGTCATCAGTTTTACTTTCCGATGCACCTATGCAGGTTTACTATATCCCTTGGACCTTCCCATTCACGATGAAACACAGAAATTTCATCGGAAAAAAATATAAGAGACACAATGCCGACTTTAGTACAGGAAGACTGAGTCTTCCTACTGTCTATGATTTGAGCGTTTCCTGAGCCACCAGTTTTACATTCCGATGCACCTATGCAGGTTTCCTGTATCCCTTGGACATTCCCATTGACGATGAAACACAGAAATTGCATCGAAATTAAATATAAGAGACACAATGCCGACTTTAGTACAAGAAAACAGTCTTCGTACGGTCAATGTTTTGAGCGTTTCCTGTGTCACCAGTTTTACCTTCCGATGCACCTCTGCCGGTTTACTATATACCTTGGACCTTCCCATTGTCTATGAAACACAGAAATCGCATCGGAATTAAATATAAGAGACACAATGCCGACTTAAGTACAGGAAGACTGAGTCTTCCTACTGTCTATGTTTTGAGCACTTCCTGTGTCACCAGTTTTACTTTCTGATGCACCTCTGCAGGTTTACTGTATCCCTTGGACCTTCACAGTGACGATGAAACACAGAAATTGCATCGGCGTTAGATTTAAGAGACACAATGCCTACTTAAGCACAGGAAGACTGAGTCTTCCTACTGTCTATAATTTGAGCGTTTCCTGTGTCGCCAGTTTTGCATTCCGATGCATCTCTACAGGTTTACTGTATCCCTTGGACTTTCCCATTCACGGATGAGACACAGAAATTTCATCGGAAATAAATATAAGAGACACAATGCCGACTTAAGTACAGGAAGACTGAGTCTTCCTACTGTGTATGTTTTGAGCGTTTCCTGTGTCACGAGTTTCACATTCCAAAGCACCTCTGCAGGTTTACTGTGTCCCTTGCACCTTCCCATTGACGATGAAACACAGAAATTGCATCGGAATTAAATATAAGAGACACAATGCCGACTTAAGTACAGGAAGACTGAGTCTTCCTAGTGTCTATGTTTTGCGCGTATCCTATGTCACCAGTTTTACATTCCGATGCAACTCTGCAGGTTTACTGTATTCCTTGGACCTTCCCATTGACGATGAAACACAGAAATTGCATTGGAATTAAATATAAGAGACACATTGCCGACTTAAGTACAGGAAGACTAAGTCTTCCTACTGTCTATGTTTGAACGATTCCTGTATCATCAGATTTACTTTCCGATGCACCTCTGCAGGTTTACTATATCCCTTGGACCTTCCCATTCACGATGAAACACAGAAATTTCATCGGAAATAAATATAAGAGACACAATGCTGACTTAAGTACAGGAAGACTGAGTCTTCCTACTGTCTATGTTTTGATCGTTTCCTGGGTCACCAGTTTTACATTCCGATGCACCTCTGCAGGTTTACTGTATCCCTTGGACCTTCCCATTGACGATGAAACACAGAAATTGCATCGGAATTAAATATAAGAGACACAACGCTGACTTAGGTACAGGAAGACTGAGTCTTCCTACTGTCTATGTTTTGAGCGTTTCCTGTGTCACTAGTTTTACATTCCGATGCAAATCTGCAGGTTTACTATATCCCTTGGACCTTCCCATTGACGATGAAACACAGAAATTGCATCAGAATTAAATATAAGAGACACAATGCCGACATAAGTACAGGAAGACTGAGTCTTCCTACAGTCTATGTTTTGAGCGTTTCCTGTGTCACCAGTTTTACATTCTGATGCACCTCTGCAGGTTTACTGTATCCCTTGTACCTTCCCATTGACGATGAAACACAGAAATTGCATCGGAATTAAATATAAGAGACACAATGCCGACTTAAGTACAGGAAGACTGAGTCTTCCTACTGTCTATGCTTTGAGCGTTTCCTGTGTCACTAGTTTTACATTCCGATGCACCTCTGCAGGTTTACTGTATCCCTTGGACCTTCCCATTGACGATGAAACACCGAAATTGCATCGGGATTGAATATAAGAGACACAATGTCGACTTAAGTACAGGAAGACTGAGTCTTCCTACTGTCTATGTTTTGAGCGTTTCCTGTGTCACTAGTTTTACATTCCGATGCAAATCTGCAGGTTTACTATATCCCGTGGACCTTCCCATTGACGATGAAACACAGAAATTGCATCGGAGTTAGATTTAAGAGACGCAATGCCTACTTAAGCACAGGAAGACTGAGTCTTCCTACTGTCTATAATTTGAGCGTTTCCTGTGTCACCAGTTTTGCATTCCGACGCATCTCTACAGGTTTACTGTATCTCTTGGACCTTAACAGTGACGATGAAACACAGAAATTGCATCGGAATTTAAATATAAGAGACACATCGCCGACTTAAGTACAAGAAAACTGAGTCTTCTTACGGTCTATGTTTTGGGCGTTTCCTGTGTCGCCAGTTTTACATTCCGATGCACCTATGCCGGTTTACTGTGTCCCTTGCCCCTTCCCATTGTCGATGAAACACAGAAATCGTATCGGAATTAAATATAAGAGACACAATGCCGACTTAAGTACAGGAAGAATGAGTCTTCCTACTGTCTATGTTTTGAGCATTCCTGTGTCATCAGTTTTGCATTCCGATGCACGTCTGCAGGTTTACTGTATCCCTTGGATCTTCCCATTGACGATGAAACACAGAAATTGCATCGGAATTAAATATAAGAGACACAATGCCGACTTAAGTACAGGAAGACTGAGTCTTCCTACTGTCTATGTTTTGCGCGTATCCTATGTCACTAGTTTTACATTCCGATGCACCTCTGCAATTTTAATGTATCCCTTGGACCTTCCCATTGACGATGAAACACAGAAATTGCATCGGAATTAAATATAAGAGACACAATGCCGACTTAAGTACAGGAAGACTGAGTCTTCCTACTGTCTATGTTTTGAGCGTTTCCTTTGTCACTAGTTTTACATTCCGATGCAAATCTGCAGGTTTACTATATCCCTTGGACCTTCCCATTGACGATAAAACACAGAAATTGTATCGGAATTAAATATAAGAGACACAATGCCGACTTAAGTACAGGAAGACTGAGTCTTCCTACAGTCTATGTTTTGAGCGTTTCCTGTGTCACCAGTTTTACAATTTGATGCACCTCTACAGGTTTACTGTATCCCTTGGACCTTCCCATTCACGATGAGACACAGAAATTTCATCGGAAATAAATATAAGAGACACAATGCCGACTTAAGTACAGGAAGACTGAGTCTTCCTCCTGTCTATGTTTTGAGCGTTTCCTGTGTCACGAGTTTCACATTCCAAAGCACCTCTGCAGGTTTACTGTGTCCCTTGCACCTTCCCATTGACGATGAAACACAGAAATTGCATCGGAATTAAATATAAGAGACACAATGCCGACTTAAGTACAGGAAGACTGAGTCTTCCTACTGTCTATGTTTTGCGCGTATCCTATGTCACTAGTTTTACATTCCGATGCACCTCTGCAATTTTAATGTATCTCTTGGACCTTCCCATTGACGATGAAACACAGAAATTGCATCGGAATTAAATATAAGAGACACAATGCCGACTTAAGTACAGGAAGACTAAGTCTTCCTACTGTCTATGTTTTGAGCTTTTCCTGTGTCATCAGTTTTACTTTCCGATGCACCTATGCAGGTTTACTATATCCCTTGGACCTTCCCATTCACGATGAAACACAGAAATTTCATCGGAAAAAAATATAAGAGACACAATGCCGACTTTAGTACAGGAAGACTGAGTCTTCCTACTGTCTATGATTTGAGCGTTTCCTGAGCCACCAGTTTTACATTCCGATGCACCTATGCAGGTTTCCTGTATCCCTTGGACATTCCCATTGACGATGAAACACAGAAATTGCATCGAAATTAAATATAAGAGACACAATGGCGACTTAAGTACAAGAAAACAGTCTTCGTACGGTCAATGTTTTGAGCGTTTCCTGTGTCACCAGTTTTACCTTCCGATGCACCTCTGCCGGTTTACTATATACCTTGGACCTTCCCATTGTCTATGAAACACAGAAATCGCATCGGAATTAAATATAAGAGACACAATGCCGACTTAAGTACAGGAAGACTGAGTCTTCCTACTGTCTATGTTTTGAGCACTTCCTGTGTCACCAGTTTTACTTTCTGATGCACCTCTGCAGGTTTACTGTATCCCTTGGACCTTCACAGTGACGATGAAACACAGAAATTGCATCGGCGTTAGATTTAAGAGACACAATGCCTACTTAAGCACAGGAAGACTGAGTCTTCCTACTGTCTATAATTTGAGCGTTTCCTGTGTCACCAGTTTTGCATTCCGATGCATCTCTACAGGTTTACTGTATCCCTTGGACTTTCCCATTCACGGATGAGACACAGAAATTTCATCGGAAATAAATATAAGAGACACAATGCCGACTTAAGTACAGGAAGACTGAGTCTTCCTACTGTCTATGTTTTGAGCGTTTCCTGTGTCACGAGTTTCACATTCCAAAGCACCTCTGCAGGTTTACTGTGTCCCTTGCACCTTCCCATTGACGATGAAACACAGAAATTGCATCGGAATTGAATATAAGAGACACAATGCCGACTTAAGTACAGGAAGACTGAGTCTTCCTAGTGTCTATGTTTTGCGCGTATCCTATGTCACCAGTTTTACATTCCGATGCACCTCTGCAGGTTTACTGTATTCCTTGGACCTTCCCATTGACGATGAAACACAGAAATTGCATTGGAATTAAATATAAGAGACACATTGCCGACTTAAGTACAGGAAGACTAAGTCTTCCTACTGTCTATGTTTGAACGATTCCTGTATCATCAGATTTACTTTCCGATGCACCTCTGCAGGTTTACTATATCCCTTGGACCTTCCCATTCACGATGAAACACAGAAATTTCATCGGAAATAAATATAAGAGACACAATGCTGACTTAAGTACAGGAAGACTGAGTCTTCCTACTGTCTATGTTTTGATCGTTTCCTGGGTCACCAGTTTTACATTCCGATGCACCTCTGCAGGTTTACTGTATCCCTTGGACCTTCCCATTGACGATGAAACACAGAAATTGCATCGGAATTAAATATAAGAGACACAACGCTGACTTAGGTACAGGAAGACTGAGTCTTCCTACTGTCTATGTTTTGAGCGTTTCCTGTGTCACTAGTTTTACATTCCGATGCAAATCTGCAGGTTTACTATATCCCTTGGACCTTCCCATTGACGATGAAACACAGAAATTGCATCAGAATTAAATATAAGAGACACAATGCCGACATAAGTACAGGAAGACTGAGTCTTCCTACTGTCTATGTTTTGAGCGTTTCCTGTGTCACCAGTTTTACATTCTGATGCACCTCTGCAGGTTTACTGTATCCCTTGTACCTTCCCATTGACGATGAAACACAGAAATTGCATCGGAATTAAATATAAGAGACACAATGCCGACTTAAGTACAGGAAGACTGAGTCTTCCTACTGTCTATGCTTTGAGCGTTTCCTGTGTCACTAGTTTTACATTCCGATGCACCTCTGCAGGTTTACTGTATCCCTTGGACCTTCCCATTGACGATGAAACACCGAAATTGCATCGGGATTGAATATAAGAGACACAATGCCGACTTAAGTACAGGAAGACTGAGTCTTCCTACTGTCTATGTTTTGAGCGTTTCCTGTGTCACTAGTTTTACATTCCGATGCAAATCTGCAGGTTTACTATATCCCTTGGACCTTCCCATTGACGATGAAACACAGAAATTGCATCGGAGTTAGATTTAAGAGACGCAATGCCTACTTAAGCACAGGAAGACTGAGTCTTCCTACTGTCTATAATTTGAGCGTTTCCTGTGTCACCAGTTTTGCATTCCGACGCATCTCTACAGGTTTACTGTATCTCTTGGACCTTAACAGTGACGATGAAACACAGAAATTGCATCGGAATTTAAATATAAGAGACACATCGCCGACTTAAGTACAAGAAAACTGAGTCTTCTTACGGTCTATGTTTTGGGCGTTTCCTGTGTCGCCAGTTTTACATTCCGATGCACCTATGCCGGTTTACTGTGTCCCTTGCCCCTTCCCATTGTCGATGAAACACAGAAATAGTATCGGAATTAAATATAAGAGACACAATGCCGACTTAAGTACAGGAAGAATGAGTCTTCCTACTGTCTATGTTTTGAGCATTCCTGTGTCATCAGTTTAGCATTCCGATGCACGTCTGCAGGTTTACTGTATCCCTTGGACCTTCCCATTGACGATGAAACACAGAAATTGCATCGGATTTAAATATAAGAGACACGATGTCGACTTAAGTACAGGATGACTAAGTCTTCCTACTGTCTATGTTTTGAGCTTTTCCTGTGTCATCAGTTTTACATTCCGATGCACCTCTGCAGGTTTACTATATCCCTTGGACCTTCCCATTCACGATGAAACACAGAAATTTCATCGGAAAAAAATATAAGAGACACAATGCCGACTTTAGTACAGGAAGACTGACTCTTCCTACTGTCTATGTTTTGAGCGTTTCCTGCGTCACCAGTTTTACATCCCGATGCACCTCTGCAGGTTTCCTGTATCCCTTGGACATTCCCATTGACGATGAAACACAGAAATTGCATCGAAATTAAATATAAGAGACCCAATGCCGACTTAAGTACAGGAAGACTGAGTCTTTCTACTATAAATGTTTTGAGCATTCCTGTGTCATCAGTTTTACATTACGATGCACGTCTGCAGGTTAACTGTATCCCTTGGACCTTCCCATTGACGATGAAAAACAGAAATTGCATCGGATTTAAATATAAGAGACACAATGCCGACTTAAGTACAGGAAGACGAAGTCTTCCTACTGTAACTGTTTTGAGCTTTTCCTGTGTCATCAGTTTTACTTTCCGATGTACCTCTGCAGGTTTACTATATCCCTTGGACCTTCCCATTGTCGATGAAACACAGAAATCGCATCGGAATTAAATATAAGTGACACAATGCCGACTTAAGTACAGGAAGACTGAGTCTTCCTACCGTCTATGTTTTGAGCGTTTCCTGTGTCACCAGTTTCACATTCCGATGCACCTCTGTAGGTTTACTGTGTCCCTTGGACCTTCCCATTGACGATGAAACACAGAAATTGCATCGGAATTAAATATAAGAGACACAATGCCGACTTAAGTACAGGAAGACTGAGTCTTCCTACTGTCTATGTTTTGCGCGTTTCCTATGTCACTAGTTTTACATTCCGATTCACCTCTGCAATTTTACTGTATCTCTTGGACCTTCCCATTGACGATGAAACACAGAAATTGCATCGGAATTAAATATAAGAGACACAATGCGGACTTAAGTACAGGAAGACTAAGTCTTCCTACTGTCTATGTTTTGAGCTTTTACTGTGTCATCAGTTTTACTTTCCGATGCACCTCTGCAGGTTTACTATATCACTTGGACCTTCCCATTCACGATGAAACACAGAAATTTCATCGGAAAAAAATATAAAGACACAATGCCGACTTTAGTACAGGAAGAATGAGTCTTCCTACTGTCTATGTTTTGAGCGTTTCCTGAGTCACCAGTTTTACATTCCGGTGCACCTATGCAGGTTTCCTGTATCCCTTGGACCTTCCCATTGACGATGAAACACAGAAATTGCATCGAAATTAAATATAAGAGACACAATGCCGACATAAGTACAAGAAAACAGTCTTCGTACGGTCAATGTTTTGAGCGTTTCCTGTGTCACCAGTTTTACCTTCCGATGCACCTCTGCAGGTTTACTATATCCCTTGGTCCTTCCCATTGTCTATGAAACACAGAAATCGCATCGGAATTAAATATAAGAGACACAATGCCGACTTAAGTACAGGAAGACTGAATCTTCCTACTGTCTATGTTTTGATCGTTTCCTGGGTCACCAGTTTTACATTCCGATGCACCTCTGCAGGTTTACTGTATCCCTTGGACCTTCCCATTGACGATGAAACACAGAAATTGCATCGGAATTATATATAAGAGACACCATGCCGACTTAAGTACAGGAAGACTGAGTCTTCCTACTGTCTATGATTTGAGCGTTTCCTGTGTCACTATTTTTACATTCCGATGCAAATCTGCAGGTTTACTATATCCCTTGGACCTTCCCATTGACGATGAAACACAGAAATTGCATCGGAATTAAATATAAGAAACACAATGCCGACTTAAGTACAGGAAGACTGAGTCTTCCTACAGTCTATGTTTTGAGCGTTTCCTGTGTCACCAGTTTTACAATCTGATGCACCTCTGCAGGTTTACTGTATCCCTTGTACCTTCCCATTGACGATGAAACACAGAAATTGCATCGTAATTAAATATAAGAGACACAATGCCGACTTAAGTACAGGAAGACTGAGTCTTCCTACTGTCTATAATTTGAGCGTTTCCTGTGTCACCAGTTTTATTTTCCGATGCACCTCTACAGGTTTACTGTATCCCTTGGACCTTCACAGTGATGACGAAACACAGAAATTTTATCGGAAATAAATATAAGAGACACAATGCCGACTTAAGTATAGGAAGACTGAGTCTTCCTTCTGTCTATGATTTGAGCGTTTCCTGTGTCACCAGTTTTACATACTGATGCAACTCTGCAGGTTTACTGTATCCCTTGGACCTTCCCATTGACGATGAAACACAGAAACTGCATCGGAATTAAATATAAGAGACACAATGCCGACTTAAGTACAGGAAGACTGAGTCTTCCTACTGTCTATGTTTTGAGCACTTCCTGTGTCACCAGTTTTACTTTCTGATGCACCTCTGCAGGTTTACTTTATCCCTTGGACCTTCCAATTCACGATGAAACACAGAAATTTCATCGGAAAAGAATATAAGAGACACAATGCCGACTTTAGTACAGGAAGACTGAGTCTTCCTACTGTCTATGATTTGAGCGTTTCCTGAGTCACCAGTTTTACATTCCGATGCACCTATGCAGGTTTCCTGTATCCCTTGGACCTTCCCATTGACGATGAAACACAGAAGTTGCATCGAAATTAAATATAAGAGACACAATGCCGACTTAAGTACAAGAAAACAGTCTTCGTACGGTCAATGTTTTGAGCGTTTCCTGTGTCACCAGTTTTACCGTCCGATGCACCTCTGCCGGTTTAATATATCCCTTGGACCTTCCCATTGTCTATGAAACACAGAAATCGCATCGGAATTAAATATAAGAGACATAATGCCGACTTAAGTAAGGGAAGACTGAGTCTTCCTACTGTCTATGTATTGAGCGATTTGTGTGTCACCAGTTTTACATTCTGATGCACCTCTGCAGGTTTACTGTATCCACTGGACCTTCCCATTGACGATGAAACACAGAAATTGCATTGGATAAAATATAAGAGACACAATGCCGACTTAAGTACAGGAAGACTAAGTCTTCCTACTGTCTATGTTTGAACGATTCCTGTGTCATCAGTTTTACTTTCCGATGCACCTCTGCATTTTTACTATATCCCTTGGACCTTCCCATTCACGATGAAACACAGAAATTACGTCGGAAATAAGTATAAGAGACACAATGCTGACTTAAGTACAGGAAGACTGAGTCTTCCTACTGTCTATGTTTTGTTCGTTTCCTGGGTCACCAGTTTTACATTCCGATGCACCTCTGCAGGTTTACTGTATCCCTTGGACCTTCCCATTGACGATGAAACACAGAAATTTTATCGGAATGAAATATAAGAGACACAATGCCGACTTAAGTACAGGAAGACTGAGTCTTCCTACTGTCTATGTTTTGCGCGTTTCCTATGTCACTAGTTTTACATTCCGATTCACCTCTGCAATTTTACTGTATCTCTTGGACCTTCCCATTGACGATGAAACACAGAAATTGCATCGGAATTAAATATAAGAGACACAATGCCGACATAAGTACAGGAAGACTAAGTCTTCCTACTGTCTATGTTTTGAGCTTTTCCTGTGTCATCAGTTTTTCTTTCCGATGCACCTCTGCCGGTTTACTGTATCCCTTGGACCTTCCCATTGACGAAGAAACACAGAAATTGCATCGGAATTAAATATAAGAGACACAATACCGACATAAGTACAGGAAGAGTGAGTCTTCCTACTGTCTATAATTTGAGCGTTTCCTGCGTCACCAGTTTTATTTTCCGATGCACCTCTACAGGTTTACTGTATCCCTTGGACCTTCACAGTGACGACGAAACACAGAAATTTTATCGGAAATAAATATAAGAGACACAATGCCGACGTAAGTATAGGAAGACTAAGTCTTCCTTCTGTCTATGTTTTGAGCGTTTCCTGTGTCACCAGTTTTACATTCCGATGCACCTCTGCAGGTTTACTGTATCCCTTGGACCTTCCCATTGACGATGAAACACAGAAATTGCATCGGAATTAAATATAAGTGACACAATGCCGACTTAAGTACAGGAAGACTGAGTCTTCCTACTGTCTATGTTTTGAGCGTTTCCTGTGTCACCAGTTTCACATTCCGATGAACCTCTGTAGGTTTACTGTGTCCCTTGGACCTTCCCATTGACGATGAAACACAGAATTTGCATCGGAATTAAATATAAGAGACACAATGCCGACTGAAGTACAGGAAGACTGAGTCTTCCTACTGTCTATGTTTTGAGCGTTCCCTGTGTTACCAGTTTTACATTCCGATGCACCTCTGCACGTTTACTGTATCCCTTGAACCTTCACAGTGACGATGAAACACAGAAATTGCATCGGAATTAAATATAAGAGACACAATGATGACTTAAGTACAGGAAAACAGAGTCTTCCTACTGTCTATGTTATGAGCGTTCCCTGTGTCATCAGTTCTACATTTTGATGCACCTCTGCAATTTTACTGTATCTCTTGGACCTTCCCATTGACGATGAAACGCAGAAATTGCATCGGAATTAAATATAAGAGACACAATGCGGACTTAAGTACAGGAAGACTAAGTCTTCCTACTGTCTATGTTTTGAGCTTTTACTGTGTCATCAGTTTTACTTTCCGATGCACCTCTGCAGGTTTACTATATCACTTGGACCTTCCCATTCACGATGAAACACAGAAATTTCATCGGAAAAAAATATAAAGACACAATGCCGACTTTAGTACAGGAAGAATGAGTCTTCCTACTGTCTATGTTTTGAGCGTTTCCTGAGTCACCAGTTTTACATTCCGATGAGCCTATGCAGGTTTCATGTATCCCTTGGACCTTCCCATTGACGATGAAACACAGAAATTGCATCGAAATTAAATATAAGAGACACAATGCCGACATAAGTACAAGAAAACAGTCTTCGTACGGTCAATGTTTTGAGCGTTTCCTGTGTCACCAGTTTTACCTTCCGATGCACCTCTGCAGGTTTACTATATCCCGTGGTCCTTCCCATTGTCTATGAAACACAGAAATCGCATCGGAATTAAATATAAGAGACACAATGCCGACTTAAGTAGGGGAAGACTGAATCTTCCTACTGTCTATGTTTTGATCGTTTCCTGGGTCACCAGTTTTACATTCCGATGCACCTCTGCAGGTTTACTGTATCCCTTGGACCTTCCCATTGACGATGAAACACAGAAATTGCATCGGAATTATATATAAGAGACACCATGCCGACTTAAGTACAGGAAGACTGAGTCTTCCTACTGTCTATGATTTGAGCGTTTCCTGTGTCACTATTTTTACATTCCGATGCAAATCTGCAGGTTTACTATATCCCTTGGACCTTCCCATTGACGATGAAACACAGAAATTGCATCGGAATTAAATATAAGAAACACAATGCCGACTTAAGTACAGGAAGACTGAGTCTTCCTACAGTCTATGTTTTGAGCGTTTCCTGTGTCACCAGTTTTACAATCTGATGCACCTCTGCAGGTTTACTGTATCCCTTGTACCTTCCCATTGACGATGAAACACAGAAATTGCATCGTAATTAAATATAAGAGACACAATGCCGACTTAAGTACAGGAAGACTGAGTCTTCCTACTGTCTATAATTTGAGCGTTTCCTGTGTCACCAGTTTTATTTTCCGATGCACCTCTACAGGTTTACTGTATCCCTTGGACCTTCACAGTGATGACGAAACACAGAAATTTTATCGGAAATAAATATAAGAGACACAATGCCGACTTAAGTATAGGAAGACTGAGTCTTCCTTCTGTCTATGATTTGAGCGTTTCCTGTGTCACCAGTTTTACATACTGATGCAACTCTGCAGGTTTACTGTATCCCTTGGACCTTCCCATTGACGATGAAACACAGAAACTGCATCGGAATTAAATATAAGAGACACAATGCCGACTTAAGTACAGGAAGACTGAGTCTTCCTACTGTCTATGTTTTGAGCACTTCCTGTGTCACCAGTTTTACTTTCTGATGCACCTCTGCAGGTTTACTTTATCCCTTGGACCTTCCAATTCACGATGAAACACAGAAATTTCATCGGAAAAGAATATAAGAGACACAATGCCGACTTTAGTACAGGAAGACTGAGTCTTCCTACTGTCTATGATTTGAGCGTTTCCTGAGTCACCAGTTTTACATTCCGATGCACCTATGCAGGTTTCCTGTATCCCTTGGACCTTCCCATTGACGATGAAACACAGAAGTTGCATCGAAATTAAATATAAGAGACACAATGCCGACTTAAGTACAAGAAAACAGTCTTCGTACGGTCAATGTTTTGAGCGTTTCCTGTGTCACCAGTTTTACCGTCCGATGCACCTCTGCCGGTTTAATATATCCCTTGGACCTTCCCATTGTCTATGAAACACAGAAATCGCATCGGAATTAAATATAAGAGACATAATGCCGACTTAAGTAAGGGAAGACTGAGTCTTCCTACTGTCTATGTATTGAGCGATTTGTGTGTCACCAGTTTTACATTCTGATGCACCTCTGCAGGTTTACTGTATCCACTGGACCTTCCCATTGACGATGAAACACAGAAATTGCATTGGATAAAATATAAGAGACACAATGCCGACTTAAGTACAGGAAGACTAAGTCTTCCTACTGTCTATGTTTGAACGATTCCTGTGTCATCAGTTTTACTTTCCGATGCACCTCTGCATTTTTACTATATCCCTTGGACCTTCCCATTCACGATGAAACACAGAAATTACGTCGGAAATAAGTATAAGAGACACAATGCTGACTTAAGTACAGGAAGACTGAGTCTTCCTACTGTCTATGTTTTGTTCGTTTCCTGGGTCACCAGTTTTACATTCCGATGCACCTCTGCAGGTTTACTGTATCCCTTGGACCTTCCCATTGACGATGAAACACAGAAATTTTATCGGAATGAAATATAAGAGACACAATGCCGACTTAAGTACAGGAAGACTGAGTCTTCCTACTGTCTATGTTTTGCGCGTTTCCTATGTCACTAGTTTTACATTCCGATTCACCTCTGCAATTTTACTGTATCTCTTGGACCTTCCCATTGACGATGAAACACAGAAATTGCATCGGAATTAAATATAAGAGACACAATGCCGACATAAGTACAGGAAGACTAAGTCTTCCTACTGTCTATGTTTTGAGCTTTTCCTGTGTCATCAGTTTTTCTTTCCGATGCACCTCTGCCGGTTTACTGTATCCCTTGGACCTTCCCATTGACGAAGAAACACAGAAATTGCATCGGAATTAAATATAAGAGACACAATACCGACATAAGTACAGGAAGAGTGAGTCTTCCTACTGTCTATAATTTGAGCGTTTCCTGCGTCACCAGTTTTATTTTCCGATGCACCTCTACAGGTTTACTGTATCCCTTGGACCTTCACAGTGACGACGAAACACAGAAATTTTATCGGAAATAAATATAAGAGACACAATGCCGACGTAAGTATAGGAAGACTAAGTCTTCCTTCTGTCTATGTTTTGAGCGTTTCCTGTGTCACCAGTTTTACATTCCGATGCACCTCTGCAGGTTTACTGTATCCCTTGGACCTTCCCATTGACGATGAAACACAGAAATTGCATCGGAATTAAATATAAGTGACACAATGCCGACTTAAGTACAGGAAGACTGAGTCTTCCTACTGTCTATGTTTTGAGCGTTTCCTGTGTCACCAGTTTCACATTCCGATGAACCTCTGTAGGTTTACTGTGTCCCTTGGACCTTCCCATTGACGATGAAACACAGAATTTGCATCGGAATTAAATATAAGAGACACAATGCCGACTGAAGTACAGGAAGACTGAGTCTTCCTACTGTCTATGTTTTGAGCGTTCCCTGTGTTACCAGTTTTACATTCCGATGCACCTCTGCACGTTTACTGTATCCCTTGAACCTTCACAGTGACGATGAAACACAGAAATTGCATCGGAATTAAATATAAGAGACACAATGATGACTTAAGTACAGGAAAACAGAGTCTTCCTACTGTCTATGTTATGAGCGTTCCCTGTGTCATCAGTTCTACATTTTGATGCACCTCTGCAATTTTACTGTATCTCTTGGACCTTCCCATTGACGATGAAACGCAGAAATTGCATCGGAATTAAATATAAGAGACACAATGCGGACTTAAGTACAGGAAGACTAAGTCTTCCTACTGTCTATGTTTTGAGCTTTTACTGTGTCATCAGTTTTACTTTCCGATGCACCTCTGCAGGTTTACTATATCACTTGGACCTTCCCATTCACGATGAAACACAGAAATTTCATCGGAAAAAAATATAAAGACACAATGCCGACTTTAGTACAGGAAGAATGAGTCTTCCTACTGTCTATGTTTTGAGCGTTTCCTGAGTCACCAGTTTTACATTCCGATGAGCCTATGCAGGTTTCATGTATCCCTTGGACCTTCCCATTGACGATGAAACACAGAAATTGCATCGAAATTAAATATAAGAGACACAATGCCGACATAAGTACAAGAAAACAGTCTTCGTACGGTCAATGTTTTGAGCGTTTCCTGTGTCACCAGTTTTACCTTCCGATGCACCTCTGCAGGTTTACTATATCCCGTGGTCCTTCCCATTGTCTATGAAACACAGAAATCGCATCGGAATTAAATATAAGAGACACAATGCCGACTTAAGTAGGGGAAGACTGAATCTTCCTACTGTCTATGTTTTGATCGTTTCCTGGGTCACCAGTTTTACATTCCGATGCACCTCTGCAGGTTTACTGTATCCCTTGGACCTTCCCATTGACGATGAAACACAGAAATTGCATCGGAATTATATATAAGAGACACCATGCCGACTTAAGTACAGGAAGACTGAGTCTTCCTACTGTCTATGATTTGAGCGTTTCCTGTGTCACTATTTTTACATTCCGATTCAAATCTGCAGGTTTACTATATCCCTTGGACCTTCCCATTGACGATGAAACACAGAAATTGCATCGGAATTAAATATAAGAAACACAATGCCGACTTAAGTACAGGAAGACTGAGTCTTCATACAGTCTATGTTTTGAGTGTTTCCTGTGTCACCAGTTTTACAATCTGATGCACCTCTGCAGGTTTACTGTATCCCTTGTACCTTCCCATTGACGATGAAGCACAGAAATTGCATCGTAATTAAATATAAGAGACACAATGCCGACTTAAGTACAGGAAGACTGAGTCTTCCTACTGTCTATAATTTGAGCGTTTCCTGTGTCACCAGTTTTATTTTCCGATGCACCTCTACAGGTTCACTGTATCCCTTGGACCTTCACAGTGACGACGAAACACAGAAATTTTATCGGAAATAAATATAAGAGACACAATGCCGACTTAAGTATAGGAAGACTGAGTCTTCCTTCTGTCTATGATTTGAGCGTTTCCTGTGTCACCAGTTTTACATACTGATGCAACTCTGCAGGTTTACTGTATCCCTTGGACCTTCCCATTGACGATGAAACACAGAAACTGCATCGGAATTAAATATAAGAGACACAATGCCGACTTAAGTACAGGAAGACTGAGTCTTCCTACTGTCTATGTTTTGAGCACTTCCTGTGTCACCAGTTTTACTTTCTGATGCACCTCTGCAGGTTTACTTTATCCCTTGGACCTTCCCATTCACGATGAAACACAGAAATTTCATCGGAAAAGAATATAAGAGACACAATGCCGACTTTAGTACAGGAAGACTGAGTCTTCCTACTGTCTATGATTTGAGCGTTTCCTGAGTCACCAGTTTTACATTCCGATGCACATATGCAGGTTTCCTGTATCCCTTGGACCTTCCCATTGACGATGAAACACAGAAATTGCATCGAAATTAAATATAAGAGACACAATGCCGACTGAAGTACGAGAAAACAGTCTTCGTACGGTCAATGTTTTGAGCGTTTCCTGTGTCACCAGTTTTACCGTCCGATGCACCTCTGCCGGTTTAATATATCCCTTGGACCTTCCCATTGTCTATGAAACACAGAAATCGCATCGGAATTAAATATAAGAGACATAATGCCGACTTCAGTAAGGGAAGACTGAGTCTTCCTACTGTCTATGTATTGAGCGATTTGTGTGTCACCAGTTTTACATTCTGATGCACCTCTGCAGGTTTACTGTATCCATTGGACCTTCCCATTGACGATGAAACACAGAAATTGCATTGGAGTAAAATATAAGAGACACAATGCCGACTTAAGTACAGGAAGACTAAGTCTTCCTACTGTCTATGTTTGAACGATTCCTGTGTCATCAGTTTTACTTTCCGATGCACCTCTGCAGGTTTACTATATCCCTTGGACCTTCCCATTCACGATGAAACACAGAAATTTCGTCGGAAATAAATATAAGAGACACAATGCTGACTTAAGTACAGGAAGACTGAGTCTTCCTACTGTCTATGTTTTGTTCGTTTCCTGTGTCACCAGTTTTACATTCCGATGCACCTCTGCAGGTTTACTGTATCCCTTGGACCTTCCCATTGACGATGAAACACAGAAATTTTATCGGAATGAAATATAAGAGACACAATGCCGACTTAAGTACAGGAAGACTGAGTCTTCCTACTGTCTATGTTTTGCGCGTTTCCTATGTCACTAGTTTTACATTCCGATTCACCTCTGCAATTTTACTGTATCTCTTGGACCTTCCCATTGACGATGAAACACAGAAATTGCATCGGAATTAAATATAAGAGACACAATGCCGACATAAGTACAGGAAGACTAAGTCTTCCTACTGTCTATGTTTTGAGCTTTTCCTGTGTCATCAGTTTTACTTTCCGATGCACCTCTGCCGGTTTACTGTATCCCTTGGACCTTCCCATTGACGATGAAACACAGAAATTGCATCGGAATTAAATATAAGAGACACAATACCGACTTAAGTACAAGAAGAGTGAGTCTTCCTACTGTCTATAATTTGAGCGTTTCCTGCGTCACCAGTTTTATTTTCCGATGCACCTCTACAGGTTTACTGTATCCCTTGGACCTTCACAGTGACGACGAAACACAGAAATTTTATCGGAAATAAATATAAGAGACACAATGCCGACGTAAGTATAGGAAGACTGAGTCTTCCTTCTGTCTATGTTTTGAGCGTTTCCTGTGTCACCAGTTTTACATTCCGATGCACCTCTGCAGGTTTACTGTATCCCTTGGACCTTCCCATTGACGATGAAACACAGAAATTGCATCGGAATTAAATATAAGTGACACAATGCCGACTTAAGTACAGGAAGACTGAGTCTTCCTACTGTCTATGTTTTGAGCGTTTCCTGTGTCACCAGTTTCACATTCCGATGCACCTCTGTAGGTTTACTGTGTCCCTTGGACCTTCCCATTGACGATGAAACACAGAATTTGCATCGGAATTAAATATAAGAGACACAATGCCGACTTAAGTACAGGAAGACTGAGTCTTCCTACTGTCTATGTTTTGCGCGTTTCCTATGTCACTAGTTTTACATTCCGATTCACCTCTGCAATTTTACTGTATCTCTTGGACCTTCCCATTGACGATGAAACGCAGAAATTGCATCGGAATTAAATATAAGAGACACAATGCGGACTTAAGTACAGGAAGACTAAGTCTTCCTACTGTCTATGTTTTGAGCTTTTACTGTGTCATCAGTTTTACTTTCCGATGCACCTCTGCAGGTTTACTATATCACTTGGACCTTCCCATTCACGATGAAACACAGAAATTTCATCGGAAAAAAATATAAAGACACAATGCCGACTTTAGTACAGGAAGAATGAGTCTTCCTACTGTCTATGTTTTGAGCGTTTCCTGAGTCACCAGTTTTACATTCCGATGAGCCTATGCAGGTTTCCTGTATCCCTTGGACCTTCCCATTGACGATGAAACACAGAAATTGCATCGAAATTAAATATAAGAGACACAATGCCGACATAAGTACAAGAAAACAGTCTTCGTACGGTCAATGTTTTGAGCGTTTCCTGTGTCACCAGTTTTACCTTCCGATGCACCTCTGCAGGTTTACTATATCCCGTGGTCCTTCCCATTGTCTATGAAACACAGAAATCGCATCGGAATTAAATATAAGAGACACAATGCCGACTTAAGTAGGGGAAGACTGAATCTTCCTACTGTCTATGTTTTGATCGTTTCCTGGGTCACCAGTTTTACATTCCGATGCACCTCTGCAGGTTTACTGTATCCCTTGGACCTTCCCATTGACGATGAAACACAGAAATTGCATCGGAATTATATATAAGAGACACCATGCCGACTTAAGTACAGGAAGACTGAGTCTTCCTACTGTCTATGATTTGAGCGTTTCCTGTGTCACTATTTTTACATTCCGATGCAAATCTGCAGGTTTACTATATCCCTTGGACCTTCCCATTGACGATGAAACACAGAAATTTCATCGGAAAAAAATATAAAGACACAATGCCGACTTTAGTACAGGAAGAATGAGTCTTCCTACTGTGTATGTTTTGAGCGTTTCCTGAGTCACCAGTTTAACATTCCGATGCACCTATGCAGGTTTCCTGTATCCCTTGGACCTTCCCATTGACGATGAAACACAGAAATTGCATGGAAATTAAATATAAGAGACACAATGCCAACTTAAGTACAAGAAAACAGTCTTCGTACGGTCAATGTTTTGAGCGTTTCCTGTGTCACCAGTTTTACCTTCCGATGCACCTCTGCAGGTTTACTATATCCCTTGGTCCTTCCCATTGTCTATGAATCACAGAAAACGCATCGGAATTAACTATAAGAGACACAATGCCGACTTAAGTACAGGAAGACTGAGTCTTCCTACTGTCTATGTTTTGATCGTTTCCTGGGTCACCAGTTTTACATTCCGATGCACCTCTGCAGGTTTACTGTATCCCTTGGACCTTCCCATTGACGATGAAACACAGAAATTGCATCGGAATTAAATATAAGAGACATAATGCCGACTTAAGTACAGGAAGACTGAGTCTTCCTACTGTCTATGTTTTGAGCGTTTCCTGTGTCACTAGTTTTACATTCCGATGCACTTCTGCAGGTATACTGTATCCCTTGGACCTTCCCATTGACGATGAAACGCAGAAATTGCATAGGAATTAAATATAAGAGACACAATGCCGACTTAAGTACAGGAAGACTGAGTCTTCCTACTGTCAATGTTTTGAGCATTCCTGTGTCATCAGTTTTACATTACGATGCACGTCTGAAGGTTAACTGTATCCCTTGGACTTTCCCATTGACGATGAAAAACAGAAATTGCATCGGATTTCAATATAAGAGACACAATGCCGACTTAAGTACAGGAAGACTAAGTCTTCCTACTGTAAATGTTTTGAGCTTTTCCTGTGTCATCAGTTTTACTTTCCGATGCACCTCTGCAGGTTTACTATATCCCTTGGACCTTCCCATTCACGATAAAACACAGAAATTTCATCGGAAGTAAATATAAAAGACACAATGCCGACTAAAGTACAGGAAGACTGAGTCTTCCTACTGTCTATGTTTTGAGCGTTTCCTGAGTCACCAGTTTTACATTCAGATGCACCTCTGCAGGTTTCCTGTATCCCTTGGACTTTCCCATTGACGATGAAAGACAGATATTGCATCTAAATTAAATATAAGAGAACAATGCCGACTTAAGTACAAGAAAACAGTTTTCGTACGGTCAATGTTTTGAGCGTTTCCTGTGTCACCAGTTTTACATTCCGATGCACCTCTGCCGGTTTACTATATCCCTTGGACCTTCCTATTGTCGATGAAACACAAAAATCGCATGGAATTAAATATAAGAGACACAATGCCGACTTAAGTACAGGAAGACTGAGTCTTCCTACAGTCTATGTTTTGTGCGTTTCCTGTGTCACCAGTTTTACATTCTGATGCACATCTGCAGGTTTACTGTATATCTTGTACCTTCCCATTGACGATGAAACACAGAAATTGCATCGGAATTAAATATAAGAGACACAATGCCGACTTAAGTACAGGAAGACTGAGTCTTCCTGCTGTCTTTAATTTGAGCGTTTCCTGTGTCACCAGTTTTATTTTCCGATGCACCTCTACAGGTTTACTGTATTCCTTGGACCTTCACAGTGACGATGAAATACAGAAATTGCATCGGAATTAAGTATAAGATACACAATGCCGACTTAAGTACAGGAAGACTAAGTCTTCCTACTGTCTTTGTTTTGAGCGTTTCCTGTGTCATCAGTTTTACTTTCCGATGCACCTCTGCCGGTTTACTGTATCCCTTGGACCTTCCCATTGACGATGAAACACAGAAATTGCATCGGAATTAAATATAAGAGACACAATGCCGACTTAAGTACAGGAAGACTGAGTCTTCCTACTGTCTATGTTTTGAGCGTTTCCTGTGTCACTAGTTTTACATTCCGATGCAAATCTGCAGGTTTACTATATCCCTTGGACCTTCCCATTGACGTTGAAACACAGAAATTGCATCGGAATTAAATATAAGAGACACAATGCGGACTTAAGTACAGGAAGACTGAGTCTTCCTACAGTCTATGCTTTGAGCGTTTCCTGTGTCACCAGTTTTACATTCTGATGCACCTCTGCAGGTTTACTGTATCCCTTGTACCTTCCCATTGACGATGAAACACAGAAATTGCATCGGAATTAAATATAAGAGACACAATGCCGACTTAAGTACAGGAAGACTGAGTCTTCCTACTGTCTATGTTTTGAGCGTTTCCTGTGTCACTAGTTTTACATTCCGATGCAAATCTGCAGGTTTACTATATCCCTTGGACCTTCCCATTCACGATGAAACACAGAAATTTCATCGGAAATAAATATAAGAGACACAATGCCGACTTAAGTATAGGAAGACTGAGTCTTCCTACTGTCTATGTTTTGAGCGTTTCCTGGGTCACCAGTTTTACATTCCGATGCACCTCTGCAGGTTTACTGTATCCCTTGGACCTTCACATTGACGATGAAACACAGAAATTGCATCGGAATTAAATACAAGAGACACAATGCCGACTTAAGTACAGGAAGACTGAGTCTTCCTACTGTCTATGTTTGAGCGTTTCCTGTGTCACTAGTTTTACATTCCGATGCACCGCTGCAGGTATACTGTATCCCTTGGACCTTCCCATTGACGATGAAACGCAGAAATTGCATCGGAATTAAATATAAGAGACACAATGCCGACTTAAGTACAGGAAGACTGAGTCTTCCTACTGTCTATGTTTTGAGCGCTTCCTGTGTCACCAGTTTTACTTTCTGATGCACCTCTGCAGGTTTACTGTATCCCTTGGACCTTCACAGTGACGATGAAACACAGAAATTGCATCGGAGTTAGATTTAAGAGACACAATGCCTACTTAAGCACAGGAAGACTGAGTCTTCCTACTGTCTATAATTTGAGCGTTTCCTGTGTCACCAGTTTTGCATTCCGATGCATCTCTACAGGTTTTCTGTATCCTTTGGACCTTCACAGTGACGATGAAACACAGAAATTGCATCGGAATTTAAATGTAAGGGACACATCGCCGACTTAAGTACAAGAAAACTGAGTCTTCTTACGGTCTATGTTTTGAGTGTTTCCTGTGTCGCCAGTTTTACATTCCGATGCACCTATGCTGGTTTACTGTATCCCTTGCCCCTTCCCATTGTCGATGAAACACAGAAATCGTATCGGAATTAAATATAAGAGACACAATGCCGACTTAAGTACAGGAAGACTGAGTCTTCCTACTGTCTATGTTTCGAGCGTTTCCTGTGTCACCAGTTTTACAATCTAATGCACCTCTGCAGGTTTACTGTATCCCTTGTACCTTCCCATTGACGATGAAACACAGAAATTGCATCGTAATTAAATATAAGAGACACAATGCCGACTTAAGTACAGGAAGACTGAGTCTTCCTACTGTCTATGTTTTGAGCGTTTCCTGTGTCACCAGTTTTACTTTCTGATGCACCTCTGCAGGTTTACTGTATCCCTTGGACCTTCACAGTGACGACGAAACACAGAAAAATTATCGGAAATAAATATAAGAGACACAATGCCGACTTAAGTATAGGAAGACTGAGTCTTCCTTCTGTCTATGTTTTGAGCGTTTCCTGTGTCACCAGTTTTACATTCCGATGCACCTCTGCAGGTTTACTGTATCCCTTGGACCTTCCCACTGACGATGAAACACAGAAATTGCATCGGAATTAAATATAAGAGACACAATGCCGACTTAAGTACAGGAAGACTGAGTCTTTCTACTGTCTATGTTTTGAGCACTTCCTGTGTCACCAGTTTTACTTTCTGATGCACCTCTGCAGGTTTACGTTATCCCTTGGACCTTCACATTGACGATGAAACACAGAAATTGCATCGGCGTTAGATTTAAGAGACACAATGCCTACTTAAGCACAGGAAGACTGAGTCTTCCTACTGTCTATAATTTGAGCGTTTCCTGTGTCACCAGTTTTGCATTCCGATGCATCTCTACAGGTTTACTGTATCCCTTGGACCTTCCCATTCACGATGAAACACAGAAATTTCATCGGAAATAAATATAAGAGACACAATGCCGACTTAAGTACAGGAAGACTGAGTCTTCCTACTGTCTATGATTTGAGCGTTTCCTGTGTCACGAGTTTTACATTCCGATGCAAATCTGCAGGTTTACTATATCCCTTGGACCTTCCCATTGACAATGAAACACAGAAATTGCATCGGAATTAAATATAAGAGACACAATGCCGACATAAGTACAGGAAGACTGAGTCTTCCTACAGTCTATGTTTTGAGCGTTTCCTGTGTCACCAGTTTTACATTCTGATGCACCTCTGCAGGTTTACTGTACCCCTTGTACCTTCCCATTGACGATGAAACACAGAAATTGAATCGGAATTAAATATAAGAGACACAATGCCGACTTAAGTACAGGAAGACTGAGTCTTCCTACTGTCTATAATTTGAGCGTTTCCTGTGTCACCAGTTTTATTTTCCGATGCACCTCTACAGGTTTACTGTATCCCTTGGACCTTCACAGTGACGATGAAACACAGAAATTGCATCGGAATTAAATATAAGAGACACAATGCCGACTTCAGTACAAGAAGACTAAGTCTTCCTACTGTCTATGTTTTGAGCGTTTCCTGTGTAATCAGTTTTACTTTCCGATGCACCTCTGCAGGTTTACTATATCCCTTGGACCTTCCCATTCACGATGAAACACAGATATTTCATCGGAAATAAATATAAGAGACACAATGCCGACTTAAGTATAGGAAGACTGAGTCTTCCTACTGTCTATGTTTTGAGCGTTTCCTGTGTCACCAGTTTTACATTCCGATGCACCTCTGCAGGTTTACTGTATCCCTTGGACCTTCACATTGATGATGAAACACAGAAATTGCATCGGAATTAAATACAAGAGACACAATGCCGACTTAAGTACAGGATGACTGAGTCTTCCTACTGTCTATGTTTGAGCGTTTCCTGTGTGACCAGTTTTGCATTCCGATGCATCTCTAAAGGTTTACTGTATCCCTTGGACCTTCACAGTGACAATGAAACACAGAAATTGCATCGGAATTTAAATGTAAGAGACACATCGCCGACTAAAGTACAAGAAAACTGAGTCTTCTTACGGTCCATGTTTTGAGCGTTTCCTGTGTCGCCAGTTTTACATTCCGATGCACCTATGCCGGTTTACTGTATCCCTTGCCCCTTCCCATTGTCGATGAAACACAGAAATCGTATCGGAATTAAATATAAGAGACACATTGCCGACTTAAGTACAGGAAGACTGAGTCTTCCTACTGTCTATGTTTTGAGCGTTTCCTGTGTCGCCAGTTTTACATTCCGATGCACCTATGCCGGTTTACTGTATCCCTTGCCCCTTCCCATTGTCGATGAAACACAGAAATCGTATCGGAATTAAATATAAGAGACACAATGCCGACTTAAGTACAGGAAGACTGAGTCTTCCTACTGTCTATGTTTTGCGCGTATCCTATGTCACTAGTTTTACATTCCGATTCACCTCTGCAATTTTACTGTATCTCTTGGACCTTCCCATTGACGATGAAACACAGAAATTGCATCGGAATTAAATATAAGAGACACAATGCCGACTTAAGTTCGGAAGACTAAGTCTTCCTACTGTCTATGTTTTGAGCTTTTCCTGTGTCATCAGTTTTACTTTCCGATGCACCTCTGCTGGTTTACTATATCCCTTGGACCTTCCCATTCACGATGAAACACAAAATTTCATCGGAAAAAAATATAAAGACACAATGCCGACTTTAGTACAGGAAGAATGAGTCTTCCTACTGTCTATGTTTTGAGCGTTTCCTGAGTCACCAGTTTTACATTCCGATGCACCTATGCAGGTTTTCTGTATCCCTTGGACCTTCCCATTGACGATGAAACACAGAAATTGCATCGAAATTAAATACAAGAGACACAATGCCGACTTAAGTACAAGAAAACAGTCTTCGTACGGTCAATGTTTTGAGCGTTTCCTGTGTCACCAGCTTTACCTTCCGATGCACCTCTGCAGGTTTACTATATCCCTTGGACCTTCCCATTGTCTATGAAACACAGAAATCGCATTGGAATTAAATATAAGAGACACAATGCCGACTTAAGTACAGGAAGACTGAGTCTTTCTACTGTCTATGATTTGAGCGTTTCCTGTGTCACCAGTTTTACAATCTGATGCACGTCTGCAGGTTTACTGTATCCCTTGTACCTTCCCATTGACGATGAAACACAGAAATTGCATCGTAATTAAATATAAGAGACACAATGCCGACTTAAGTACAGGAAGACTGAGTCTTCCTACTGTCTATAATTCGAGCGTTTCCTGTGTCACCAGTTTTATTTTCCGATGCACCTCTACAGGTTTACTGTATCCCTTGGACCTTCACAGTGACGACGAAACACAGAAATTTTATCGGAAATAAATATAAGAGACACAATGCCGACTTAAGTATAGGAAGACTGAGTCTTCCTTCTGTCTATGTTTTGAGCGTTTCCTGTGTCACCAGTTCTACATTCCGATGCACCTCTGCAGGTTTACTGTATCCCTTGGACCTTCCCATTGACGATGAAACACAGAAATTGCATCGGAATTAAATATAAGAGACACAATGCCGACTTAAGTACAGGAAGACTGAGTCTTCCTACTGTCTATGTTTTGAGCACTTCCTGTGTCACCAGTTTTACTTTCTGATGCACCTCTGCAGGTTTACTGTATCCCTTGGACCTTCACAGTGACGATGAAACACAGAAATTGCATCGGCGTTAGATTTAAGAGACACAATGCCTACTTAAGCACAGGAAGACTGAGTCTTCCTACTGTCTATAATTTGAGCGTTCCCTGTGTCACCAGTTTTGCATTCCGATGCATCTCTACAGGTTTTCTGTATCCTTTGGACCTTCACAGTGACGATGAAACACAGAAATTGCATCGGAATTTAAATGTAAGGGACACATCGCCGACTTAAGTACAAGAAAACTGAGTCTTCTTACGGTCTATGTTTTGAGCGTT
The DNA here is from genome assembly GCF_023898315.1 of Schistocerca nitens. Classification (NCBI taxonomy): domain Eukaryota; kingdom Metazoa; phylum Arthropoda; class Insecta; order Orthoptera; family Acrididae; genus Schistocerca; species Schistocerca nitens. Next base: position 538,187,530 of record NC_064622.1, read on the forward strand.
TCCTGTGTCGCCAGTTTTACATTCCGATGCACCTATGCCGGTTTACTGTATCCCTTGCCCCTTCCCATTGTCGATGAAACACAGAAATCGTATCGGAATTAAATATAAGAGACACAATGCCGACTTAAGTACAGGAAGACTGAGTCTTCCTACTGTCTATGTTTTGAGCGTTTCCTGTGTCACCAGTTTTACAATCTGATGCACCTCTGCAGGTTTACTGTATCCCTTGTACCTTCCCATTGACGATGAAACACAGAAATTGCATCGTAATTAAATATAAGAGACACAATGCCGACTTAAGTACAGGAAGACTGAGTCTTCCTTCTGTCTATGTTTTGAGCGTTTCCTGTGTCACCAGTTTTACATTCCGATGCACCTCTGCAGGTTTACTGTATCCCTTGGACCTTCCCATTGACGATGAAACACAGAAATTGCATCGGAATTAAATATAAGAGACACAATGCCGACTTAAGTACAGGAAGACTGAGTCTTACTACTGTCTATGTTTTGAGCACTTCCTGTGTCACCAGTTTTACTTTCTGATGCACCTCTGCAGGTTTACTGTATCCCTTGGACCTTCACAGTGACGATGAAACACAGAAATTGCATCGGCGTTAGATTTAAGAGACACAATGCCTACTTAAGCACAGGAAGACTGAGTCTTCCTACTGTCTATAATTTGAGCGTTTCCTGTGTCACCAGTTTTGCATTCCGATGCATCTCTACAGGTTTACTGTATCCCTTGGACCTTCCCATTCACGATGAAACACAGAAATTTCATCGGAAATAAATATAAGAGACACAATGCCGACTTAAGTACAGGAAGACTGAGTCTTCCTACTGTCTATGATTTGAGCGTTTCCTGTGTCACGAGTTTTACATTCCGATGCAAATCTGCAGGTTTACTATATCCCTTGGACCTTCCCATTGACAATGAAACACAGAAATTGCATCGGAATTAAATATAAGAGACACAATGCCGACATAAGTACAGGAAGACTGAGTCTTCCTACAGTCTATGTTTTGAGCGTTTCCTGTGTCACCAGTTTTACATTCTGATGCACCTCTGCATGTTTACTGTACCCCTTGTACCTTCCCATTGACGATGAAACACAGAAATTGAATCGGAATTAAATATAAGAGACACAATGCCGACTTAAGTACAGGAAGACTGAGTCTTCCTACTGTCTATAATTTGAGCGTTTCCTGTGTCACCAGTTTTATTTTCCGATGCACCTCTACAGGTTTACTGTATCCCTTGGACCTTCACAGTGACGACGAAACACAGAAATTTTATCGGAAATAAATATAAGAGACACAATGCCGACTTAAGTATAGGAAGACTGAGTCTTCCTTCTGTCTATGTTTTGAGCGTTTCCTGTGTCACCAGTTTTACATTCCGATGCACCTCTGCAGGTTTACTGTATCCCTTGGACCTTCCCATTGACGATGAAACACAGAAATTGCATCGGAATTAAATATAAGAGACACAATGCCGACTTAAGTACAGGAAGACTGAGTCTTCCTACTGTCTATGTTTTGAGCACTTCCTGTGTCACCAGTTTTACTTTCTGATGCACCTCTGCAGGTTTACTGTATCCCTTGGACCTTCACAGTGACGATGAAACACAGAAATTGCATCGGCGTTAGATTTAAGAGACACAATGCCTACTTAAGCACAGGAAGACTGAGTCTTCCTACTGTCTATAATTTGAGCGTTCCCTGTGTCACCAGTTTTGCATTCCGATGCATCTCTACAGGTTTTCTGTATCCTTTGGACCTTCACAGTGACGATGAAACACAGAAATTGCATCGGAATTTAAATGTAAGGGACACATCGCCGACTTAAGTACAAGAAAACTGAGTCTTCTTACGGTCTATGTTTTGAGCGTTTCCTGTGTCGCCAGTTTTACATTCCGATGCACCTATGCCGGTTTACTGTATCCCTTGCCCCTTCCCATTGTCGATGAAACACAGAAATCGTATCGGAATTAAATATAAGAGACACAATGCCGACTTAAGTACAGGAAGACTGAGTCTTCCTACTGTCTATGTTTTGAGCGTTTCCTGTGTCACCAGTTTTACAATCTGATGCACCTCTGCAGGTTTACTGTATCCCTTGTACCTTCCCATTGACGATGAAACACAGAAATTGCATCGTAATTAAATATAAGAGACACAATGCCGACTTAAGTACAGGAAGACTGAGTCTTCCTTCTGTCTATGTTTTGAGCGTTTCCTGTGTCACCAGTTTTACATTCCGATGCACCTCTGCAGGTTTACTGTATCCCTTGGACCTTCCCATTGACGATGAAACACAGAAATTGCATCGGAATTAAATATAAGAGACACAATGCCGACTTAAGTACAGGAAGACTGAGTCTTACTACTGTCTATGTTTTGAGCACTTCCTGTGTCACCAGTTTTACTTTCTGATGCACCTCTGCAGGTTTACTGTATCCCTTGGACCTTCACAGTGACGATGAAACACAGAAATTGCATCGGCGTTAGATTTAAGAGACACAATGCCTACTTAAGCACAGGAAGACTGAGTCTTCCTACTGTCTATAATTTGAGCGTTTCCTGTGTCACCAGTTTTGCATTCCGATGCATCTCTACAGGTTTACTGTATCCCTTGGACCTTCCCATTCACGATGAAACACAGAAATTTCATCGGAAATAAATATAAGAGACACAATGCCGACTTAAGTACAGGAAGACTGAGTCTTCCTACTGTCTATGATTTGAGCGTTTCCTGTGTCACGAGTTTTACATTCCGATGCAAATCTGCAGGTTTACTATATCCCTTGGACCTTCCCATTGACAATGAAACACAGAAATTGCATCGGAATTAAATATAAGAGACACAATGCCGACATAAGTACAGGAAGACTGAGTCTTCCTACAGTCTATGTTTTGAGCGTTTCCTGTGTCACCAGTTTTACATTCTGATGCACCTCTGCATGTTTACTGTACCCCTTGTACCTTCCCATTGACGATGAAACACAGAAATTGAATCGGAATTAAATATAAGAGACACAATGCCGACTTAAGTACAGGAAGACTGAGTCTTCCTACTGTCTATAATTTGAGCGTTTCCTGTGTCACCAGTTTTATTTTCCGATGCACCTCTACAGGTTTACTGTATCCCTTGGACCTTCACAGTGACGACGAAACACAGAAATTTTATCGGAAATAAATATAAGAGACACAATGCCGACTTAAGTATAGGAAGACTGAGTCTTCCTTCTGTCTATGTTTTGAGCGTTTCCTGTGTCACCAGTTTTACATTCCGATGCACCTCTGCAGGTTTACTGTATCCCTTGGACCTTCCCATTGACGATGAAACACAGAAATTGCATCGGAATTAAATATAAGAGACACAATGCCGACTTAAGTACAGGAAGACTGAGTCTTCCTACTGTCTATGTTTTGAGCACTTCCTGTGTCACCAGTTTTACTTTCTGATGCACCTCTGCAGGTTTACTGTATCCCTTGGACCTTCACAGTGACGATGAAACACAGAAATTGCATCGGCGTTAGATTTAAGAGACACAATGCCTACTTAAGCACAGGAAGACTGAGTCTTCCTACTGTCTATAATTTGAGCGTTCCCTGTGTCACCAGTTTTGCATTCCGATGCATCTCTACAGGTTTTCTGTATCCTTTGGACCTTCACAGTGACGATGAAACACAGAAATTGCATCGGAATTTAAATGTAAGGGACACATCGCCGCCTTAAGTACAAGAAAGCTGAGTCTTCTTACGGTCTATGTTTTGAGCGTTTCCTGTGTCGCCAGTTTTACATTCCGATGCACCTATGCCGGTTTACTGTATCCCTTGCCCCTTCCCATTGTCGATGAAACACAGAAATCGTATCGGAATTAAATATAAGAGACACAATGCCGACTTAAGTACAGGAAGACTGAGTCTTCCTACTGTCTATGTTTTGAGCGTTTCCTGTGTCACCAGTTTTACAATCTGATGCACCTCTGCAGGTTTACTGTATCCCTTGTACCTTCCCATTGACGATGAAACACAGAAATTGCATCGTAATTAAATATAAGAGACACAATGCCGACTTAAGTACAGGAAGACTGAGTCTTCCTTCTGTCTATGTTTTGAGCGTTTCCTGTGTCACCAGTTTTACATTCCGATGCACCTCTGCAGGTTTACTGTATCCCTTGGACCTTCCCATTGACGATGAAACACAGAAATTGCATCGGAATTAAATATAAGAGACACAATGCCGACTTAAGTACAGGAAGACTGAGTCTTACTACTGTCTATATTTTGAGCACTTCCTGTGTCACCAGTTTTACTTTCTGATGCACCTCTGCAGGTTTACTGTATCCCTTGGACCTTCACAGTGACGATGAAACACAGAAATTGCATCGGCGTTAGATTTAAGAGACACAATGCCTACTTAAGCACAGGAAGACTGAGTCTTCCTACTGTCTATAATTTGAGCGTTTCCTGTGTCACCAGTTTTGCATTCCGATGCATCTCTACAGGTTTACTGTATCCCTTGGACCTTCCCATTCACGATGAAACACAGAAATTTCATCGGAAATAAATATAAGAGACACAATGCCGACTTAAGTACAGGAAGACTGAGTCTTCCTACTGTCTATGATTTGAGCGTTTCCTGTGTCACGAGTTTTACATTCCGATGCAAATCTGCAGGTTTACTATATCCCTTGGACCTTCCCATTGACAATGAAACACAGAAATTGCATCGGAATTAAATATAAGAGACACAATGCCGACATAAGTACAGGAAGACTGAGTCTTCCTACAGTCTATGTTTTGAGCGTTTCCTGTGTCACCAGTTTTACATTCTGATGCACCTCTGCATGTTTACTGTACCCCTTGTACCTTCCCATTGACGATGAAACACAGAAATTGAATCGGAATTAAATATAAGAGACACAATGCCGACTTAAGTACAGGAAGACTGAGTCTTCCTACTGTCTATAATTTGAGCGTTTCCTGTGTCACCAGTTTTATTTTCCGATGCACCTCTACAGGTTTACTGTATCCCTTGGACCTTCACAGTGACGATGAAACACAGAAATTGCATCGGAATTAAATATAAGAGACACAAAGCCGACTTCAGTACAAGAAGACTAAGTCTTCCTACTGTCTTTGTTTTGAGCGTTTCCTGTGTAATCAGTTTTACTTTCCGATGCACCTCTGCAGGTTTACTATATCCCTTGGACCTTCCCATTCACGATGAAACACAGAAATTGCATCGGAATTAAATACAAGAGACACAATGCCGACTTAAGTACAGGATGACTGAGTCTTCCTACTGTCTATGTTTGAGCGTTTCCTGTGTGACTAGTTTTACATTCCGATGCACCTCTGCAGGTATACTGTATCCCTTGGACCTTCCCATTGACGATGAAACGCAGAAATTGCATCGGAATTAAATATAAGAGACACAATGCCGACTTAAGTACAGGAAGACTGAGTCTTCCTACTGTCTATGCTTTGAGCGCTTCCTGTGTCATCAGTTTTACTTTCTGATGCACCTCTGCAGGTTTACTGTATCCCTTGGACCTTCACAGTGACGATGAAACACAGAAATTGTATCGGAGTTAGATTTAAGAGACACAATGCCTACTTAAGCACAGGAAGACTGAGTCTTCCTACTGTCTATAATTTGAGCGTTTCCTGTGTCACCAGTTTTGCATTCCGATGCATCTCTACAGGTTTACTGTATCCCTTGGACCTTCACAGTGACAATGAAACACAGAAATTGCATCGGAATTTAAATGTAAGAGACACATCGCCGACTAAAGTACAAGAAAACTGAGTCTTCTTACGGTCCATGATTTGAGCGTTTCCTGTGTCGCCAGTTTTACATTCCGATGCACCTATGCCGGTTTACTGTATCCCTTGCCCCTTCCCATTGTCGATGAAACACAGAAATCGTATCGGAATTAAATATAAGAGACACAATGCCGACTTAAGTACAGGAAGACTGAGCCTTCCTACTGACTATGTTTTGAGCGTTTCCTGTGTCACCAGTTTTACATTCTGATGCACCTCTGCAGGTTTACTGTATCCCTTGGACCTTCCCATTGACGATGAAACACAGAAATTGCATCGGAGTTAAATTTAAGAGACACAATGCCTACTTAAGCACAGGAATACTGAGTCTTCCTATTGTCTATAATTTGAGCGTTTCCTGTGTCACCAGTTTTGCATTCCGATGCATCTCTACAGGTTTACTGTATCCCTTGGACCTTCCCATTCACGATGAATTACAGAAATTTCATCGGAATTAAATATAAGAGACACAATGCCGACTTAAGTACAGGAAGACTGAGTCTTCCTACTGTCTATGTTTTGCGCGTTTCCTATGTCACTAGTTTTACATTCCGATTCACCTCTGCAAATTTACTGTATCTCTTGGACCTTCCCATTGACGATGAAACACAGAAATTGCATCGGAATTAAATATAAGAGACACAATGCCGACTTAAGTTCGGAAGACTAAGTCTTCCTACTGTCTATGTTTTTAGCTTTTCCTGTGTCATCAGTTTTACTTTCCGACGCACCTCTGCTGGTTTACTATATCCCTTGGACCTTCCCATTGACGATGAAACACAGAAATTGCATCGGAATTAAATATAAGAGACACAATGCCGACTTAAGTACAGGAAGACTGAGTCTTCCTACTGTCTATAATTCGAGCGTTTCCTGTGTCACCAGTTTTATTTTCCGATGCACCGCTACAGGTTTACTGTATCCCTTGGACCTTCACAGTGACGACGAAACACAGAAATTTTATCGGAAATAAATATAAGAGACACAATGCCGACTTAAGTATAGGAAGACTGAGTCTTCCTTCTGTCTATGTTTTGAGCGTTTCCTGTGTCACCAGTTTTACATTCCGATGCACCTCTGCAGGTTTACTGTATCCCTTGGACCTTCCCATTGACGATGAAACACAGAAATTGCATCGGAATTAAATATAAGAGACACAATGCCGACTTAAGTACAGGAAGACTGAGTCTTCCTACTGTCTATGTTTTGAGCACTTCCTGTGTCACCAGTTTTACTTTCTGATGCACCTCTGCAGGTTTACGGTATCCCTTGGACTTTCACATTGACGATGAAACACAGAAATTGCATCGGCGTTAGGTTTAAGAGACACAATGCCTACTTAAGCACAGGAAGACTGAGTCTTCCTACTGTCTATAATTTGAGCGTTTCCTGTGTCACCAGTTTTGCATTCCGATGCATCTCTACAGGTTTACTGTATCCCTTGGACCTTCCCATTCACGATGAAACACAGAAATTTCATCGGAAATAAATATAAGAGACACAATGCCGACTTAAGTACAGGAAGACTGAGTCTTCCTACTGTCTATGATTTGAGCGTTTCCTGTGTCACGAGTTTTACATTCCGATGCAAATCTGCAGGTTTACTATATCCCTTGGACCTTCCCATTGACAATGAAACACAGAAATTGCATCGGAATTAAATATAAGAGACACAATGCCGACATAAGTACAGGAAGACTGAGTCTTCCTACAGTCTATGTTTTGAGCGTTTCCTGTGTCACCAGTTTTACATTCTGATGCACCTCTGCAGGTTTACTGTACCCCTTGTACCTTCCCATTGACGATGAAACACAGAAATTGAATCGGAATTAAATATAAGAGACACAATGCCGACTTAAGTACAGGAAGACTGAGTCTTCCTACTGTCTATAATTTGAGCGTTTCCTGTGTCACCAGTTTTATTTTCCAGTGCACCTCTACAGGTTTACTGTATCCCTTGGACCTTCACAGTGACGATGAAACACAGAAATTGCATCGGAATTAAATATAAGAGACACAATGCCGACTTCAGTACAAGAAGACTAAGTCTTCCTACTGTCTTTGTTTTGAGCGTTTCCTGTGTAATCAGTTTTACTTTCCGATGCACCTCTGCAGGTTTACTATATCCCTTGGACCTTCCCATTCACGATGAAACACAGAAATTTCATCGGAAATAAATATAAGAGACACAATGCCGACTTAAGTATAGGAAGACTGAGTCTTCCTACTGTCTATGTTTTGAGCGTTTCCTGTGTCACCAGTTTTACATTCCGATGCACCTCTGCAGGTTTACTGTATCCCTTGGACCTTCACATTGATGATGAAACACAGAAATTGCATCGGAATTAAATACAAGAGACACAATGCCGACTTAAGTACAGGATGACTGAGTCTTCCTACTGTCTATGTTTGAGCGTTTCCTGTGTGACTAGTTTTACATTCCGATGCACCTCTGCAGGTATACTGTATCCCTTGGACCTTCCCATTGACGATGAAACGCAGAAATTGCATCGGAATTAAATATAAGAGACACAATGCCGACTTAAGTACAGGAAGACTGAGTCTTCCTACTGTCTATGCTTTGAGCGCTTCCTGTGTCACCAGTTTTACTTTCTGATGCACCTCTGCAGGTTTACTGTATCCCTTGGACCTTCACAGTGACGATGAAACACAGAAATTGCATCGGAGTTAGATTTAAGAGACACAATGCCTACTTAAGCACAGGAAGACTGAGTCTTCCTACTGTCTATAATTTGAGCGTTTCCTGTGTCATTAGTTTTGCATTCCGATGCATCTCTACAGGTTTACTGTATCCCTTGGACCTTCACAGTGACTTTGAAACACAGAAATTGCATCGGAATTTAAATGTAAGAGACACATCGCCGACTAAAGTACAAGAAAACTGAGTCTTCTTACGGACCATGTTTTGAGCGTTTCCTGTGTCGCCAGTTTTACATTCTGATGCACCTATGCCGGTTTACTGTATCCCTTGCCCCTTCCCATTGTCGATGAAACACAGAAATCTTATCGGAATTAAATATAAGAGACACAATGCCAACGTAAGTACAGGAAGACTGAGTCTTCCTACTGACTATGTTTTGTGCGTTTCCTGTGTCACCAGTTTTACATTCTGATGCACCTCTGCAGGTTTACTGTATCCCTTGGACCTTCCCATTGACGATGAAACACAGAAATTGCATCTGGGTTAAATTTAAGAGACACAATGCCTACTTAAGCACAGGAAGACTGAGTCTTCCTATTGTCTATAATTTGAGCGTTTCCTGTGTCACCAGTTTTGCATTCCGATGCATCTCTACAGGTTTACTGTATCCCTTGGACCTTCCCATTCACGATGAATTACAGAAATTTCATCGGAATTAAATATAAGAGACACAATGCCGACTTAAGTACAGGAAGACTGAGTCTTCCTACTGTCTATGTTTTGCGCGTTTCCTATGTCACTAGTTTTACATTCCGATTCACCTCTGCAATTTTACTGTATCTCTTGGACCTTCCCATTGACGATGAAACACAGAAATTGCATCGGAATTAAATATAAGAGACACAATGCCGACTTAAGTTCGGAAGACTAAGTCTTCCTACTGTCTATGTTTTGAGCGTTTCCTGTGTCACCAGTTTTACATTCCGATGCACCTCTGCAGGTTTACTGTATCCCTTGGACCTTCACATTGATGATGAAACACAGAAATTGCATCGGAATTAAATACAAGAGACACAATGCCGACTTAAGTACAGGATGACTGAGTCTTCCTACTGTCTATGTTTGAGCGTTTCCTGTGTGACTAGTTTTACATTCCGATGCACCTCTGCAGGTATACTGTATCCCTTGGACCTTCCCATTGACGATGAAACGCAGAAATTGCATCGGAATTAAATATAAGAGACACAATGCCGACTTAAGTACAGGAAGACTGAGTCTTCCTACTGTCTATGCTTTGAGCGCTTCCTGTGTCACCAGTTTTACTTTCTGATGCACCTCTGCAGGTTTACTGTATCCCTTGGACCTTCACAGTGACGATGAAACACAGAAATTGCATCGGAGTTAGATTTAAGAGACACAATGCCTACTTAAGCACAGGAAGACTGAGTCTTCCTACTGTCTATAATTTGAGCGTTTCCTGTGTCATTAGTTTTGCATTCCGATGCATCTCTACAGGTTTACTGTATCCCTTGGACCTTCACAGTGACAATGAAACACAGAAATTGCATCGGAATTTAAATGTAAGAGACACATCGCCGACTAAAGTACAAGAAAACTGAGTCTTCTTACGGTCCATGTTTTGAGCGTTTCCTGTGTCGCCAGTTTTACATTCCGATGCACCTATGCCGGTTTACTGTATCCCTTGCCCCTTCCCATTGTCGATGAAACACAGAAATCGTATCGGAATTAAATATAAGAGACACAATGCCGACTTAAGTACAGGAAGACTGAGTCTTCCTACTGACTATGTTTTGAGCGTTTCCTGTGTCACCAGTTTTACATTCTGACGCACCACTGCAGGTTTACTGTATCCCTTGGACCTTCCCATTGACGATGAAACACAGAAATTGCATCGGAGTTAAATTTAAGAGACACAATGCCTACTTAAGCACAGGAAGACTGAGTCTTCCTATTGTCTATAATTTGAGCGTTTCCTGTGTCACCAGTTTTGCATTCCGATGCATCTCTACAGGTTTACTGTATCCCTTGGACCTTCCCATTCACGATGAATTACAGAAATTTCATCGGAATTAAATATAAGAGACACAATGCCGACTTAAGTACAGGAAGACTGAGTCTTCCTACTGTCTATGTTTTGCGCGATTCCTATGTCACTAGTTTTACATTCCGATTCACCTCTGCAATTTTACTGTATCTCTTGGACCTTCCCATTGACGATGAAACACAGAAATTGTATCGGAATTAAATATAAGAGACACAATGCCGACTTAAGTTCGGAAGACTGAGTCTTCCTACTGTCTATGTTTTGAGCTTTTCCTGTGTCATCAGTTTTACTTTCCGATGCACCTCTGCTGGTTTACTATATCCCTTGGACCTTCCCATTCACGATGAAACACAAAATTTCATCGGAAAAAAATATAAAGACACAATGCCGACTTTAGTACAGGAAGAATGAGTCTTCCTACTGTCTATGTTTTGAGCGTTTCCTGAGTCACCAGTTTTACATTCCGATGCACCTATGCAGTTTTCCTGTATCCCTTGGACCTTCCCATTGACGATGAAACACAGAAATTGCATCGAAATTAAATACAAGAGACACAATGCCGACTTAAGTACAAGAAAACAGTCTTCGTACGGTCAATGTTTTGAGCGTTTCCTGTGTCACCAGTTTTACCTTCCGATGCACCTCTGCAGGTTTACTATATCTATTGGACCTTCCCATTGTCTATGAAACACAGAAATCGCATCGGAATTAAATATAAGAGACACAATGCCGACTTAAGTACAGGAAGACTGAGTCTTCCTACTGTCTATGATTTGAGCGTTTCCTGTGTCACCAGTTTTACAATCTGATGCACCTCTGCAGGTTTACTGTATCCCTTGTACCTTCCCATTGACGATGAAACACAGAAATTGCATCGTAATTAAATATAAGAGACACAATGCCGACTTAAGTACAGGAAGACTGAGTCTTCCTACTGTCTATAATTCGAGCGTTTCCTGTGTCACCAGTTTTATTTTCCGATGCACCTCTACAGGTTTACTGTATCCCTTGGACCTTCACAGTGACGACGAAACACAGAAATTTTATCGGAAATAAATATAAGAGACACAATGCCGACTTAAGTATAGGAAGACTGAGTCTTCCTTCTGTCTATGTTTTGAGCGTTTCCTGTGTCACCAGTTTTACATTCCGATGCACCTCTGCAGGTTTACTGTATCCCTTGGAGCTTCCCATTGACGATGAAACACAGAAATTGCATCGGAATTAAATATAAGAGACACAATGCCGACTTAAGTACAGGAAGACTGAGTCTTCCTACTGTCTATAATTTGAGCGTTTCCTGTGTCACCAGTTTTATTTTCCGATGCACCTCTACAGGTTTACTGTATCCCTTGGACCTTCACAGTGACGATGAAACACAGGAATTGCATCGGAATTAAATATAAGAGACACAAAGCCGACTTCAGTACAAGAAGACTAAGTCTTCCTACTGTCTTTGTTTTGAGCGTTTCCTGTGTAATCAGTTTTACTTTCTGATGCACCTCTGCAGGTTTACTGTATCCCTTGGACCTTCACAGTGACGATGAAACACAGAAATTGCATCGGCGTTAGATTTAAGAGACACAATGCCTACTTAAGCACAGGAAGACTGAGTCTTCCTACTGTCTATAATTTGAGCGTTCCCTGTGTCACCAGTTTTGCATTCCGATGCATCTCTACAGGTTTTCTGTATACTTTGGACCTTCACAGTGACGATGAAACACAGAAATTGCATCGGAATTTAAATGTAAGGGACACATCGCCGACTTAAGTACAAGAAAACTGAGTCTTCTTACGGTCTATGTTTTGAGCGTTTCCTGTGTCGCCAGTTTTACATTCCGATGCACCTATGCCGGTTTACTGTATCCCTTGCCCCTTCCCATTGTCGATGAAACACAGAAATCGTATCGGAATTAAATATAAGAGACACAATGCCGACTTAAGTACAGGAAGACTGAGTCTTCCTACTGTCTATGTTTTGAGCGTTTCCTGTGTCACCAGTTTTACAATCTGATGCACCTCTGCAGGTTTACTGTATCCCTTGTACCTTCCCATTGACGATGAAACACAGAAATTGCATCGTAATTAAATATAAGAGACACAATGCCGATTTAAGTACAGGAAGACTGAGTCTTCCTACTGTCTATAATTCGAGCGTTTCCTGTGTCACCAGTTTTATTTTCCGATGCACCTCTACAGGTTTACTGTATCCCTTGGACCTTCACAGTGACGACGAAACACAGAAATTTTATCGGAAATAAATATAAGAGACACAATGCCGACTTAAGTATAGGAAGACTGAGTCTTCCTTCTGTCTATGTTTTGAGCGTTTCCTGTGTCACCAGTTTTACATTCCGATGCACCTCTGCAGGTTTACTGTATCCCTTGGACCTTCCCATTGACGATGAAACACAGAAATTGCATCGGAATTAAATATAAGAGACACAATGCCGACTTAAGTACAGGAAGACTGAGTCTTCCTACTGTCTATGTTTTGAGCACTTCCTGTGTCACCAGTTTTACTTTCTGATGCACCTCTGCAGGTTTACTGTATCCCTTGGACCTTCACAGTGACGATGAAACACAGAAATTGCATCGGCGTTAGATTTAAGAGACACAATGCCTACTTAAGCACAGGAAGACTGAGTCTTCCTACTGTCTATAATTTGAGCGTTTCCTGTGTCACCAGTTTTGCATTCCGATGCATCTCTACAGGTTTACTGTATCCCTTGGACCTTCCCATTCACGATGAAACACAGAAATTTCATCGGAAATAAATATAAGAGACACAATGCCGACTTAAGTACAGGAAGACTGAGTCTTCCTACTGTCTATGATTTGAGCGTTTCCTGTGTCACGAGTTTTACATTCCGATGCAAATCTGCAGGTTTACTATATCCCTTGGACCTTCCCATTGACAATGAAACACAGAAATTGCATCGGAATTAAATATAAGAGACACAAATCCGACATAAGTACAGGAAGACTGAGTCTTCCTACAGTCTATGTTTTGAGCGTTTCCTGTGTCACCAGTTTTATATTCTGATGCACCTCTGCAGGTTTACTGTACCCCTTGTACCTTCCCATTGACGATGAAACACAGAAATTGAATCGGAATTAAATATAAGAGACACAATGCCGACTTAAGTACAGGAACACTGAGTCTTCCTACTGTCTATAATTTGAGCGTTTCCTGTGTCACCAGTTTTATTTTCCGATGCACCTCTACAGGTTTACTGTATCCCTTGGACCTTCACAGTGACGATGAAACACAGAAATTGCGTTGGAATTAAATATAAGAGACACAAAGCCGACTTCAGTACAAGAAGACTAAGTCTTCCTACTGTCTTTGTTTTGAGCGTTTCCTGTGTAATAAGTTTTACTTTCCGATGCACCTCTGCAGGTTTACTATATCCCTTGGACCTTCCCATTCACGATGAAACACAGAAATTTCATCGGAAATAAATATAAGAGACACAATGCCGACTTAAGTATAGGAAGACTGAGTCTTCCTACTATCTATGTTTTGAGCGTTTCCAGTGTCACCAGTTTTACATTCCGATGCACCTCTGCAGGTTTACTGTATCCCTTGGACCTTCACATTGACGATGAAACGCAGAAATTGCATCGGAATTAAATATAAGAGACACAATGCCGACTTAAGTACAGGAAGACTGAGTCTTCCTACTGTCTGTGCTTTGAGCGCTTCCTGTGTCACCAGTTTTACTTTCTGATGCACCTCTGCAGGTTTACTGTATCCCTTGGACCTTCACAGTGACGTTGAAACACAGAAATTGCATTTGAGTTAGATTTAAGAGACACAATGCCTACTTAAGCACAGGAAGACTGAGTCTTCCTACTGTCTATAATTTGAGCGTTTCCTGTGTCACCAGTTTTGCATTCCGATGCATCTCTACAGGTTTACTGTATCCCTTGGACCTTCACAGTGACAATGAAACACAGAAATTGCATCGGAATTTAAATGTAAGAGACACATCGCCGACTAAAGTACAAGAAAACTGAGTCTTCTTACGGTCCATGTTTTGAGCGTTTCCTGTGTCGCCAGTTTTACATTCCGATGCACCTATGCCGGTTTACTGTATCCCTTGCCCCATCCCATTGTCGATGAAACACAGAAATCGTATCGGAATTAAATATAAGAGACACAATGCCGACTTAAGTACAGGAAGACTGAGTCTTCCTACTGACTATGTTTTGAGCGTTTCCTGTGTCACCAGTTTTACATTCTGATGCACCTCTGCAGGTTTCCTGTATCCCTTGGACCTTCCCATTGACGATGAAACACAGAAATTGCATCGGAGTTAAATTTAAGAGACACAATGCCTACTTAAGCACAGGAAGACTGAGTCTTCCTATTGTCTATAATTTGAGCGTTTCCTGTGTCACCAGTTTTGCATTCCGATGCATCTCTACAGGTTTACTGTATCCCTTGGACCTTCCTATTCACGATGAATTACAGAAATTTCATCGGAATTAAATATAAGAGACACAATGCCGACTTAAGTACAGGAAGACTGAGTCTTCCTACTGTCTATGTTTTGCGCGTTTCCTATGTCACTAGTTTTACATTCCGATTCACCTCTGCAATTTTACTGTATCTCTTGGACCTTCCCATTGACGATGAAACACAGAAATTGCATCGGAATTAAATATAAGAGACACAATGGCGACTTAAGTTCGGAAGACTAAGTCTTCCTACTGTCTATGTTTTGAGCTTTTCCTGTGTCATCAGTTTTACTTTCCGATGCACCTCTGCTGGTTTACTATATCCCTTGGACCTTCCCATTCACGATGAAACACAAAATTTCATCGGAAAAAAATATAAAGACACAATGCCGACTTTAGTACAGGAAGAATGAGTCTTCCTACCGTCTATGTTTTGAGCGTTTCCTGAGTCACCAGTTTTACATTCCGATGCACCTATGCAGTTTTCCTGTATCCCTTGGACCTTCCCATTGACGATGAAACACAGAAATTGCATCGAAATTAAATACAAGAGACACAATGCCGACTTAAGTACAAGAAAACAGTCTTCGTACGGTCAATGTTTTGAGCGTTTCCTGTGTCACCAGTTTTACCTTCCGATGCACCTCTGCAGGTTTACTATATCCCTTGGACCTTCCCATTGTCTATGAAACACAGAAATCGCATCGGAATTAAATATAAGAGACACAATGCCGACTTAAGTACAGGAAGACTGAGTCTTCCTACTGTCTATGATTTGAGCGTTTCCTGTGTCACCAGTTTTACAATCTGATGCACCTCTGCAGGTTTACTGTATCCCTTGTACCTTCCCATTGACGATGAAACACAGAAATTGCATCGTAATTAAATATAAGAGACACAATGCCGACTTAAGTACAGGAAGACTGAGTCTTCCTACTGTCTATAATTCGAGCGTTTCCTGTGTCACCAGTTTTATTTTCCGATGCACCTCTACAGGTTTACTGTATCCCTTGGACCTTCACAGTAACGACGAAACACAGAAATTTTATCGGAAATAAATATAAGAGACACAATGCTGACTTAAGTATAGGAAGACTGAGTCTTCCTTCTGTCTATGTTTTGAGCGTTTCCTGTGTCCCCAGTTTTACATTCCGATGCACCTCTGCAGGTTTACTGTATCCCTTGGACCTTCCCATTGACGATGAAACACAGAAATTGCATCGGAATTAAATATAAGAGACACAATGCCGACTTAAGTACAGGAAGACTGAGTCTTCCTACTGTCTATGTTTTGAGCACTTCCTGTGTCACCAGTTTTACTTTCTGATGCACCTCTGCAGGTTTACTGTATCCCTTGGACCTTCACAGTGACGATGAAACACAGAAATTGCATCGGCGTTAGATTTAAGAGACACAATGCCTACTTAAGCACAGGAAGACTGAGTCTTCCTACTGTCTATAATTTGAGCGTTCCCTGTGTCACCAGTTTTGCATTCCGATGCATCTCTACAGGTTTTCTGTATACTTTGGACCTTCACAGTGACGATGAAACACAGAAATTGCATCGGAATTTAAATGTAAGGGACACATCGCCGACTTAAGTACAAGAAAACTGAGTCTTCTTACGGTCTATGTTTTGAGCGTTTCCTGTGTCGCCAGTTTTACATTCCGATGCACCTATGCCGGTTTACTGTATCCCTTGCCCCTTCCCATTGTCGATGAAACACAGAAATCGTATCGGAATTAAATATAAGAGACACAATGCCGACTTAAGTACAGGAAGACTGAGTCTTCCTACTGTCTATGTTTTGAGCGTTTCCTGTGTCACCAGTTTTACAATCTGATGCACCTCTGCAGGTTTACTGTATCCCTTGTACCTTCCCATTGACGATGAAACACAGAAATTGCATCGTAATTAAATATAAGAGACACAATGCCGACTTAAGTACAGGAAGACTGAGTCTTCCTACTGTCTATAATTCGAGCGTTTCCTGTGTCACCAGTTTTATTTTCCGTTGCACCTCTACAGGTTTACTGTATCCCTTGGACCTTCACAGTGACGACGAAACACAGAAATTTTATCGGAAATAAATATAAGAGACACAATGCCGACTTAAGTATAGGAAGACTGAGTCTTCCTTCTGTCTATGTTTTGAGCGTTTCCTGTGTCACCAGTTTTACATTCCGATGCACCTCTGCAGGTTTACTGTATCCCTTTGACCTTCCCATTGACGATCAAACACAGAAATTGCATCGGAATTAAATATAAGAGACACAATGCCGACTTAAGTACAGGAAGACTGAGTCTTCCTACTGTCTATGTTTTGAGCACCTCCTGTGTCACCAGTTTTACTTTCTGATGCACCTCTGCAGGTTTACTGTATCCCTTGGACCTTCACAGTGACGATGAAACATAGAAATTGCATCGGCGTTAGATTTAAGAGACACAATGCCTACTTAAGCACAGGAAGACTGAGTCTTCCTACTGTCTATAATTTGAGCGTTTCCTGTGTCACCAGTTTTGCATTCCGATGCATCTCTACAGGTTTACTGTATCCCTTGGACCTTCCCATTCACGATGAAACACAGAAATTTCATCGGAAATAAATATAAGAGACACAATGCCGACTTAAGTACAGGAAGACTGAGTCTTCCTACTGTCTATGATTTGAGCGTTTCCTGTGTCACGAGTTTTACATTCCGATGCAAATCTGCAGGTTTACTATATCCCTTGGACCTTCCCATTGACAATGAAACACAGAAATTGCATCGGAATTAAATATAAGAGACACAATGCCGACATAAGTACAGGAAGACTGAGTCTTCCTACAGTCTATGTTTTGAGCGTTTCCTGTGTCACCAGTTTTACATTCTGATGCACCTCTGCAGGTTTACTGTACCCCTTGTACCTTCCCATTGACGATGAAACACAGAAATTGAATCGGAATTAAATATAAGAGACACAATGCCGACTTAAGTACAGGAAGACTGAGTCTTCCTACTGTCTATAATTTGAGCGTTTCCTGTGTCACCAGTTTTATTTTCCGATGCACCTCTACAGGTTTACTGTATCCCTTGGACCTTCACAGTGACGATGAAACACAGAAATTGCGTTGGAATTAAATATAAGAGACACAAAGCCGACTTCAGTACAAGAAGACTAAGTCTTCCTACTGTCTTTGTTTTGAGCGTTTCCTGTGTAATCAGTTTTACTTTCCGATGCACCTCTGCAGGTTTACTATATCCCTTGGACCTTCCCATTCACGATGAAACACAGAAATTTCATCGGAAATAAATATAAGAGACACAATGCCGACTTAAGTATAGGAAGACTGAGTCTTCCTACTATCTATGTTTTGAGCGTTTCCAGTGTCACCAGTTTTACATTCCGATGCACCTCTGCAGGTTTACTGTATCCCTTGGACCTTCACATTCACGATGAAACACAGAAATTGCATCGGAATTAAATACAAGAGACACAATGCCGACTTAAGTACAGGATGACTGAGTCTTCCTACTGTCTATGTTTGAGCGTTTCCTGTGTGACTAGTTTTACATTCCGATGCACCTCTGCAGGTATACTGTATCCCTTGGACCTTCCCATTGACGATGAAACGCAGAAATTGCATCGGAATTAAATATAAGAGACACAATGCCGACTTAAGTACAGGAAGACTGAGTCTTCCTACTGTCTGTGCTTTGAGCGCTTCCTGTGTCACCAGTTTTACTTTCTGATGCACCTCTGCAGGTTTACTGTATCCCTTGGACCTTCACAGTGACGATGAAACACAGAAATTGCATTTGAGTTAGATTTAAGAGACACAATGCCTACTTAAGCACAGGAAGACTGAGTCTTCCTACTGTCTATAATTTGAGCGTTTCCTGTGTCACCAGTTTTGCATTCCGATGCATCTCTACAGGTTTACTGTATCCCTTGGACCTTCACAGTGACAATGAAACACAGAAATTGCATCGGAATTTAAATGTAAGAGACACATCGCCGACTAAAGTACAAGAAAACTGAGTCTTCTTATGGTCCATGTTTTGAGCGTTTCCTGTGTCGCCAGTTTTACATTCCGATGCACCTATGCCGGTTTACTGTATCCCTTGCCCCTTCCCATTGTCGATGAAACACAGAAATCGTATCGGAATTAAATATAAGAGACACAATGCCGACTTAAGTACAGGAAGACTAAGTCTTCCTACTGACTATGTTTTGAGCGTTTCCTGTGTCACCAGTTTTACATTCTGATGCACCTCTGCAGGTTTACTGTATCCCTTGGACCTTCCCATTGACGATGAAACACAGAAATTGCATCGGAGTTAAATTTAAGAGACACAATGCCTACTTAAGCACAGGAAGACTGAGTCTTCCTATTGTCTATAATTTGAGCGTTTCCTGTGTCACCAGTTTTGCATTCCGATGCATCTCTACAGGTTTACTGTATCCCTTGGACCTTCCCATTCACGATGAATTACAGAAATTTCATCGGAATTAAATATAAGAGACACAATGCCGACTTAAGTACAGGAAGACTGAGTCTTCCTACTGTCTATGTTTTGCGCGTTTCCTATGTCACTAGTTTTACATTCCGATTCACCTCTGCAATTTTACTGTATCTCTTGGACCTTCCCATTGACGATGAAACACAGAAATTGCATCGGAATTAAATATAAGAGACACAATGCCGACTTAAGTTCGGAAGACTAAGTCTTCCTACTGTCTATGTTTTGAGCTTTTCCTGTGTCATCAGTTTTACTTTCCGACGCACCTCTGCTGGTTTACTATATCCCTTGGACCTTCCCATTCACGATGAAACACAGAAATTTCATCGGAAAAAAATATAAAGACACAATGCCGACTTTAGTACAGGAAGAATGAGTCTTCCTACTGTCTATGTTTTGAGCGTTTCCTGAGTCACCAGTTTTACATTCCGATGCACCTATGCAGGTTTCCTGTATCCCTTGGACCTTCCCATTGACGATGAAACACAGAAATTGCATCGAAATTAAATACAAGAGACACAATGCCGACTTAAGTACAAGAAAATAGTCTTCGTACGGTCAATGTTTTGAGCGTTTCCTGTGTCACCAGTTTTACCTTCCGATGCACCTCTGCAGGTTTACTATATCCCTTGGACCTTCCCATTGTCTATGAAACACAGAAATCGCATCGGAATTAAATATAAGAGACACAATGCCGACTTAAGTACAGGAAGACTGAGTCTTCCTACTGTCTATGTTTTGAGCGTTTCCTGTGTCACCAGTTTTACAATCTGATGCACCTCTGCTGGTTTACTGTATCCCTTGTACCTTCCCATTGACGATGAAACACAGAAATTGCATCGTAATTAAATATAAGAGACACAATGCCGACTTAAGTACAGGAAGACTGAGTCTTCCTTCTGTCTATAATTCGAGCGTTTCCTGTGTCACCAGTTTTATTTTCCGATGCACCTCTACAGGTTTACTGTATCCCTTGGACCTTCACAGTGACGACGAAACACAGAAATTTTATCGGAAATAAATATAAGAGACACAATGCCGACTTAAGTGTAGGAAGACTGAGTCTTCCTTCTGTCTATGTTTTGAGCGTTTCCTGTGTCACCAGTTTTACATTCCGATGCACCTCTGCAGGTTTACTGTATCCCTTGGACATTCCCATTGACGATGAAACACAGAAATTGCATCGGAATTAAATATAAGAGACACAATGCCGACTTAAGTACAGGAAGACTGAGTCTTCCCACTGTCTATGTTTTGAGCACTTCCTGTGTCACCAGTTTTACTTTCTGATGCACCTCTGCAGGTTTACTGTATCCCTTGGACCTTCACAGTGACGATGAAACACAGAAATTGCATCGGCGTTAGATTTAAGAGACACAATGCCTACTTAAGCACAGGAAGACTGAGTCTTCCTACAGTCTATAATTTGAGCGTTTCCTGTGTCACCAGTTTTGCATTCCGATGCATCTCTACAGGTTTACTGTATCCCTTGGACCTTCCCATTCACGATGAAACACAGAAATTTCATCGGAAATAAATATAAGAGACACAATGCCGACTTAAGTACAGGAAGACTGAGTCTTCCTACTGTCTATGATTTGAGCGTTTCCTGTGTCACGAGTTTTACATTCCGATGAAAATCTGCAGGTTTACTATATCCCTTGGACCTTCCCATTGACAATGAAACACAGAAATGGCATCGGAATTAAATATAAGAGACACAATGCCGACATAAGTACAGGAAGACTGAGTCTTCCTATTGTCTATGTTTTGAGCGTTTCCTGTGTCACCAGTTTTACATTCTGATGCACCTCTGCAGGTTTACTGTACCCCTTGTACCTTCCCATTGACGATGAAACACAGAAATTGCATCGGAATTAAATATAAGAGACACAATGCCGACTTAAGTACAAGAAGACTGAGTCTTCCTACTGTCTATAATTTGAGCGTTTCCTGTGTCACCAGTTTTATTTTCCGATGCACCTCTACAGGTTTACTGTATCCCTTGGACCTTCACAGTGACGATGAAACACAGAAATTGCATCGGAATTAAATATAAGAGACACAATGCCGACTTCAGTACAAGAAGACTAAGTCTTCCTACTGTCTTTGTTTGAGCGTTTCCTGTGTAATCAGTTTTACTTTCCGATGCACCTCTGCAGGTTTACTATATCCCTTGGACCTTCCCATTCACGATGAAACACAGAAATTTCATCGGAAATAAATATAAGAGACACAATGCCGACTTAAGTATAGGAAGACTGAGTCTTCCTACTGTCTATGTTTTGAGCGTTTCCTGTGTCACCAGTTTTACATTCCGATGCAACTCTGCAGGTTTACTGTATCCCTTGGACCTTCACATTGACGATGAAACACAGAAATTGCATCGGAATTAAATACAAGAGACACAATGCCGACTTAAGTACAGGATGACTGAGTCTTCCTACAGTCTATGTTTTGAGCGTTTCCTGTGTCACCAGTTTTACAATCTGATGCACCTCTGCAGGTTTACTGTATCCCTTGTACCTTCCCATTGACGATGAAACACAGAAATTGCATCGGAATTAAATATAAGAGACACAATGCCGACTTAAGTACAGGAAGACTGAGTCTTCCTACTGTCTATGATTTGAACGTTTCCTGTGTCACTAGTTTTACATTCCGATGCAAATCTGCAGGTTTACTATATCCCTTGGACCTTCCCATTGACGATAAAACACAGAAATTGTTTCGGAATTAAATATAAGAGACACAATGCCGACTTAAGTACAGGAAGACTGAGTCTTCCTACTGTCTATGTTTTGAGCGTTTCCTGTGTCACCAGTTTTACAATCTGATGCACCTCTGCAGGTTTACTGTATCCCTTGTACCTTCCCATTGACGATGAAACACAGAAATTGCATCGGAATTAAATATAAGAGACACAATGCCGACTTAAGTACAGGAAGACTGAGTCTTCCTACTGTCTATAATTTGAGCGTTTCCTGTGTCACCAGTTTTATTTTCCGATGCACCTCTCCAGGTTTACTGTATCCCTTGGACCTTCACAGTGACGATGAAACACAGAAATTGCATCGGAGTTAGATTTAAGAGACACAATGCCTACTTAAGCACAGGAAGACTGAGTCTTCCTACTGTCTATAATTTGAGCGTTTCCTGTGTCACCAGTTTTGCATTCCGATGCATCTCTACAGGTTTACTGTATCCCTTGGACCTTCACAGTGACGATGAAACACAGAAATTGCATCGGAATTTAAATGTAAGAGACACATCGCCGACTAAAGTACAAGAAAACTGAGTCTTCTTACGGTCCATGTTTTGAGCGTTTCCTGTGTCGCCAGTTTTACATTCCGATGCACATATGCCGGTTTACTGTATCCCTTGCCCCTTCCCATTGTCGATGAAACACAGAAATCGTATCGGAATTAAATATAAGAGACACAATGCCGACTTAAGTACAGGAAGACTGAGTCTTCCTACTGACTATGTTTTGAGCGTTTCCTGTGTCACCAGTTTTACATTCTGATGCACCTCTGCAGGTTTACTGTATCCCTTGGACCTTCGCATTGACGATGAAACACAGAAATTGCATCGGAGTTAAATTTAAGAGACACAATGCCTACTTAAGCACAGGAAGACTGAGTCTTCCTATTGTCTATAATTTGAGCGTTTCCTTTGTCACCAGTTTTGCATTCCGATGCATCTCTACAGGTTTACTGTATCCCTTGGACCTTCCCATTCACGATGAATTACAGAAATTTTATCGGAATTAAATATAAGAGACACAATGCCGACTTAAGTACAGGAAGACTGAGTCTTCCTACTGTCTATGTTTTGCGCGTTTCCTATGTCACTAGTTTTACATTCCGATTCACCTCTGCAATTTTACTGTATCCCTTGGACCTTCCCATTCACGATGAATTACAGAAATTTCATCGGAATTAAATATAAGAGACACAATGCCGACTTAAGTACAGGAAGACTAAGTCTTCCTACTGTCTATGTTTTGAGCTTTTCCTGTGTCATCAGTTTTACTTTCCGATGCACCTCTGCTGGTTTACTATATCCCTTCGACCTTCCCATTCACGATGAAACACAAAATTTCATCGGAAAAAAATATAAAGACACAATGCCGACTTTAGTACAGGAAGAATGAGTCTTCCCACTGTCTATGTTTTGAGCGTTTCCTGAGTCACCAGTTTTACATTCCGATGCACCTATGCAGGTTTCCTGTATCCTTTGGACCTTCCCATTGACGATGAAACACAGAAATTGCATCGAAATTAAATACAAGAGACACAATGCCGACTTAAGTACAAGAAAACAGTCTTCGTACGGTCAATGTTTTGAGCGTTTCCTGTGTCACCAGTTTTACCTTCCGATGCACCTCTGCAGGTTTACTATATCCCTTGGACCTTCCCATTGTCTATGAAACACAGAAATCGCATCGGAATTAAATATAAGAGACACAATGCCGACTTTAGTACAGGAAGACTGAGTCTTCCTACTGTCTATGATTTGAGCGTTTCCTGTGTCACCAGTTTTACAATCTGATGCACCTCTGCAGGTTTACTGTATCCCTTGTACCTTCCCATTGACGATGAAACACAGAAATTGCATCGTAATTAAATATAAGAGACACAATGTCGACTTAAGTACAGGAAGACTGAGTCTTCCTACTGTCTATAATTCGAGCGTTTCCTGTGTCACCAGTTTTATTTTCCGATGCACCTCTACAGGTTTACTGTATCCCTTGGACCTTCACAGTGACGACGAAACACAGAAATTTTATCGGAAATAAATATAAGAGACACAATGCCGCCTTAAGTATAGGAAGACTGAGTCTTCCTTCTGTCTATGTTTTGAGCGTTTCCTGTGTCACCAGTTTTACATTCCGATGCACCTCTGCAGGTTTACTGTATCCCTTGGACCTTCCCATTGACGATGAAACACAGATATTGCATCGGAATTAAATATAAGAGACACAATGCCGACTTAAGTACAGGAAGACTGAGTCTTCCTACTGTCTATGTTTTGAGCACTTCCTGTGTCACCAGTTTTACTTTCTGATGCACCTCTGCAGGTTTACTGTATCCCTTGGACCTTCACAGTGACGATGAAACACAGAAATTGCATCGGCGTTAGATTTAAGAGACACAATGCCTACTTAAGCACAGGAAGACTGAGTCTTCCTACTGTCTATAATTTGAGCGTTTCCTGTGTCACCAGTTTTGCATTCCGATGCATCTCTACAGGTTTACTGTATCCCTTGGACCTTCCCATTCACGATGAAACACAGAAATTTCATCGGAAATAAATATAAGAGACACAATGCCGACTTAAGTACAGGAAGACTGAGTCTTCCTACTGTCTATGATTTGAGCGTTTCCTGTGTCACGAGTTTTACATTCCGATGCAAATCTGCAGGTTAACTATATCCCTTGGACCTTCCCATTGACAATGAGACACAGAAATTGCATCGGAATTAAATATAAGAGACACAATGCCGACATAAGTACAGGAAGACTGAGTCTTCCTACAGTCTATGTTTTGAGCGTTTCCTGTGTCACCAGTTTTACATTCTGATGCACCTCTGCAGGTTTACTGTTCCCCTTGTACCTTCCCATTGACGATGAAACACAGAAATTGAATCGGAATTAAATATAAGAGACACAATGCCGACTTAAGTACAGGAAGACTGAGTCTTCCTACTGTCTATAATTTGAGCGTTTCCTGTGTCACCAGTTTTATTTTCCGATGCACCTCTACAGGTTTACTGTATCCCTTGGACCTTCACAGTGACGATGAAACACAGAAATTGCATCGGAGTTAGATTTAAGAGACACAATGCCTACTTAAGCACAGGAAGACTGAGTCTTCCTACTGTCTATAATTTGAGCGTTTCCTGTGTCACCAGTTTTGCATTCCGATGCATCTCTACAGGTTTACTGTATCCCTTGGACCTTCACAGTGACAATGAAACACAGAAATTGCATCGGAATTTAAATGTAAGAGACACATCGCCGACTAAAGTACAAGAAAACTGAGTCTTCTTACGGTCCATGTTTTGAGCGTTTCCTGTGTCGCCAGTTTTCCATTCCGATGCACCTATGCCGGTTTACTGTATCCCTTGCCCCTTCCCATTGTCGATGAAACACAGAAATCGTATCGGAATTAAATATAAGAGACACAATGCCGACTTAAGTACAGGAAGACTGAGTCTTCCTACTGACTATGTTATGAGCGTTTCCTGTGTCACCAGTTTTACATTCTGATGCACCTCTGTAGGTTTACTGTATCCCTTGGACCTTCCCATTGACGATGAAACACAGAAATTGCATCGGAGTTAAATTTAAGAGACACAATGCCTACTTAAGCACAGGAAGACTGAGTCTTCCTATTGTCTATAATTTGAGCGTTTCCTGTGTCACCAGTTTTGCATTCCGATGCATCTCTACAGGTTTACTGTATCCCTTGGACCTTCCCATTCACGATGAATTACAGAAATTTCATCGAAATTAAATATAAGAGACACAATGCCGACTTAAGTACAGGAAGACTGAGTCTTCCTACTGACTATGTTACGAGCGTTTCCTGTGTCACCAGTTTTACATTCTGATGCACCTCTGCAGGTTTACTGTATCCCTTGGACCTTCCCATTGACGATGAAACACAGAAATTGCATCGGAATTAAATATAAGAGACACAATGCCGACTTAAGTTCGGAAGACTAAGTCTTCCTACTGTCTATGTTTTGAGCTTTTCCTGTGTCATCAGTTTTGCTTTCCGACGCACCTCTGCTGGTTTACTATATCCCTTGGGCCTTCCCATTCACGATGAAACACAGAAATTTCATCGGAAAAAAATATAAAGACACAATGCCGACTTTAGTACAGGAAGAATGAGTCTTCCTACTGTCTATGTTTTGAGCGTTTCCTGAGTCACCAGTTTTACATTCCGATGCACCTATGCAGGTTTCCTGTATCCCTTGGACCTTCCCATTGACGATGAAACACAGAAATTGCATCGAAATTAAATACAAGAGACACAATGCCGACTTAAGCACAAGAAAACAGTCTTCGTACGGTCAATGTTTTGAGCGTTTCCTGTGTCACCAGTTTTACCTTCCGATGCACCTCTGCAGGTTTACTATATCCCTTGGACCCTCCCATTGTCTATGAAACACAGAAATCGCATCGGAATTAAATATAAGAGACACAATGCCGACTTAAGTACAGGAAGACTGAGTCTTCCTACTGTCTATGTTTTGAGCGTTTCCTGTGTCACCAGTTTTACAATCTGATGCACCTCTGCAGGTTTACTGTATCCCTTGTACCTTCCCATTGACGATGAAACACAGAAATTGCATCGTAATTAAATATAAGAGACACAATGCCGACTTAAGTACAGGAAGACTGAGTCTTCCTACTGTCTATGTTTTGAGCGTTTCCTGTGTCCCCAGTTTTATTTTCCGATGCACCTCTACAGGTTTACTGTATCCCTTGGACCTTCACAGTGACGATGAAACACAGAAATTGCATCGGAATTAAATATAAGAGACACAATGCCGACTTCAGTACAAGAAGACTAAGTCTTCCTACTGTCTTTGTTTTGGGCGTTTCCTGTGTAATCAGTTTTACTTTCCGATGCACCTCTGCAGGTTTACTATATCCCTTGGACCTTCCCATTGACGATGAAACGCAGAAATTGCATCGGAATTAAATATAAGAGACACAATGCCGACTTAAGTACAGGAAGACTGAGTCTTCCTACTGTCTATTCTTTGAGCGCTTCCTGTGTCACCAGTTTTACTTTCTGATGCACCTCTGCAGGTTTACTGTATCCCTTGGACCTTCACAGTGACGATGAAACACAGAAATTGCATCGGAGTTAGATTTAAGAGACACAATGCCTACTTAAGCACAGGAAGACTGAGTCTTCCTACTGTCTATAATTTGAGCGTTTCCTGTGTCACCAGTTTTGCATTCCGATGCATCTATACAGGTTTACTGTATCCCTTGGACCTTCACAGTGACGACGAAACACAGAAATTGCATCGGAATTTAAATGTAAGAGACACATCGACGACTAAAGTACAAGAAATCTGAGTCTTCTTACGGTCCATGTTTTGAGCGTTTCCTGTGTCGCCAGTTCTACATTCCGATGCACCTATGCCGGTTTACTGTATCCCTTGCCCCTTCCCATTGTCGATGAAACACAGAAATCGTATCGGAATTAAATATAAGAGACACAATGCCGGCTTAAGTACAGGAAGACTGAGTCTTCCTACTGACTATGTTTTGAGCGTTTCCTGTGTCACCAGTATTACATTCTGATGCACCTCTGCAGGTTTACTGTATCCCTTGTACCTTCCCATTGACGATGAAACACAGAAATTGCATCGGAATTAAATATAAGAGACACAATGCCGACTTAAGTACAGGAAGACTGAGTCTTCCTACTGTCTATAATTTGAGCGTTTCCTGTGTCACCAGTTTTATTTTCCGATGCACCTCTACAGGTTTACTGTATCCCTTGGACCTTCACAGTGACGACGAAACACAGAAATTTTATCGGAAATAAATATAAGAGACACAATGCCGACTTAAGTATAGGAAGACTGAGTCTTCCTTCTGTCTATGTTTTGAGCGTTTCCTGTGTCACCAGTTTTACATTCCGATGCACCTCTGCAGGTTTACTGTATCCCTTGGACCTTCCCATTGACGATGAAACACAGAAATTGCATCGGAATTAAATATAAGAGACACAATGCCGACTTAAGTACAGGAAGACTGAGTCTTCCTACTGTCTATGTTTTGAGCACTTCCTGTGTCATCAGTTTTACTTTCCGATGCAAATCTGCAGGTTTACTACATCCCTTGGACCTTCCCATTGACGATGAAACACAGATATTGCATCGGCGTTAGATTTAAGAGACACAATGCCTACTTAAGCACAGGAAGACTGAGTCTTCCTACTGTCTATAATTTGAGCGTTTCCTGTGTCACCAGTTTTGCATTCCGATGCATCTCTACAGGTTTACTGTATCCCTTGGACCTTCCCATTCACGATGAGACACAGAAATTTCATCGGAAATAAATATAAGAGACACAATGCCGACTTAAGTACAGGAAGACTGAGTCTTCCTACTGTCTATGTTTTGAGCGTTTCCTGTGTCACGAGTTTCACATTCCAAAGCACCTCTGCAGGTTTACTGTGTCCCTTGCACCTTCCCATTGACGATGAAACACAGAAATTGCATCGGAATTAAATATAAGAGACACAATGCCGACTTAAGTACAGGAAGACTGAGTCTTCCTACTGTCTATGTTTTGCGCGTATCCTATGTCACTAGTTTTACATTCCGATGCACCTCTGCAATTTTAATGTATCTCTTGGGCCTTCCCATTGACGATGAAACACAGAAATTGCATCGGAATTAAATATAAGAGACACAATGCCGACTTAAGTACAGGAAGACTAAGTCTTCCTACTGTCTATGTTTTGAGCTTTTCCTGTATCACCAGTTTTACTTTCCGATGCACCTATGCAGGTTTACTATATCCCTTGGACCTTCCCATTCACGATGAAACACAGAAATTTCATCGGAAAAAAATATAAAGACACAATGCCGACTTTAGTACAGGAAGACTGAGTCTTCCTACTGTCTATGATTTGAGCGTTTCCTGAGCCACCAGTTTTACATTCCGATGCACCTATGCAGGTTTCCTGTATCCCTTGGACCTTCCCATTGACGATGAAACACAGAAATTGCATCGAAATTAAATATAAGAGACACAATGCCGACTTAAGTACAAGAAAACAGTCTTCGTACGGTCAATGTTTTGAGCGTTTCCTGTGTCACCAGTTTTACCTTCCGATGCACCTCTGCCGGTTTACTATATACCTTGGACCTTCCCATTGTCTATGAAACACAGAAATCGCATCGGAATTAAATATAAGAGACATAATGCCGACTTAAGTACAGGAAGACTGAGTCTTCCTACTGTCTATGTTTTGAGCACTTCCTGTGTCACCAGTTTTACTTTCTGATGCACCTCTGCAGGTTTACTGTATCCCTTGGACCTTCACAGTGACGATGAAACACAGAAATTGCATCGGCGTTAGATTTAAGAGACACAATGCCTACTTAAGCACAGGAAGACTGAGTCTTCCTACTGTCTATAATTTGAGCGTTTCCTGTGTCACCAGTTTTGCATTCCGATGCATCTCTACAGGTTTACTGTATCCCTTGGACCTTCCCATTCACGATGAGACGCAGAAATTTCATCGGAAATAAATATAAGAGACACAATGCCGACTTAAGTACAGGAAGACTGAGTCTTCCTACTGTCTATGTTTTGAGCGTTTCCTGTGTCACGAGTTTCACATTCCAAAGCACCTCTGCAGGTTTACTGTGTCCCTTGCACCTTCCCATTGACGATGAAACACAGAAATTGCATCGGAATTAAATATAAGAGACACAATGCCGACTTAAGTACAGGAAGACTGAGTCTTCCTACTGTCTATGTTTTGCGCGTATCCTATGTCACTAGTTTTACATTCCGATGCACCTCTGCAATTTTAATGTATCTCTTGGACCTTCCCATTGACGATGAAACACAGAAATTTCATCGGAATTAAATATAAGAGACACAATGCCGACTTAAGTACAGGAAGACTAAGTCTTCCTACTGTCTATGATTTGAGCGTTTCCTGAGTCACCAGTTTTACATTCCGATGCACCTATGCAGGTTTCCTGTATCCCTTGGACCTTCCCATTGACGATGAAATAACAGAAATTGCATCGAAATTAAATATAAGAGACACAATGCCGACTTAAGTACAAGAAAACAGTCTTCGTACGGTCAATGTTTTGAGCGTTTCCTGTGTCACCAGTTTTACCTTCCGATGCACCTCTGCCGGTTTACTATATACCTTGGACCTTCCCATTGTCTATGAAACACAGAAATCGCATCGGAATTAAATATAAGAGACATAATGCCGACTTAAGTACAGGAAGACTGAGTCTTCCTACTGTCTATGTATTGAGCGTTTCCTGTGTCACCAGTTTTACATTCCGATGCACCTCTGCAGGTTTACTGTATCCCTTGGACCTTCCCATTGACGATGAAACACAGAAATTGCATCGGAATTAAATATAAGAGACACAATGACGACATAAGTACAGGAAGACTGAGTCTTCCTACTGTCTATGTTTTGCGCGTATCCTATGTCACTAGTTTTACATTCCGATGCACCTCTGCAATTTTAATGTATCCCTTGGACCTTCCCATTGACGATGAAACACAGAAATTGCATCGGAATTAAATATAAGAGACACAATGCCGACTTAAGTACAGGAAGACTGAGTCTTCCTACTGTCTATGTTTTGAGCGTTTCCTGTGTCACTAGTTTTACATTCCGATGCAAATCTGCAGGTTTACTATATCCCTTGGACCTTCCCATTGACGATAAAACACAGAAATTGTATCGGAATTAAATATAAGAGACACAATGCCGACTTAAGTACAGGAAGACTGAGTCTCCCTACAGTCTATGTTTTGAGCGTTTCCTGTGTCACCAGTTTTACAATCTGATGCACCTCTGCAGGTTTACTGTATCCCTTGTACCTTCCCATTGACGATGAAACACAGAAATTGCATCGGAATTAAATATAAGAGACACAATGCCGACTCAAGTACAGGAAGACTGAGTCTTCCTACTGTCTATAATTTGAGCGTTTCCTGTGTCACCAGTTTTATTTTCCGATGCACCTCTACAGGTTTACTGTATCCCTTGGACCTTCACAGTGACGACGAAACACAGAAATTTTATCGGAAATAAATATAAGAGACACAATGCCGACTTAAGTATAGGAAGACTGAGTCTTCCTTCTGTCTATGTTTTGAGCGTTTCCTGTGTCACCAGTTTTACATTCCGATGCACCTCTGCAGGTTTACCGTATCCCTTGGACCTTCCCATTGACGATGAAACACAGAAATTGCATCGGAATTAAATGTAAGAGACACAATGCCGACTTAAGTACAGGAAGACTGAGTCTTCCTACTGTCTATGTTTTGAGCACTTCCTGTGTCACCAGTTTTACTTTCTGATGCACCTCTGCAGGTTTACTGTATCCCTTGGACCTTCACAGTGACGATGAAACACAGAAATTGCATCGGAATTAAATATAAGGGACACAATCCCAATCCCAATCCCAATCCCAAAGAAAGCAGGTGTTGACAGATGTGAGAATTACCGAACAATCAGTTTAATAAGCCACAGCTGCAAAATACTAACACGAATTCTTTACAGACGAATGGAAAAACTGGTAGAAGCCGAGCTCGGGGAAGATCAGTTTGGATTCCGTAGAAATACTGGAACACGTGAGGCAATACTGACCTTACGACTTATCTTAGAAGAAAGATTAAGGAAAGGCAAACCTACGTTTCTAGCATTTGTAGACTTAGAGAAAGCTTTTGACAATGTTGACTGGAATACTCTCTTTCAAATTCTAAAGGTGGCAGGGGTAAAATACAGGGAGCGAAAGGCTATTTACAATTTGTACAGAAACCAGATGGCAGTTATAAGAGTCGAGGGACACGAAAGGGAAGCAGTGGTTGGGAAGGGAGTAAGACAGGGTTGTAGCCTCTCCCCGATGTTATTCAATCTGTATATTGAGCAAGCAGTGAAGGAAACAAAAGAAAAATTCGGAGTAGGTATTAAAATCCATGGAGAAGAAATAAAAACTTTGAGGTTCGCCGATGACATTGTAATTCTGTCAGAGACAGCAAAGGACTTGGAAGAGCAGTTGAACGGAATGGATGGTGTCTTGAAGGGAGGATATAAGATGAACATCAACAAAAGCAAAACGAGGATAATGGAATGTAGTCGAAGTAAGTCGGGTGATGTTGAGGGTATTAGATTAGGAAATGAGACAGTTAAAGTAGTAAAGGAGTTTTGCTATTTGGGGAGCAAAATAACCGATGATGGTCGAAGTAGAGAGGATATAAAATGTAGACTGGCAATGGCAAGGAAAGCGTTTCTGAAGAAGAGAAATTTGTTAACATCGAGTATAGATTTAAGTGTCAGGAAGTCTTTTCTGAAAGTATTTGTATGGAGTGTAGCCATGTATGGAAGTGAAACATGGACGATAAATAGTTTGGACAAGAAGAAAATAGAAGCTTTCGAAATGTGGTGCTACAGAAGAATGCTGAAGATTAGATGGGTAGATCACATAACTAATGAGGAGGTACTGAATCGGATTGGGGAGAAGAGGAGTTTGTGGCACAACTTGACCAGAAGAAGGGATCGGTTGGTAGGACATGTTCTGAGGCATCAAGGGATCACCAATTTAGTATTGGAGGGCAACGTGGAGGGTAAAAATCGTAGGGAGAGACCAAGAGATGCATACACTAAGCAGATTCAGAAGGATGTAGGTTGCAGTAGGTACTGGGAGATGAAGAAGCTTGCACAGGATAGAGTAGCATGGAGAGCTGCATCAAACCAGTCTCAGGACTGAAGACCACAACAACAACAACAATGCCGACTTAAGTACAGGAAGACTGAGTCTTCCTACTGTCTATGTTTTGCGCGTATCCTATGTCACTAGTTTTACATTCCGATGCACCTCTGCAATTTTAATGTATCTCTTGGACCTTCCCATTGACGATGAAACACAGAAATTGCATCGGAATTAAATATAAGAGACACAATGCCGACTTTAGTACAGGAAGACTGAGTCTTCCTACTGTCTATTATTTGAGCGTTTCCTGTGTCACCAGTTTTATTTTCCGATGCACCTCTACAGGTTTACTGTATCCCTTGGACCTTCACAGTGACGACGAAACACAGAAATTTTATCGGAAATAAATATAAGAGAGACAATGCCGACTTAAGTATAGGAAGACTGAGTCTTCCTTCTGTCTATGTTTTGAGCGTTTCCTGTGTCACCAGTTTTACATTCCGATGCACCTCTGCAGGTTTACTGTATCCCTTGGACCTTCCCATTGACGATGAAACACAGAAATTGCATCGGAATTAAATATAAGAGACACAATGCCGACTTAAGTACAGGAAGACTGAGTCATCCTACTGTCTATGTTTTGAGCGTTTCCTGTGTCACTAGTTTTACATTCCGATGCAAATCTGCAGGTTTACTATATCCCTTGGACCTTCCCATTGACGATAAAACACAGAAATTGTATCGGAATTAAATATAAGAGACACAATGCCGACTTAAGTACAGGAAGACTGAGTCTCCCTACAGTCTATGTTTTGAGCGTTTCCTGTGTCACCAGTTTTACAATCTGATGCACCTCTGCAGGTTTACTGTATCCCTTGTACCTTCCCATTGACGATGAAACACAGAAATTGCATCGGAATTAAATATAAGAGACACAATGCCGACTCAAGTACAGGAAGACTGAGTCTTCCTACTGTCTATAATTTGAGCGTTTCCTGTGTCACCAGTTTTATTTTCCGATGCACCTCTACAGGTTTACTGTATCCCTTGGACCTTCACAGTGACGACGAAACACAGAAATTTTATCGGAAATAAATATAAGAGACACAATGCCGACTTAAGTATAGGAAGACTGAGTCTTCCTTCTGTCTATGTTTTGAGCGTTTCCTGTGTCACCAGTTTTACATTCCGATGCACCTCTGCAGGTTTACTATATCCCTTGGACCTTCCCATTCACGATGAAACACAGATATTTCGTCGGAAATAAATATAAGAGACACAATGCTGACTTAAGTACAGGAAGACTGAGTCTTCCTACTGTCTATGTTTTGTTCGTTTCCTGGGTCACCAGTTTTACATTCCGATGCACCTCTGCAGGTTTACTGTATCCCTTGGACCTTCCCATTGACGATGAAACACAGAAATTTTATCGGAATTAAATATAAGAGACACAATGCCGACTTAAGTACAGGAAGACTGAGTCTTCCTTCTGTCGATGTTTTGAGCGTTTCCTGTGTCACCAGTTTTACATTCCGATGCACCTCTGCAGGTTTACTGTATCCCTTGTACCTTCCCATTGACGATGAAACACAGAAATTGCATCGTAATTAAATATAAGAGACACAATGCCGACTTAAGTACAGGAAGACTGAGTCTTCCTACTGTCTATAATTTGAGCGTTTCCTGTGTCACCAGTTTTATTTTCCGATGCACCTCTACTGGTTTACTGTATCCCTTGGACCTTCACAGTGACGACGAATCACAGAAATTTTATCGGAAATAAATATAAGAGACACAATGCCGACTTAAGTATAGGAAGACTGAGTCTTCCTTCTGTCTATGATTTGAGCGTTTCCTGTGTCACCAGTTTTACATACTGATGCACCTCTGCAGGTTTACTGTATCCCTTGGACCTTCCCATTGACGATGAAACACAGAAACTGCATCGGAATTAAATATAAGAGACACAATGCCGACTTAAGTACAGGAAGACTGAGTCTTCCTACTGTCTATGTTTTGAGCACTTCCTGTGTCACCAGTTTTACTTTCTGATGCACCTCTGCAGGTTTACTTTATCCCTTGGACCTTCCCATTCACGATGAAACACAGAAATTTCATCGGAAAAGAATATAAGAGACACAATGCCGACTTTAGTACAGGAAGACTGTGTCTTCCTACTGTCTATGATTTGAGCGTTTCCTGAGTCACCAGTTTTACATTCCGATGCACCTATGCAGGTTTCCTGTATCCCTTGGACCTTCCCATTGACGATGAAACACAGAAATTGCATCGAAATTAAATATAAGAGGCACAATGCCGACTTAAGTACAAGAAAACAGTCTTCGTACGGTCAATGTTTTGAGCGTTTCCTGTGTCACCAGTTTTACCGTCCGATGCACCTCTGCCGGTTTAATATATCCCTTGGACCTTCCCATTGTCTATGAAACACAGAAATCGCATCGGAATTAAATATAAGAGACATAATGCCGACTTAAGTAAGGGAAGACTGAGTCTTCCTACTGTCTATGTATTGAGCGATTTGTGTGTCACCAGTTTTACATTCTGATGCACCTCTGCAGGTTTACTGTATCCATTGGACCTTCCCATTGACGATGAAACACAGAAATTGCATTGGAGTAAAATATAAGAGACACAATGCCGACTTAAGTACAGGAAGACTGAGTCTTCCTACTGTCTATAATTTGAGCGTTTCCTGCGTCACCAGTTTTATTTTCCGATGCACCTCTACAGGTTTACTGTATCCCTTGGACCTTCACAGTGACGACGAAACACAGAAATTTTATCGGAAATAAATATAAGAGACACAATGCCGACTTAAGTATAGGAAGACTGAGTCTTCCTTCTGTCTATGTTTTGAGCGTTTCCTGTGTCACCAGTTTTACATTCCGATGCACCTCTGCAGGTTTACTGTATCCCTTGGACCTTCCCATTGACGATGAAACACAGAAATTGCATCGGAATTAAATGTAAGAGACACAATGCCGACTTAAGTACAGGAAGACTGAGTCTTCCTACTGTCTATGTTTTGAGCACTTCCTGTGTCACCAGTTTTACTTTCTGATGCACCTCTGCAGGATTACTGTATCCCTTGGACCTTCACAGTGACGATGAAACACAGAAATTGCATCGGCGTTAGATTTAAGAGACACAATGCCTACTTAAGCACAGGAAGACTGAGTCTTCCTACTGTCTATAATTTGAGCGTTTCCTGTGTCACCAGTTTTGCATTCCGATGCATCTCTACAGGTTTACTGTATCCCTTGGACCTTCCCATTCACGATGAGACGCAGAAATTTCATCGGAAATAAATATAAGAGACACAATGCCGACTTAAGTACAGGAAGACTGAGTCTTCCTACTGTCTATGTTTTGAGCGTTTCCTGTGTCACGAGTTTCACATTCCAAAGCACCTCTGCAGGTTTACTGTGTCCCTTGCACCTTCCCATTGACGATGAAACACAGAAATTGCATCGGAATTAAATATAAGAGACACAATGCCGACTTAAGTACAGGAAGACTGAGTCTTCCTACTGTCTATGTTTTGCGCGTATCCTATGTCACTAGTTTTACATTCCGATGCACCTCTGCAATTTTAATGTATCTCTTGGACCTTCCCATTGACGATGAAACACAGAAATTTCATCGGAATTAAATATAAGAGACACAATGCCGACTTAAGTACAGGAAGACTAAGTCTTCCTACTGTCTATGATTTGAGCGTTTCCTGAGTCACCAGTTTTACATTCCGATGCACCTATGCAGGTTTCCTGTATCCCTTGGACCTTCCCATTGACGATGAAATAACAGAAATTGCATCGAAATTAAATATAAGAGACACAATGCCGACTTAAGTACAAGAAAACAGTCTTCGTACGGTCAATGTTTTGAGCGTTTCCTGTGTCACCAGTTTTACCTTCCGATGCACCTCTGCCGGTTTACTATATACCTTGGACCTTCCCATTGTCTATGAAACACAGAAATCGCATCGGAATTAAATATAAGAGACATAATGCCGACTTAAGTACAGGAAGACTGAGTCTTCCTACTGTCTATGTATTGAGCGTTTCCTGTGTCACCAGTTTTACATTCCGATGCACCTCTGCAGGTTTACTGTATCCCCTGGACCTTCCCATTGACGATGAAACACAGAAATTGCATCGGAATTAAATATAAGAGACACAATGACGACATAAGTACAGGAAGACTGAGTCTTCCTACTGTCTATGTTTTGCGCGTATCCTATGTCACTAGTTTTACATTCCGATGCACCTCTGCAATTTTAATGTATCCCTTGGACCTTCCCATTGACGATGAAACACAGAAATTGCATCGGAATTAAATATAAGAGACACAATGCCGACTTAAGTACAGGAAGACTGAGTCTTCCTACTGTCTATGTTTTGAGCGTTTCCTGTGTCACTAGTTTTACATTCCGATGCAAATCTGCAGGTTTACTATATCCCTTGGACCTTCCCATTGACGATAAAACACAGAAATTGTATCGGAATTAAATATAAGAGACACAATGCCGACTTAAGTACAGGAAGACTGAGTCTCCCTACAGTCTATGTTTTGAGCGTTTCCTGTGTCACCAGTTTTACAATCTGATGCACCTCTGCAGGTTTACTGTATCCCTTGTACCTTCCCATTGACGATGAAACACAGAAATTGCATCGGAATTAAATATAAGAGACACAATGCCGACTCAAGTACAGGAAGACTGAGTCTTCCTACTGTCTATAATTTGAGCGTTTCCTGTGTCACCAGTTTTATTTTCCGATGCACCTCTACAGGTTTACTGTATCCCTTGGACCTTCACAGTGACGACGAAACACAGAAATTTTATCGGAAATAAATATAAGAGACACAATGCCGACTTAAGTATAGGAAGACTGAGTCTTCCTTCTGTCTATGTTTTGAGCGTTTCCTGTGTCACCAGTTTTACATTCCGATGCACCTCTGCAGGTTTACCGTATCCCTTGGACCTTCCCATTGACGATGAAACACAGAAATTGCATCGGAATTAAATGTAAGAGACACAATGCCGACTTAAGTACAGGAAGACTGAGTCTTCCTACTGTCTATGTTTTGAGCACTTCCTGTGTCACCAGTTTTACTTTCTGATGCACCTCTGCAGGTTTACTGTATCCCTTGGACCTTCACAGTGACGATGAAACACAGAAATTGCATCGGCGTTAGATTTAAGAGACACAATGCCTACTTAAGCACAGGAAGACTGAGTCTTCCTACTGTCTATAATTTGAGCGTTTCCTGTGTCACGAGTTTTGCATTCCGATGCATCTCTACAGGTTTACTGTATCCCTTGGACCTTCCCATTCACGATGAGACACAGAAATTTCATCGGAAATAAATATAAGAGACACAATGCCGACTTAAGTACAGGAAGACTGAGTCTTCCTACTGTCTATGTTTTGAGCGTTTCCTGTGTCACGAGATTCACATTCCAAAGCACCTCTGCAGGTTTACTGTGTCCCTTGCACCTTCCCATTGACGATGAAACACAGAAATTGCATCGGAATTAAATATAAGGGACACAATCCCAATCCCAATCCCAATCCCAAAGAAAGCAGGTGTTGACAGATGTGAGAATTACCGAACAATCAGTTTAATAAGCCACAGCTGCAAAATACTAACACGAATTCTTTACAGACGAATGGAAAAACTGGTAGAAGCCGAGCTCGGGGAAGATCAGTTTGGATTCCGTAGAAATACTGGAACACGTGAGGCAATACTGACCTTACGACTTATCTTAGAAGAAAGATTAAGGAAAGGCAAACCTACGTTTCTAGCATTTGTAGACTTAGAGAAAGCTTTTGACAATGTTGACTGGAATACTCTCTTTCAAATTCTAAAGGTGGCAGGGGTAAAATACAGGGAGCGAAAGGCTATTTACAATTTGTACAGAAACCAGATGGCAGTTATAAGAGTCGAGGGACACGAAAGGGAAGCAGTGGTTGGGAAGGGAGTAAGACAGGGTTGTAGCCTCTCCCCGATGTTATTCAATCTGTATATTGAGCAAGCAGTGAAGGAAACAAAAGAAAAATTCGGAGTAGGTATTAAAATCCATGGAGAAGAAATAAAAACTTTGAGGTTCGCCGATGACATTGTAATTCTGTCAGAGACAGCAAAGGACTTGGAAGAGCAGTTGAACGGAATGGATGGTGTCTTGAAGGGAGGATATAAGATGAACATCAACAAAAGCAAAACGAGGATAATGGAATGTAGTCGAAGTAAGTCGGGTGATGTTGAGGGTATTAGATTAGGAAATGAGACAGTTAAAGTAGTAAAGGAGTTTTGCTATTTGGGGAGCAAAATAACCGATGATGGTCGAAGTAGAGAGGATATAAAATGTAGACTGGCAATGGCAAGGAAAGCGTTTCTGAAGAAGAGAAATTTGTTAACATCGAGTATAGATTTAAGTGTCAGGAAGTCTTTTCTGAAAGTATTTGTATGGAGTGTAGCCATGTATGGAAGTGAAACATGGACGATAAATAGTTTGGACAAGAAGAAAATAGAAGCTTTCGAAATGTGGTGCTACAGAAGAATGCTGAAGATTAGATGGGTAGATCACATAACTAATGAGGAGGTACTGAATCGGATTGGGGAGAAGAGGAGTTTGTGGCACAACTTGACCAGAAGAAGGGATCGGTTGGTAGGACATGTTCTGAGGCATCAAGGGATCACCAATTTAGTATTGGAGGGCAACGTGGAGGGTAAAAATCGTAGGGAGAGACCAAGAGATGCATACACTAAGCAGATTCAGAAGGATGTAGGTTGCAGTAGGTACTGGGAGATGAAGAAGCTTGCACAGGATAGAGTAGCATGGAGAGCTGCATCAAACCAGTCTCAGGACTGAAGACCACAACAACAACAACAATGCCGACTTAAGTACAGGAAGACTGAGTCTTCCTACTGTCTATGTTTTGCGCGTATCCTATGTCACTAGTTTTACATTCCGATGCACCTCTGCAATTTTAATGTATCTCTTGGACCTTCCCATTGACGATGAAACACAGAAATTGCATCGGAATTAAATATAAGAGACACAATGCCGACTTTAGTACAGGAAGACTGAGTCTTCCTACTGTCTATTATTTGAGCGTTTCCTGTGTCACCAGTTTTATTTTCCGATGCACCTCTACAGGTTTACTGTATCCCTTGGACCTTCACAGTGACGACGAAACACAGAAATTTTATCGGAAATAAATATAAGAGAGACAATGCCGACTTAAGTATAGGAAGACTGAGTCTTCCTTCTGTCTATGTTTTGAGCGTTTCCTGTGTCACCAGTTTTACATTCCGATGCACCTCTGCAGGTTTACTGTATCCCTTGGACCTTCCCATTGACGATGAAACACAGAAATTGCATCGGAATTAAATATAAGAGACACAATGCCGACTTAAGTACAGGAAGACTGAGTCATCCTACTGTCTATGTTTTGAGCGTTTCCTGTGTCACTAGTTTTACATTCCGATGCAAATCTGCAGGTTTACTATATCCCTTGGACCTTCCCATTGACGATAAAACACAGAAATTGTATCGGAATTAAATATAAGAGACACAATGCCGACTTAAGTACAGGAAGACTGAGTCTCCCTACAGTCTATGTTTTGAGCGTTTCCTGTGTCACCAGTTTTACAATCTGATGCACCTCTGCAGGTTTACTGTATCCCTTGTACCTTCCCATTGACGATGAAACACAGAAATTGCATCGGAATTAAATATAAGAGACACAATGCCGACTCAAGTACAGGAAGACTGAGTCTTCCTACTGTCTATAATTTGAGCGTTTCCTGTGTCACCAGTTTTATTTTCCGATGCACCTCTACAGGTTTACTGTATCCCTTGGACCTTCACAGTGACGACGAAACACAGAAAT
Organism: Schistocerca nitens; assembly: GCF_023898315.1. Lineage (NCBI taxonomy): Eukaryota > Metazoa > Arthropoda > Insecta > Orthoptera > Acrididae > Schistocerca > Schistocerca nitens. Next base: position 538,228,458 of record NC_064622.1, read on the forward strand.
TTTATCGGAAATAAATATAAGAGACACAATGCCGACTTAAGTATAGGAAGACTGAGTCTTCCTTCTGTCTATGTTTTGAGCGTTTCCTGTGTCACCAGTTTTACATTCCGATGCACCTCTGCAGGTTTACTATATCCCTTGGACCTTCCCATTCACGATGAAACACAGATATTTCGTCGGAAATAAATATAAGAGACACAATGCTGACTTAAGTACAGGAAGACTGAGTCTTCCTACTGTCTATGTTTTGTTCGTTTCCTGGGTCACCAGTTTTACATTCCGATGCACCTCTGCAGGTTTACTGTATCCCTTGGACCTTCCCATTGACGATGAAACACAGAAATTTTATCGGAATTAAATATAAGAGACACAATGCCGACTTAAGTACAGGAAGACTGAGTCTTCCTTCTGTCGATGTTTTGAGCGTTTCCTGTGTCACCAGTTTTACATTCCGATGCACCTCTGCAGGTTTACTGTATCCCTTGTACCTTCCCATTGACGATGAAACACAGAAATTGCATCGTAATTAAATATAAGAGACACAATGCCGACTTAAGTACAGGAAGACTGAGTCTTCCTACTGTCTATAATTTGAGCGTTTCCTGTGTCACCAGTTTTATTTTCCGATGCACCTCTACTGGTTTACTGTATCCCTTGGACCTTCACAGTGACGACGAATCACAGAAATTTTATCGGAAATAAATATAAGAGACACAATGCCGACTTAAGTATAGGAAGACTGAGTCTTCCTTCTGTCTATGATTTGAGCGTTTCCTGTGTCACCAGTTTTACATACTGATGCACCTCTACAGGTTTACTGTATCCCTTGGACCTTCCCATTGACGATGAAACACAGAAACTGCATCGGAATTAAATATAAGAGACACAATGCCGACTTAAGTACAGGAAGACTGAGTCTTCCTACTGTCTATGTTTTGAGCACTTCCTGTGTCACCAGTTTTACTTTCTGATGCACCTCTGCAGGTTTACTTTATCCCTTGGACCTTCCCATTCACGATGAAACACAGAAATTTCATCGGAAAAGAATATAAGAGACACAATGCCGACTTTAGTACAGGAAGACTGTGTCTTCCTACTGTCTATGATTTGAGCGTTTCCTGAGTCACCAGTTTTACATTCCGATGCACCTATGCAGGTTTCCTGTATCCCTTGGACCTTCCCATTGACGAAGAAACACAGAAATTGCATCGAAATTAAATATAAGAGGCACAATGCCGACTTAAGTACAAGAAAACAGTCTTCGTACGGTCAATGTTTTGAGCGTTTCCTGTGTCACCAGTTTTACCGTCCGATGCACCTCTGCCGGTTTAATATATCCCTTGGACCTTCCCATTGTCTATGAAACACAGAAATCGCATCGGAATTAAATATAAGAGACATAATGCCGACTTAAGTAAGGGAAGACTGAGTCTTCCTACTGTCTATGTATTGAGCGATTTGTGTGTCACCAGTTTTACATTCTGATGCACCTCTGCAGGTTTACTGTATCCATTGGACCTTCCCATTGACGATGAAACACAGAAATTGCATTGGAGTAAAATATAAGAGACACAATGCCGACTTAAGTACAGGAAGACTGAGTCTTCCTACTGTCTATAATTTGAGCGTTTCCTGCGTCACCAGTTTTATTTTCCGATGCACCTCTACAGGTTTACTGTATCCCTTGGACCTTCACAGTGACGACGAAACACAGAAATTTTATCGGAAATAAATATAAGAGACACAATGCCGACTTAAGTATAGGAAGACTGAGTCTTCCTTCTGTCTATGTTTTGAGCGTTTCCTGTGTCACCAGTTTTACATTCCGATGCACCTCTGCAGGTTTACTGTATCCCTTGGACCTTCCCATTGACGATGAAACACAGAAATTGCATCGGAATTAAATGTAAGAGACACAATGCCGACTTAAGTACAGGAAGACTGAGTCTTCCTACTGTCTATGTTTTGAGCACTTCCTGTGTCACCAGTTTTACTTTCTGATGCACCTCTGCAGGTTTACTGTATCCCTTGGACCTTCACAGTGACGATGAAACACAGAAATTGCATCGGCGTTAGATTTAAGAGACACAATGCCTACTTAAGCACAGGAAGACTGAGTCTTCCTACTGTCTATAATTTGAGCGTTTCCTGTGTCACCAGTTTTGCATTCCGATGCATCTCTACAGGTTTACTGTATCCCTTGGACGTTCCCATTCACGATGAGACACAGAAATTTCATCGGAAATAAATATAAGAGACACAATGCCGACTTAAGTACAGGAAGACTGAGTCTTCCTACTGTCTATGTTTTGAGCGTTTCCTGTGTCACGAGTTTCACATTCCAAAGCACCTCTGCAGGTTTACTGTGTCCCTTGCACCTTCCCATTGACGATGAAACACAGAAATTGCATCGGAATTAAATATAAGGGACACAATCCCAATCCCAATCCCAATCCCAAAGAAAGCAGGTGTTGACAGATGTGAGAATTACCGAACAATCAGTTTAATAAGCCACAGCTGCAAAATACTAACACGAATTCTTTACAGACGAATGGAAAAACTGGTAGAAGCCGAGCTCGGGGAAGATCAGTTTGGATTCCGTAGAAATACTGGAACACGTGAGGCAATACTGACCTTACGACTTATCTTAGAAGAAAGATTAAGGAAAGGCAAACCTACGTTTCTAGCATTTGTAGACTTAGAGAAAGCTTTTGACAATGTTGACTGGAATACTCTCTTTCAAATTCTAAAGGTGGCAGGGGTAAAATACAGGGAGCGAAAGGCTATTTACAATTTGTACAGAAACCAGATGGCAGTTATAAGAGTCGAGGGACACGAAAGGGAAGCAGTGGTTGGGAAGGGAGTAAGACAGGGTTGTAGCCTCTCCCCGATGTTATTCAATCTGTATATTGAGCAAGCAGTGAAGGAAACAAAAGAAAAATTCGGAGTAGGTATTAAAATCCATGGAGAAGAAATAAAAACTTTGAGGTTCGCCGATGACATTGTAATTCTGTCAGAGACAGCAAAGGACTTGGAAGAGCAGTTGAACGGAATGGATGGTGTCTTGAAGGGAGGATATAAGATGAACATCAACAAAAGCAAAACGAGGATAATGGAATGTAGTCGAAGTAAGTCGGGTGATGTTGAGGGTATTAGATTAGGAAATGAGACAGTTAAAGTAGTAAAGGAGTTTTGCTATTTGGGGAGCAAAATAACCGATGATGGTCGAAGTAGAGAGGATATAAAATGTAGACTGGCAATGGCAAGGAAAGCGTTTCTGAAGAAGAGAAATTTGTTAACATCGAGTATAGATTTAAGTGTCAGGAAGTCTTTTCTGAAAGTATTTGTATGGAGTGTAGCCATGTATGGAAGTGAAACATGGACGATAAATAGTTTGGACAAGAAGAAAATAGAAGCTTTCGAAATGTGGTGCTACAGAAGAATGCTGAAGATTAGATGGGTAGATCACATAACTAATGAGGAGGTACTGAATCGGATTGGGGAGAAGAGGAGTTTGTGGCACAACTTGACCAGAAGAAGGGATCGGTTGGTAGGACATGTTCTGAGGCATCAAGGGATCACCAATTTAGTATTGGAGGGCAGCGTGGAAGGTAAAAATCGTAGGGAGAGACCAAGAGATGCATACACTAAGCAGATTCAGAAGGATGTAGGTTGCAGTAGGTACTGGGAGATGAAGAAGCTTGCACAGGATAGAGTAGCATGGAGAGCTGCATCAAACCAGTCTCAGGACTGAAGACCACAACAACAACAACAATGCCGACTTAAGTACAGGAAGACTGAGTCTTCCTACTGTCTATGTTTTGCGCGTATCCTATGTCACTAGTTTTACATTCCGATGCACCTCTGCAATTTTAATGTATCCCTTGGACCTTCCCATTGACGATGAAACACAGAAATTGCATCGGAATTAAATATAAGAGACACAATGCCGACTTAAGTACAGGAAGACTGAGTCTTCCTACTGTCTATGTTTTGCGCGTATCCTATGTCACTAGTTTTACATTCCGATGCACCTCTGCAATTTTAATGTATCCCTTGGACCTTCCCATTGACGATGAAACACAGAAATTGCATCGGAATTAAATATAAGAGACACAATGCCGACTTAAGTACAGGAAGACTGAGTCTTCCTACTGTCTATGTTTTGAGCGTTTCCTGTGTCACTAGTTTTACATTCCGATGCAAATCTGCAGGTTTACTATATCCCTTGGACCTTCCCATTGACGATAAAACACAGAAATTGTATCGGAATTAAATATAAGAGACACAATGCCGACTTAAGTACAGGAAGACGGAGTCTTCCTACTGTCTATGTTTTGAGCGTTTCCTGTGTCACGAGTTTCACATTCCAAAGCACCTCTGCAGGTTTACTGTGTCCCTTGCACCTTCCCATTGACGATGAAACACAGAAATTGCATCGGAATTAAATATAAGAGACACAATGCCGACTTAAGTACAGGAAGACTGAGTCTTCCTACTGTCTATGTTTTGCGCGTATCCTATGTCACTAGTTTTACATTCCGATGCACCTCTGCAATTTTAATGTATCTCTTGGACCTTCCCATTGACGATGAAACACAGAAATTGCATCGGAATTAAATATAAGAGACACAATGCCGACTTAAGTACAGGAAGACTAAGTCTTCCTACTGTCTATGTTTTGAGCTTTTCCTGTGTCATCAGTTTTACTTTCCGATGCACCTATGCAGGTTTACTATATCCCTTGGACCTTCCCATTCACGATGAAACACAGAAATTTCATCGGAAAAAAATATAAGAGACACAATGCCGACTTTAGTACAGGAAGACTAAGTCTTCCTACTGTCTATGTTTTGAGCTTTTCCTGTGTCATCAGTTTTACATTCCGATGCACCTATGCAGGTTTCCTGTATCCCTTGGACATTTCCATTGACGATGAAACACAGAAATTGCATCGAAATTAAATATAAGAGACACAATGCCGACTTAAGTACAAGAAAACAGTCTTCGTACGGTCAATGTTTTGAGCGTTTCCTGTGTCACCAGTTTTACCTTCCGATGCACCTCTGCCGGTTTACTATATACCTTGGACCTTCCCATTGTCTATGAAACACAGAAATCGCATCGGAATTAAATATAAGAGACATAATGCCGACTTCAGTACAGGAAGACTGAGTCTTCCTACTGTCTATGTATTGAGCGTTTCCCGTGTCACCAGTTTTACATTCTGTTGCACCTCTGCAGGTTTACTGTATCCCTTGTACCTTCCCATTGACGATGAAACACAGAAATTGCATCGGAATTAAATATAAGAGACACAATGCCGACATAAGTACAGGAAGACTGAGTCTTCCTACTGTCTATTATTTGAGCGTTTCCTGTGTCACCAGTTTTATTTTCCGATGCACCTCTACAGGTTTACTGTATCCCTTGGACCTTCACAGTGACGACGAAACACAGAAATTTTATCGGAAATAAATATAAGAGACACAATGCCGACTTAAGTATAGGAAGACTGAGTCTTCCTTCTGTCTATGTTTTGAGCGTTTCCTGTGTCACCAGTTTTACATTCCGATGCACCTCTGCAGGTTTACTGTATCCCTTGGACCTTCCCATTGTCGATGAAACACAGAAATTGCATCGGAATTAAATATAAGAGACACAATGCCGACTTAAGTACAGGAAGATTGAGTCTTCCTACTGTCTATGTTTTGAGCACTTCCTGTGTCACCAGTTTTACTTTCTGATGCACCTCTGCAGGTTTACTGTATCCCTTGGACCTTCACAGTGACGATGAAACACAGAAATTGCATCGGCGTTAGATTTAAGAGACACAATGCCTACTTAAGCACAGGAAGACTGAGTCTTCCTACTGTCTATAATTTGAGCGTTTCCTGTGTCACCAGTTTTGCATTCCGATGCATCTCTACAGGTTTACTGTATCCCTTGGACTTTCCCATTCACGGATGAGACACAGAAATTTCATCGGAAATAAATATAAGAGACACAATGCCGACTTAAGTACAGGAAGACTGAGTCTTCCTACTGTCTATGTTTCGAGCGTTACCTGTGTCACGAGTTTCACATTCCAAAGCACCTCTGCAGGTTTACTGTGTCCCTTGCACCTTCCCATTGACGATGAAACACAGAAATTGCATCGGAATTAAATATAAGAGACACAATGCCGACTTAAGTACAGGAAGACTGAGTCTTCCTACTGTCTATGTTTGCGCGTGTCCTATGTCACCAGTTTTACATTCCGATGCACCTCTGCAGGTTTACTGTATTCCTTGGACCTTCCCATTGCCGATGAAACACAGAAATTGCATTGGAATTAAATATAAGAGACACAATGCCGACTTAAGTACAGGAAGACTAAGTCTTCCTACTGTCTATGTTTGAACGATTCCTGTGTCATCAGATTTACTTTCCGATGCACCTCTGCAGGTTTACTATATCCCTTGGACCTTCCCATTCACGATGAAACACAGAAATTGCATCGTAATTAAATATAAGAGACACAATGCCGACTTAAGTACAGGAAGACTGAGTCTTCCTACTGTCTATGTTTTGATCGTTTCCTGGGTCACCAGTTTTACATTCCGATGCACCTCTGCAGGTTTACTGTATCCCTTGGACCTTCCCATTGACGATGAAACACAGAAATTGCATCGGAATTAAATAAAAGAGACACAACGCCGACTTAAGTACAGGAAGACTGAGTCTTCCTACTGTCTATGTTTTGAGCGTTTCCTGTGTCACTAGTTTTACATTCCGATGCAAATCTGCAGGTTTACTATATCCCTTGGACCTTCCCATTGACGATGAAACACAGAAATTGCATCGGAATTAAATATAAGAGACACAATGCCGACATAAGTACAGGAAGACTGAGTCTTCCTACAGTCTATATTTGAGCGTTTCCTGTGTCACCAGTTTTACATTCTGATGCACCTCTGCAGGTTTGCTGTATCCCTTGTACCTTCCCATTGACGATGAAACACAGAAATTGCATCGGAATTAAATATAAGAGACACAATGCCGACTTAAGTACAGGAAGACTGAGTCTTCCTACTGTCTATGCTTTGAGCGTTTCCTGTGTCACTAGTTTTACATTCCAATGCACCTCTGCAGGTTTACTGTATCCCTTGGACCTTCCCATTGACGATGAAACACCGAAATTGCATCGGGATTGAATATAAGAGACACAATGCCGACTTAAGTACAGGAAGACTGAGTCTTCCTACTGTCTATGTTTTGAGCGTTTCCTGTGTCACTAGTTTTACATTCCGATGCAAATCTGCAGGTTTACTATATCCCTTGGACCTTCCCATTGACGATGAAACACAGAAATTGCATCGGAGTTAGATTTAAGAGACGCAATGCCTACTTAAGCACAGGAAGACTGAGTCTTCCTACTGTCTATAATTTGAGCGTTTCCTGTGTCACCAGTTTTGCATTCCGACGCATCTCTACAAGTTTACTGTATCCCTTGGACCTTCACAGTGACGATGAAACACAGAAATTGCATCGGAATTTAAATATAAGAGTCACATCGCCGACTTAAATACAAGAAAACTGAGTCTTCTTACGGTCTATGTTTTGAGCGTTTCCTGTGTCGCCAGTTTTACATTCCGATGCACCTATGCCGGTTTACTGTATCCCTTGCCCCTTCCCATTGTCGATGAAACACAGAAATCGTATCGGAATTAAATATAAGTGACACAATGCCGACTTAAGTACAGGAAGACTGAGTCTTCCTACTGTCTATGTTTTGAGCGTTTCCTGTGTCACCAGTTTTACATTCCGATGCGCCTCTGCCGGTTTACTATATCCCTTGGACCTTCCCATTGTCGATGAAACACAGAAATCGCATCGGAATTAAATATAAGTGACACAATGCCGACTTAAGTACAGGAAGACTGAGTCTTCCTACTGTCTATGTTTTGAGCGTTTCCTGTGTCACCAGTTTTACATTCTGATGCACCTCTGCAGGTGTACTGTATCCTTTGGACCTTCACAGTGACGATGAAACACAGAAATTGCATCGGAGTTAGATTTAGGAGACACAATGCCTACTTAACACAGGAAGACTGAGTCTTCCTACTGTCTATAATTTGAGCGTTTCCTGTGTCACCAGTTTTGCATTCCGATGCATCTTTACAGGTTTACTGTATCCCTTGGACCTTCACAGTGACGATGAAACACAGAAATTGCATCGGAATTTAAATATAAGAGACACATCGCCGACTTAAGTACAAGAAAACTGAGTCTTCTTACGGTCTATGTTTTGAGCGTTTCCTGTGTCGCCAGTTTTACATTCCGATGCACCTATGCCGGTTTACTGTATCCCTTGCCCCTTCCCATTGTCGATGAAACACAGAAATCGTATCGGAATTAAATATAAGAGACACAATGCCGACTTAAGTACAGGACAACTGAGTCTTCCTACTGTAAATGTTTTGAGCATTCCTGTGTCATCAGTTTTACATTACGATGCACGTCTGCAGGTTATCTGTATCCCTTGGACCTTCCCATTGACGATGAAAAACAGAAATTGCATCGGATTTAAATATAAGAGACACAATGCCGACTTAAGTACAGGAAGACTAAGTCTTCCTACTGTAAATGTTTTGAGCTTTTCCTGTGTCATCAGTTTTACTTTCCGATGTACCTCTGCAGGTTTACTATATCCCTTGGACCTTCCCATTCACGATAAAACACAGAAATTTCATCGGAAGTAAATATAAGAGACACAATGCCGACTATAGTACAGGAAGACTGAGTCTTCCTACTGTCTATGTTTTGAGCGTTTCCTGAGTCACCAGTTTTACATTCCGATGCACCTCTGCAGGTTTCCTGTATCCCTTGGTCCTTCCCATTGACGATGAAAGACAGAAATTGCATCGAAATTAAATATAAGAGACACAATGCCGACTTAAGTACAAATAAACGGTTTTCGTACGGTCAATGTTTTGAGCGTTTCGTGTGTCACCAGTTTTACATTCCGATGCACCTCTGCCGGTTTACAATATCCCTTGGACCTTCCTATTGTCGATGAAACACAGAAATCGCATCGGAATTAAATATAAGAGACACAATGCCGACTTAAGTACAGGAAGACTGAGTCTTCCTACTGTCTATGTTTTGAGCGTTTCCTGTGTCACCAGTTTTACATTCTGATGCACCTCTGCAGGTTTACTGTATCCCTTGGACCTTCCCATTGACGATGAAACACAGAAATTGCATCGGAGTTAAGTTTAAGAGACACAATGCCTACTCAAGCACAGGAAGACTGAGTCTTCCTATTGTCTATAATTTGAGCGTTTTCTGTGTCACCAGTTTTGCATTCCGATGCATCTCTACAGGTTTACTGTATCCCTTGGACCTTCCCATTCACGATGAAACACAGAAATTTCATCGGAAATAAATATAAGAGACACAATGCCGACTTAAGTACAGGAAGACTGAGTCTTCCTACTGTCTATGTTTTGAGCGTTTGCTGTGTCACCAGTTTCACATTCCGATGCACCTCTGTAGGTTTACTGTGTCCCTTGGACCTTCCCATTGACGATGAAACACAGAAATTGCATCGGAATTAAATATAAGAGACACAATGCCGACTTAAGTACAGGAAGACTGAGTCTTCCTACTGTCTATGTTTTGCGCGTTTCCTATGTCACTAGTTTTACATTCCGATTCACCTCTGCAATTTTACTGTTTCTCTTGGACCTTCCCATTGACGATGAAACACAGAAATTGCATCGGAATTAAATATAAGAGACACAATGCGGACTTAAGTACAGGAAGCCAAAGTCTTCCTACTGTCTATGTTTTGAGCTTTTACTGTGTCATCAGTTTTACTTTCCGATGCACCTCTGCAGGTTTACTATATCACTTGGACCTTCCCATTCACGATGAAACACAGAAATTTCATCGGAAAAAAATATAAAGACACAATGCCGACTTTAGTACAGGAAGAATGAGTCTTCCTACTGTCTATGTTTTGAGCGTTTCCTGAGTCACCAGTTTTACATTCCGATGCACCTATGCAGGTTTCCTGTATCCCTTGGACCTTCCCATTGACGATGAAACACAGAAATTGCATCGAAATTAAATATAAGAGACACAATACCGACATAAGTACAAGAAAACAGTCTTCGTACGGTCAATGTTTTGAGCGTTTCCTGTGTCACCAGTTTTACCTTCCGATGCACCTCTGCAGGTTTACTATATCCCTTGGTCCTTCCCATTGTCTATGAAACACAGAAATCGCATCGGAATTAAATATAAGAGACACAATGCCGACTTAAGTACAGGAAGACTGAATCTTCCTACTGTCAATGTTTTGATCGTTTCCTGGGTCACCAGTTTTACATTCCGATGTACCTCTGCAGGTTTACTGTATCCCTTGGACCTTCCCATTGACGATGAAACACAGAAATTGCATCGGAATTATATATAAGAGACACCATGCCGACTTAAGTACAGGAAGACTGAGTCTTCCTACTGTCTATGATTTGAGCGTTTCCTGTGTCACTATTTTTACATTCCGATGCAAATCTGCAGGTTTACTATATCCCTTGGACCTTCCCATTGACGATGAAACACAGAAATTGCATCGGAATTATATATAAGAAACACAATGGCGACTTAAGTACAGGAAGACTGAGTCTTCCTACAGTCTATGTTTTGAGCGTTTCCTGTGTCACCAGTTTTACAATCTGATGCACCTCTGCAGGTTCACTGTATCCCTTGTACCTTCCCATTGACGATGAAACACAGAAATTGCATCGTAATTAAATATAAGAGACACAATGCCGACTTAAGTAGAGGAAGACTGAGTCTTCCTACTGTCTATAATTTGAGCGTTTCCTGTGTCACCAGTTTTATTTTCCGATGCACCTCTACAGGTTTACTGCTTCCCTTGGACCTTCACAGTGACGACGAAACACAGAAATTTTATCGGAAATAAATATAAGAGACACAATGCCGACTTAAGTACAGGAAGACTGAGTCTTCCTACAGTCTATGATTTGAGCGTTTCCTGTGTCACCAGTTTTACATACTGATGCACCTCTGCAGGTTTTCTGTATCCCCTGGACCTTCCCATTGACGATGAAACACAGAAACTGCATCGGAATTAAGTATAAGAGACACAATGCCGACTTAAGTACAGGAAGACTGAGTCTTCCTACTGTCTATGTTTTGAGCACTTCCTGTGTCACCAGTTTTACTTTCTGATGCACCTCTGCAGGTTTACTTTATCCCTTGGACCTTCCCATTCACGATGAAACACAGAAATTTCATCGGAAAAGAATATAAGAGACACAATGCCGACTTTAGTACAGGAAGACTGAGTCTTCCTACTGTCTATGATTTGAGCGTTTCCTGAGTCACCAGTTTTACATTCCGATGCACCTGTGCAGGTTTCCTGTATCCCTTGGACCTTCCCATTGACGATGAAACACAGAAATTGCATCGAAATTAAATATAAGAGACACAATGCCGACATAAGTACAAGAAAACAGTCTTCGTACGGTCAATGTTTTGAGCGTTTCCTGTGTCACCAGTTTTACAATCTGATGCACCTCTGCAGGTTTACTGTATCCCTTGTACCTTCCCATTGACGATGAAACACAGAAATTGCATCGGAATTAAATATAAGAGACACAATGCCGACTTAAGTACAGGAAGACTGAGTCTTCCTACTGTCTATAATTTGAGCGTTTCCTGTGTCACCAGCTTTATTTTCCGATGCACCTCTACAGGTTTACTGTATCCCCTGGACCTTCACAGTGACGACGAAACACAGAAATTTTATCGGAAATAAATATAAGAGACACAATGCCGACTTAAGTATAGGAAGACTGAGTCTTCCTTCTGTCTATGTTTTGAGCGTTTCCTGTGTCACCAGTTTTACATTCCGATGCACCTCTGCAGGTTTACTGTATCCCTTGGACCTTCCCATTGACGATGAAACACAGAAATTGCATCGGAATTAAATATAAGAGACACAATGCCGACTTAAGTACAGGAAGACTGAGTCTTCCTACTGTCTATGTTTTGATCACTTCCTGTGTCACAAGTTTTACTTTCTGATGCACCTCTGCAGGTTTACTGTATCCCTTGGACCTTCACAGTGACGATGAAACAGAAGAAATTGCATCGGCGTTAGATTTAAGAGACACAATGCCTACTTAAGCACAGGAAGACTGAGTCTTCCTACTGTCTATAGCTTGAGCGTTTCCTGTGTCACCAGTTTTGCATTCCGATGCATCTCTACAGGTTTACTGTATCCCTTGGACCTTCCCATTCACGATGAGACACAGAAATTTCATCGGAAATAAATATAAGAGACACAATGCCGACTTAAGTACAGGAAGACTGAGTCTTCCTACTGTCTATGTTTTGAGCGTTTCCTGTGTCACGAGTTTCACATTCCAAAGAACCTCTGCAGGTTTACTGTGTCCCTTGCACCTTCCCATTGACGATGAAACACAGAATTTGCATCGGAATTAAATATAAGAGACACAATGCCGACTTAAGTACAGGAAGACTGAGTCTTCCTACTGTCTATGTTTTGAGCGTTTCCTTTGTCACTAGTTTTACATTCCGATGCAAATCTGCAGGTTTACTATATCCCTTGGACCTTCCCATTGACGATAAAACACAGAAATTGTATCGGAATTAAATATAAGAGACACAATGCCGACTTAAGTACAGGAAGACTGAGTCTTCCTACAGTCTATGTTTTGAGCGTTTCCTGTGTCACCAGTTTTACAATTTGATGCACCTCTACAGGTTTACTGTATCCCTTGTACCTTCCCATTGACGATGAAACACAGAAATTGCATCGGAATTAAATATAAGAGACACAATGCCGACTTAAGTACAGGAAGACTGAGTCTTCCTACTGTCTATAATTTGAGCGTTTCCTGTGTCACCAGTTTTGCATTCCGATGCATCTCTACAGGTTTACTGTATCCCTTGGACCTTCCCATTCACGATGAGACACAGAAATTTCATCGGAAATAAATATAAGAGACACAATGCCGACTTAAGTACAGGAAGACTGAGTATTCCTACTGTCTATGTTTTGAGCGTTTCCTGTGTCACGAGTTTCACATTCCAAAGCACCTCTGCAGGTTTACTGTGTCCCTTGCACCTTCCCATTGACGATGAAACACAGAAATTGCATCGGAATTAAATATAAGAGACACAATGCCGACTTAAGTACAGGAAGACTGAGTCTTCCTACTGTCTATGTTTTGCGCGTATCCTATGTCACTAGTTTTACATTCCGATGCACCTCTGCAATTTTAATGTATCTCTTGGACCTTCCCATTGACGATGAAACACAGAAATTGCATCGGAATTAAATATAAGAGACACAATGCCGACTTAAGTACAGGAAGACTAAGTCTTACTACTGTCTATGTTTTGAGCTTTTCCTGTGTCATCAGTTTTACATTCCGATGCACCTATGCAGGTTTACTATATCCCTTGGACCTTCCCATTCACGATGAAACACAGAAATTTCATCGGAAAAAAATATAAGAGACACAATGCCGACTTTAGTACAGGAAGACTGAGTCTTCCTACTGTCTATTATTTGAGCGTTTCCTGTGTCACCAGTTTTATTTTCCGATGCACCTGTACAGGTTTACTGTATCCCTTGGACCTTCACAGTGACGACGAAACACAGAAATTTTATCGGAAATAAATATAAGAGACACAATGCCGACTTAAGTATAGGAAGACTGAGTCTTCCTTCTGTCTATGTTTTGAGCGTTTCCTGTGTCACCAGTTTTACATTTCGATGCACCTCTGCAGGTTTACTGTATCCCTTGGATCTTCCCATTGACGATGAAACACAGAAATTGCATCGGAATTAAATATAAGAGACACAATGCCGACTTAAGTACAGGAAGACTGAGTCTTCCTACTGTCTATGTTTTGCGCGTATCGTATGTCACTAGTTTTACATTCCGATGCACCTCTGCAATTTTAATGTATCCCTTGGACCTTCCCATAGACGATGAAACACAGAAATTGCATCGGAATTAAATATAAGAGACACAATGCCGACTTAAGTACAGGAAGACTGAGTCTTCCTACTGTCTATGTTTTGAGCGTTTCCTTTGTCACTAGTTTTACATTCCGATGCAAATCTGCAGGTTTACTATATCCCTTGGACCTTCCCATTGACGATAAAACACAGAAATTGTATCGGAATTAAATATAAGAGACACAATGCCGACTTAAGTACAGGAAGACTGAGTCTTCCTACAGTCTATGTTTTGAGCGTTTCCTGTGTCACCAGTTTTACAATTTGATGCACCTCTACAGGTTTACTGTATCCCTTGTACCTTCCCATTGACGATGAAACACAGAAATTGCATCGGAATCAAATATAAGAGACACAATGCCGACTTAAGTACAGGAAGACTGAGTCTTCCTACTGTCTATAATTTGAGCGTTTCCTGTGTCACCAGTTTTGCATTCCGATGCATCTCTACAGGTTTACTGTATCCCTTGGACCTTCCCATTCACGATGAGACACAGAAATTTCATCGGAAATAAATATAAGAGACACAATGCCGACTTAAGTACAGGAAGACTGAGTCTTCCTACTGTCTATGTTTTGAGCGTTTCCTGTGTCACGAGTTTCACATTCCAAAGCACCTCTGCAGGTTTACTGTGTCCCTTGCACCTTCCCATTGACGATGAAACACAGAAATTGCATCGGAATTAAATATAAGAGACACAATGCCGACTTAAGTACAGGAAGACTGAGTCTTCCTACTGTCTATGTTTTGCGCGTATCCTATGTCACTAGTTTTACATTCCGATGCACCTCTGCAATTTTAATGTATCTCTTGGACCTTCCCATTGACGATGAAACACAGAAATTGCATCGGAATTAAATATAAGAGACACAATGCCGACTTAAGTACAGGAAGACTAAGTCTTCCTACTGTCTATGTTTTGAGCTTTTCCTGTGTCATCAGTTTTACTTTCCGATGCACCTATGCAGGTTTACTATATCCCTTGGACCTTCCCATTCACGATGAAACACAGAAATTTCATCGGAAAAAAATATAAGAGACACAATGCCGACTTTAGTACAGGAAGACTGAGTCTTCCTACTGTCTATGATTTGAGCGTTTCCTGAGCCACCAGTTTTACATTCCGATGCACCTATGCAGGTTTCCTGTATCCCTTGGACATTCCCATTGACGATGAAACACAGAAATTGCATCGAAATTAAATATAAGAGACACAATGCCGACTTTAGTACAAGAAAACAGTCTTCGTACGGTCAATGTTTTGAGCGTTTCCTGTGTCACCAGTTTTACCTTCCGATGCACCTCTGCCGGTTTACTATATACCTTGGACCTTCCCATTGTCTATGAAACACAGAAATCGCATCGGAATTAAATATAAGAGACACAATGCCGACTTAAGTACAGGAAGACTGAGTCTTCCTACTGTCTATGTTTTGAGCACTTCCTGTGTCACCAGTTTTACTTTCTGATGCACCTCTGCAGGTTTACTGTATCCCTTGGACCTTCACAGTGACGATGAAACACAGAAATTGCATCGGCGTTAGATTTAAGAGACACAATGCCTACTTAAGCACAGGAAGACTGAGTCTTCCTACTGTCTATAATTTGAGCGTTTCCTGTGTCGCCAGTTTTGCATTCCGATGCATCTCTACAGGTTTACTGTATCCCTTGGACTTTCCCATTCACGGATGAGACACAGAAATTTCATCGGAAATAAATATAAGAGACACAATGCCGACTTAAGTACAGGAAGACTGAGTCTTCCTACTGTCTATGTTTTGAGCGTTTCCTGTGTCACGAGTTTCACATTCCAAAGCACCTCTGCAGGTTTACTGTGTCCCTTGCACCTTCCCATTGACGATGAAACACAGAAATTGCATCGGAATTAAATATAAGAGACACAATGCCGACTTAAGTACAGGAAGACTGAGTCTTCCTAGTGTCTATGTTTTGCGCGTATCCTATGTCACCAGTTTTACATTCCGATGCAACTCTGCAGGTTTACTGTATTCCTTGGACCTTCCCATTGACGATGAAACACAGAAATTGCATCGAAATTAAATATAAGAGACACAATGCCGACTTTAGTACAAGAAAACAGTCTTCGTACGGTCAATGTTTTGAGCGTTTCCTGTGTCACCAGTTTTACCTTCCGATGCACCTCTGCAGGTTTACTATATCCCTTGGACCTTCCCATTCACGATGAAACACAGAAATTTCATCGGAAATAAATATAAGAGACACAATGCTGACTTAAGTACAGGAAGACTGAGTCTTCCTACTGTCTATGTTTTGATCGTTTCCTGGGTCACCAGTTTTACATTCCGATGCACCTCTGCAGGTTTACTGTATCCCTTGGACCTTCCCATTGACGATGAAACACAGAAATTGCATCGGAATTAAATATAAGAGACACAACGCTGACTTAGGTACAGGAAGACTGAGTCTTCCTACTGTCTATGTTTTGAGCGTTTCCTGTGTCACTAGTTTTACATTCCGATGCAAATCTGCAGGTTTACTATATCCCTTGGACCTTCCCATTGACGATGAAACACAGAAATTGCATCAGAATTAAATATAAGAGACACAATGCCGACATAAGTACAGGAAGACTGAGTCTTCCTACAGTCTATGTTTTGAGCGTTTCCTGTGTCACCAGTTTTACATTCTGATGCACCTCTGCAGGTTTACTGTATCCCTTGTACCTTCCCATTGACGATGAAACACAGAAATTGCATCGGAATTAAATATAAGAGACACAATGCCGACTTAAGTACAGGAAGACTGAGTCTTCCTACTGTCTATGCTTTGAGCGTTTCCTGTGTCACTAGTTTTACATTCCGATGCACCTCTGCAGGTTTACTGTATCCCTTGGACCTTCCCATTGACGATGAAACACCGAAATTGCATCGGGATTGAATATAAGAGACACAATGCCGACTTAAGTACAGGAAGACTGAGTCTTCCTACTGTCTATGTTTTGAGCGTTTCCTGTGTCACTAGTTTTACATTCCGATGCAAATCTGCAGGTTTACTATATCCCGTGGACCTTCCCATTGACGATGAAACACAGAAATTGCATCGGAGTTAGATTTAAGAGACGCAATGCCTACTTAAGCACAGGAAGACTGAGTCTTCCTACTGTCTATAATTTGAGCGTTTCCTGTGTCACCAGTTTTGCATTCCGACGCATCTCTACAGGTTTACTGTATCTCTTGGACCTTAACAGTGACGATGAAACACAGAAATTGCATCGGAATTTAAATATAAGAGACACATCGCCGACTTAAGTACAAGAAAACTGAGTCTTCTTACGGTCTATGTTTTGGGCGTTTCCTGTGTCGCCAGTTTTACATTCCGATGCACCTATGCCGGTTTACTGTGTCCCTTGCCCCTTCCCATTGTCGATGAAACACAGAAATCGTATCGGAATTAAATATAAGAGACACAATGCCGACTTAAGTACAGGAAGAATGAGTCTTCCTACTGTCTATGTTTTGAGCATTCCTGTGTCATCAGTTTTGCATTCCGATGCACGTCTGCAGGTTTACTGTATCCCTTGGATCTTCCCATTGACGATGAAACACAGAAATTGCATCGGAATTAAATATAAGAGACACAATGCCGACTTAAGTACAGGAAGACTGAGTCTTCCTACTGTCTATGTTTTGCGCGTATCCTATGTCACTAGTTTTACATTCCGATGCACCTCTGCAATTTTAATGTATCCCTTGGACCTTCCCATTGACGATGAAACACAGAAATTGCATCGGAATTAAATATAAGAGACACAATGCCGACTTAAGTACAGGAAGACTGAGTCTTCCTACTGTCTATGTTTTGAGCGTTTCCTTTGTCACTAGTTTTACATTCCGATGCAAATCTGCAGGTTTACTATATCCCTTGGACCTTCCCATTGACGATAAAACACAGAAATTGTATCGGAATTAAATATAAGAGACACAATGCCGACTTAAGTACAGGAAGACTGAGTCTTCCTACAGTCTATGTTTTGAGCGTTTCCTGTGTCACCAGTTTTACAATTTGATGCACCTCTACAGGTTTACTGTATCCCTTGGACCTTCCCATTCACGATGAGACACAGAAATTTCATCGGAAATAAATATAAGAGACACAATGCCGACTTAAGTACAGGAAGACTGAGTCTTCCTCCTGTCTATGTTTTGAGCGTTTCCTGTGTCACGAGTTTCACATTCCAAAGCACCTCTGCAGGTTTACTGTGTCCCTTGCACCTTCCCATTGACGATGAAACACAGAAATTGCATCGGAATTAAATATAAGAGACACAATGCCGACTTAAGTACAGGAAGACTGAGTCTTCCTACTGTCTATGTTTTGCGCGTATCCTATGTCACTAGTTTTACATTCCGATGCACCTCTGCAATTTTAATGTATCTCTTGGACCTTCCCATTGACGATGAAACACAGAAATTGCATCGGAATTAAATATAAGAGACACAATGCCGACTTAAGTACAGGAAGACTAAGTCTTCCTACTGTCTATGTTTTGAGCTTTTCCTGTGTCATCAGTTTTACTTTCCGATGCACCTATGCAGGTTTACTATATCCCTTGGACCTTCCCATTCACGATGAAACACAGAAATTTCATCGGAAAAAAATATAAGAGACACAATGCCGACTTTAGTACAGGAAGACTGAGTCTTCCTACTGTCTATGATTTGAGCGTTTCCTGAGCCACCAGTTTTACATTCCGATGCACCTATGCAGGTTTCCTGTATCCCTTGGACATTCCCATTGACGATGAAACACAGAAATTGCATCGAAATTAAATATAAGAGACACAATGGCGACTTAAGTACAAGAAAACAGTCTTCGTACGGTCAATGTTTTGAGCGTTTCCTGTGTCACCAGTTTTACCTTCCGATGCACCTCTGCCGGTTTACTATATACCTTGGACCTTCCCATTGTCTATGAAACACAGAAATCGCATCGGAATTAAATATAAGAGACACAATGCCGACTTAAGTACAGGAAGACTGAGTCTTCCTACTGTCTATGTTTTGAGCACTTCCTGTGTCACCAGTTTTACTTTCTGATGCACCTCTGCAGGTTTACTGTATCCCTTGGACCTTCACAGTGACGATGAAACACAGAAATTGCATCGGCGTTAGATTTAAGAGACACAATGCCTACTTAAGCACAGGAAGACTGAGTCTTCCTACTGTCTATAATTTGAGCGTTTCCTGTGTCACCAGTTTTGCATTCCGATGCATCTCTACAGGTTTACTGTATCCCTTGGACTTTCCCATTCACGGATGAGACACAGAAATTTCATCGGAAATAAATATAAGAGACACAATGCCGACTTAAGTACAGGAAGACTGAGTCTTCCTACTGTCTATGTTTTGAGCGTTTCCTGTGTCACGAGTTTCACATTCCAAAGCACCTCTGCAGGTTTACTGTGTCCCTTGCACCTTCCCATTGACGATGAAACACAGAAATTGCATCGGAATTAAATATAAGAGACACAATGCCGACTTAAGTACAGGAAGACTGAGTCTTCCTAGTGTCTATGTTTTGCGCGTATCCTATGTCACCAGTTTTACATTCCGATGCACCTCTGCAGGTTTACTGTATTCCTTGGACCTTCCCATTGACGATGAAACACAGAAATTGCATTGGAATTAAATATAAGAGACACATTGCCGACTTAAGTACAGGAAGACTAAGTCTTCCTACTGTCTATGTTTGAACGATTCCTGTATCATCAGATTTACTTTCCGATGCACCTCTGCAGGTTTACTATATCCCTTGGACCTTCCCATTCACGATGAAACACAGAAATTTCATCGGAAATAAATATAAGAGACACAATGCCGACTTTAGTACAGGAAGACTGAGTCTTCCTACTGTCTATGCTTTGAGCGTTTCCTGTGTCACCAGTTTTACATTCTGATGCACCTCTGCAGGTTTACTGTATCCCTTGTACCTTCCCATTGACGATGAAACACAGAAATTGCATCGGAATTAAATATAAGAGACACAATGCCGACTTAAGTACAGGAAGACTGAGTCTTCCTACTGTCTATGCTTTGAGCGTTTCCTGTGTCACTAGTTTTACATTCCGATGCACCTCTGCAGGTTTACTGTATCCCTTGGACCTTCCCATTGACGATGAAACACCGAAATTGCATCGGGATTGAATATAAGAGACACAATGCCGACTTAAGTACAGGAAGACTGAGTCTTCCTACTGTCTATGTTTTGAGCATTTCCTGTGTCACTAGTTTTACATTCCGATGCAAATCTGCAGGTTTACTATATCCCTTGGACCTTCCCATTGACGATGAAACACAGAAATTGCATCGGAGTTAGATTTAAGAGACGCAATGCCTACTTAAGCACAGGAAGACTGAGTCTTCCTACTGTCTATAATTTGAGCGTTTCCTGTGTCACCAGTTTTGCATTCCGACGCATCTCTACAGGTTTACTGTATCTCTTGGACCTTAACAGTGACGATGAAACACAGAAATTGCATCGGAATTTAAATATAAGAGACACATCGCCGACTTAAGTACAAGAAAACTGAGTCTTCTTACGGTCTATGTTTTGGGCGTTTCCTGTGTCGCCAGTTTTACATTCCGATGCACCTATGCCGGTTTACTGTGTCCCTTGCCCCTTCCCATTGTCGATGAAACACAGAAATAGTATCGGAATTAAATATAAGAGACACAATGCCGACTTAAGTACAGGAAGAATGAGTCTTCCTACTGTCTATGTTTTGAGCATTCCTGTGTCATCAGTTTAGCATTCCGATGCACGTCTGCAGGTTTACTGTATCCCTTGGACCTTCCCATTGACGATGAAACACAGAAATTGCATCGGATTTAAATATAAGAGACACGATGTCGACTTAAGTACAGGATGACTAAGTCTTCCTACTGTCTATGTTTTGAGCTTTTCCTGTGTCATCAGTTTTACATTCCGATGCACCTCTGCAGGTTTACTATATCCCTTGGACCTTCCCATTCACGATGAAACACAGAAATTTCATCGGAAAAAAATATAAGAGACACAATGCCGACTTTAGTACAGGAAGACTGACTCTTCCTACTGTCTATGTTTTGAGCGTTTCCTGCGTCACCAGTTTTACATCCCGATGCACCTCTGCAGGTTTCCTGTATCCCTTGGACATTCCCATTGACGATGAAACACAGAAATTGCATCGAAATTAAATATAAGAGACCCAATGCCGACTTAAGTACAGGAAGACTGAGTCTTTCTACTATAAATGTTTTGAGCATTCCTGTGTCATCAGTTTTACATTACGATGCACGTCTGCAGGTTAACTGTATCCCTTGGACCTTCCCATTGACGATGAAAAACAGAAATTGCATCGGATTTAAATATAAGAGACACAATGCCGACTTAAGTACAGGAAGACGAAGTCTTCCTACTGTAACTGTTTTGAGCTTTTCCTGTGTCATCAGTTTTACTTTCCGATGTACCTCTGCAGGTTTACTATATCCCTTGGACCTTCCCATTGTCGATGAAACACAGAAATCGCATCGGAATTAAATATAAGTGACACAATGCCGACTTAAGTACAGGAAGACTGAGTCTTCCTACCGTCTATGTTTTGAGCGTTTCCTGTGTCACCAGTTTCACATTCCGATGCACCTCTGTAGGTTTACTGTGTCCCTTGGACCTTCCCATTGACGATGAAACACAGAAATTGCATCGGAATTAAATATAAGAGACACAATGCCGACTTAAGTACAGGAAGACTGAGTCTTCCTACTGTCTATGTTTTGCGCGTTTCCTATGTCACTAGTTTTACATTCCGATTCACCTCTGCAATTTTACTGTATCTCTTGGACCTTCCCATTGACGATGAAACACAGAAATTGCATCGGAATTAAATATAAGAGACACAATGCGGACTTAAGTACAGGAAGACTAAGTCTTCCTACTGTCTATGTTTTGAGCTTTTACTGTGTCATCAGTTTTACTTTCCGATGCACCTCTGCAGGTTTACTATATCACTTGGACCTTCCCATTCACGATGAAACACAGAAATTTCATCGGAAAAAAATATAAAGACACAATGCCGACTTTAGTACAGGAAGAATGAGTCTTCCTACTGTCTATGTTTTGAGCGTTTCCTGAGTCACCAGTTTTACATTCCGGTGCACCTATGCAGGTTTCCTGTATCCCTTGGACCTTCCCATTGACGATGAAACACAGAAATTGCATCGAAATTAAATATAAGAGACACAATGCCGACATAAGTACAAGAAAACAGTCTTCGTACGGTCAATGTTTTGAGCGTTTCCTGTGACACCAGTTTTACCTTCCGATGCACCTCTGCAGGTTTACTATATCCCTTGGTCCTTCCCATTGTCTATGAAACACAGAAATCGCATCGGAATTAAATATAAGAGACACAATGCCGACTTAAGTACAGGAAGACTGAATCTTCCTACTGTCTATGTTTTGATCGTTTCCTGGGTCACCAGTTTTACATTCCGATGCACCTCTGCAGGTTTACTGTATCCCTTGGACCTTCCCATTGACGATGAAACACAGAAATTGCATCGGAATTATATATAAGAGACACCATGCCGACTTAAGTACAGGAAGACTGAGTCTTCCTACTGTCTATGATTTGAGCGTTTCCTGTGTCACTATTTTTACATTCCGATGCAAATCTGCAGGTTTACTATATCCCTTGGACCTTCCCATTGACGATGAAACACAGAAATTGCATCGGAATTAAATATAAGAAACACAATGCCGACTTAAGTACAGGAAGACTGAGTCTTCCTACAGTCTATGTTTTGAGCGTTTCCTGTGTCACCAGTTTTACAATCTGATGCACCTCTGCAGGTTTACTGTATCCCTTGTACCTTCCCATTGACGATGAAACACAGAAATTGCATCGTAATTAAATATAAGAGACACAATGCCGACTTAAGTACAGGAAGACTGAGTCTTCCTACTGTCTATAATTTGAGCGTTTCCTGTGTCACCAGTTTTATTTTCCGATGCACCTCTACAGGTTTACTGTATCCCTTGGACCTTCACAGTGATGACGAAACACAGAAATTTTATCGGAAATAAATATAAGAGACACAATGCCGACTTAAGTATAGGAAGACTGAGTCTTCCTTCTGTCTATGATTTGAGCGTTTCCTGTGTCACCAGTTTTACATACTGATGCAACTCTGCAGGTTTACTGTATCCCTTGGACCTTCCCATTGACGATGAAACACAGAAACTGCATCGGAATTAAATATAAGAGACACAATGCCGACTTAAGTACAGGAAGACTGAGTCTTCCTACTGTCTATGTTTTGAGCACTTCCTGTGTCACCAGTTTTACTTTCTGATGCACCTCTGCAGGTTTACTTTATCCCTTGGACCTTCCAATTCACGATGAAACACAGAAATTTCATCGGAAAAGAATATAAGAGACACAATGCCGACTTTAGTACAGGAAGACTGAGTCTTCCTACTGTCTATGATTTGAGCGTTTCCTGAGTCACCAGTTTTACATTCCGATGCACCTATGCAGGTTTCCTGTATCCCTTGGACCTTCCCATTGACGATGAAACACAGAAATTGCATCGAAATTAAATATAAGAGACACAATGCCGACTTAAGTACAAGAAAACAGTCTTCGTACGGTCAATGTTTTGAGCGTTTCCTGTGTCACCAGTTTTACCGTCCGATGCACCTCTGCCGGTTTAATATATCCCTTGGACCTTCCCATTGTCTATGAAACACAGAAATCGCATCGGAATTAAATATAAGAGACATAATGCCGACTTAAGTAAGGGAAGACTGAGTCTTCCTACTGTCTATGTATTGAGCGATTTGTGTGTCACCAGTTTTACATTCTGATGCACCTCTGCAGGTTTACTGTATCCACTGGACCTTCCCATTGACGATGAAACACAGAAATTGCATTGGATAAAATATAAGAGACACAATGCCGACTTAAGTACAGGAAGACTAAGTCTTCCTACTGTCTATGTTTGAACGATTCCTGTGTCATCAGTTTTACTTTCCGATGCACCTCTGCATTTTTACTATATCCCTTGGACCTTCCCATTCACGATGAAACACAGAAATTTCGTCGGAAATAAGTATAAGAGACACAATGCTGACTTAAGTACAGGAAGACTGAGTCTTCCTACTGTCTATGTTTTGTTCGTTTCCTGGGTCACCAGTTTTACATTCCGATGCACCTCTGCAGGTTTACTGTATCCCTTGGACCTTCCCATTGACGATGAAACACAGAAATTTTATCGGAATGAAATATAAGAGACACAATGCCGACTTAAGTACAGGAAGACTGAGTCTTCCTACTGTCTATGTTTTGCGCGTTTCCTATGTCACTAGTTTTACATTCCGATTCACCTCTGCAATTTTACTGTATCTCTTGGACCTTCCCATTGACGATGAAACACAGAAATTGCATCGGAATTAAATATAAGAGACACAATGCCGACATAAGTACAGGAAGACTAAGTCTTCCTACTGTCTATGTTTTGAGCTTTTCCTGTGTCATCAGTTTTTCTTTCCGATGCACCTCTGCCGGTTTACTGTATCCCTTGGACCTTCCCATTGACGAAGAAACACAGAAATTGCATCGGAATTAAATATAAGAGACACAATACCGACATAAGTACAGGAAGAGTGAGTCTTCCTACTGTCTATAATTTGAGCGTTTCCTGCGTCACCAGTTTTATTTTCCGATGCACCTCTACAGGTTTACTGTATCCCTTGGACCTTCACAGTGACGACGAAACACAGAAATTTTATCGGAAATAAATATAAGAGACACAATGCCGACGTAAGTATAGGAAGACTAAGTCTTCCTTCTGTCTATGTTTTGAGCGTTTCCTGTGTCACCAGTTTTACATTCCGATGCACCTCTGCAGGTTTACTGTATCCCTTGGACCTTCCCATTGACGATAAAACACAGAAATTGCATCGGAATTAAATATAAGTGACACAATGCCGACTTAAGTACAGGAAGACTGAGTCTTCCTACTGTCTATGTTTTGAGCGTTTCCTGTGTCACCAGTTTCACATTCCGATGAACCTCTGTAGGTTTACTGTGTCCCTTGGACCTTCCCATTGACGATGAAACACAGAATTTGCATCGGAATTAAATACAAGAGACACAATGCCGACTTAAGTACAGGAAGACTGAGTCTTCCTACTGTCTATGTTTTGCGCGTTTCCTATGTCACTAGTTTTACATTCCGATTCACCTCTGCAATTTTACTGTATCTCTTGGACCTTCCCATTGACGATGAAACGCAGAAATTGCATCGGAATTAAATATAAGAGACACAATGCGGACTTAAGTACAGGAAGACTAAGTCTTCCTACTGTCTATGTTTTGAGCTTTTACTGTGTCATCAGTTTTACTTTCCGATGCACCTCTGCAGGTTTACTATATCACTTGGACCTTCCCATTCACGATGAAACACAGAAATTTCATCGGAAAAAAATATAAAGACACAATGCCGACTTTAGTACAGGAAGAATGAGTCTTCCTACTGTCTATGTTTTGAGCGTTTCCTGAGTCACCAGTTTTACATTCCGATGAGCCTATGCAGGTTTCCTGTATCCCTTGGACCTTCCCATTGACGATGAAACACAGAAATTGCATCGAAATTAAATATAAGAGACACAATGCCGACATAAGTACAAGAAAACAGTCTTCGTACGGTCAATGTTTTGAGCGTTTCCTGTGTCACCAGTTTTACCTTCCGATGCACCTCTGCAGGTTTACTATATCCCGTGGTCCTTCCCATTGTCTATGAAACACAGAAATCGCATCGGAATTAAATATAAGAGACACAATGCCGACTTAAGTAGGGGAAGACTGAATCTTCCTACTGTCTATGTTTTGATCGTTTCCTGGGTCACCAGTTTTACATTCCGATGCACCTCTGCAGGTTTACTGTATCCCTTGGACCTTCCCATTGACGATGAAACACAGAAATTGCATCGGAATTATATATAAGAGACACCATGCCGACTTAAGTACAGGAAGACTGAGTCTTCCTACTGTCTATGATTTGAGCGTTTCCTGTGTCACTATTTTTACATTCCGATGCAAATCTGCAGGTTTACTATATCCCTTGGACCTTCCCATTGACGATGAAACACAGAAATTGCATCGGAATTAAATATAAGAAACACAATGCCGACTTAAGTACAGGAAGACTGAGTCTTCATACAGTCTATGTTTTGAGTGTTTCCTGTGTCACCAGTTTTACAATCTGATGCACCTCTGCAGGTTTACTGTATCCCTTGTACCTTCCCATTGACGATGAAACACAGAAATTGCATCGTAATTAAATATAAGAGACACAATGCCGACTTAAGTACAGGAAGACTGAGTCTTCCTACTGTCTATAATTTGAGCGTTTCCTGTGTCACCAGTTTTATTTTCCGATGCACCTCTACAGGTTTACTGTATCCCTTGGACCTTCACAGTGACGACGAAACACAGAAATTTTATCGGAAATAAATATAAGAGACACAATGCCGACTTAAGTACAGGAAGACTGAGTCTTCCTACTGTCTATGTTTTGAGCACTTCCTGTGTCACCAGTTTTACTTTCTGATGCACCTCTGCAGGTTTACTTTATCCCTTGGACCTTCCCATTCACGATGAAACACAGAAATTTCATCGGAAAAGAATATAAGAGACACAATGCCGACTTTAGTACAGGAAGACTGAGTCTTCCTACTGTCTATGATTTGAGCGTTTCCTGAGTCACCAGTTTTACATTCCGATGCACATATGCAGGTTTCCTGTATCCCTTGGACCTTCCCATTGACGATGAAACACAGAAATTGCATCGAAATTAAATATAAGAGACACAATGCCGACTGAAGTACGAGAAAACAGTCTTCGTACGGTCAATGTTTTGAGCGTTTCCTGTGTCACCAGTTTTACCGTCCGATGCACCTCTGCCGGTTTAATATATCCCTTGGACCTTCCCATTGTCTATGAAACACAGAAATCGCATCGGAATTAAATATAAGAGACATAATGCCGACTTCAGTAAGGGAAGACTGAGTCTTCCTACTGTCTATGTATTGAGCGATTTGTGTGTCACCAGTTTTACATTCTGATGCACCTCTGCAGGTTTACTGTATCCATTGGACCTTCCCATTGACGATGAAACACAGAAATTGCATTGGAGTAAAATATAAGAGACACAATGCCGACTTAAGTACAGGAAGACTAAGTCTTCCTACTGTCTATGTTTGAACGATTCCTGTGTCATCAGTTTTACTTTCCGATGCACCTCTGCAGGTTTACTATATCCCTTGGACCTTCCCATTCACGATGAAACACAGAAATTTCGTCGGAAATAAATATAAGAGACACAATGCTGACTTAAGTACAGGAAGACTGAGTCTTCCTACTGTCTATGTTTTGTTCGTTTCCTGTGTCACCAGTTTTACATTCCGATGCACCTCTGCAGGTTTACTGTATCCCTTGGACCTTCCCATTGACGATGAAACACAGAAATTTTATCGGAATGAAATATAAGAGACACAATGCCGACTTAAGTACAGGAAGACTGAGTCTTCCTACTGTCTATGTTTTGCGCGTTTCCTATGTCACTAGTTTTACATTCCGATTCACCTCTGCAATTTTACTGTATCTCTTGGACCTTCCCATTGACGATGAAACACAGAAATTGCATCGGAATTAAATATAAGAGACACAATTCCGACATAAGTACAGGAAGACTAAGTCTTCCTACTGTCTATGTTTTGAGCTTTTCCTGTGTCATCAGTTTTACTTTCCGATGCACCTCTGCCGGTTTACTGTATCCCTTGGACCTTCCCATTGACGATGAAACACAGAAATTGCATCGGAATTAAATATAAGAGACACAATACCGACTTAAGTACAAGAAGAGTGAGTCTTCCTACTGTCTATAATTTGAGCGTTTCCTGCGTCACCAGTTTTATTTTCCGATGCACCTCTACAGGTTTACTGTATCCCTTGGACCTTCACAGTGACGACGAAACACAGAAATTTTATCGGAAATAAATATAAGAGACACAATGCCGACGTAAGTATAGGAAGACTGAGTCTTCCTTCTGTCTATGTTTTGAGCGTTTCCTGTGTCACCAGTTTTACATTCCGATGCACCTCTGCAGGTTTACTGTATCCCTTGGACCTTCCCATTGACGATGAAACACAGAAATTGCATCGGAATTAAATATAAGTGACACAATGCCGACTTAAGTACAGGAAGACTGAGTCTTCCTACTGTCTATGTTTTGAGCGTTTCCTGTGTCACCAGTTTCACATTCCGATGCACCTCTGTAGGTTTACTGTGTCCCTTGGACCTTCCCATTGACGATGAAACACAGAATTTGCATCGGAATTAAATATAAGAGACACAATGCCGACTTAAGTACAGGAAGACTGAGTCTTCCTACTGTCTATGTTTTGCGCGTTTCCTATGTCACTAGTTTTACATTCCGATTCACCTCTGCAATTTTACTGTATCTCTTGGACCTTCCCATTGACGATGAAACGCAGAAATTGCATCGGAATTAAATATAAGAGACACAATGCGGACTTAAGTACAGGAAGACTAAGTCTTCCTACTGTCTATGTTTTGAGCTTTTACTGTGTCATCAGTTTTACTTTCCGATGCACCTCTGCAGGTTTACTATATCACTTGGACCTTCCCATTCACGATGAAACACAGAAATTTCATCGGAAAAAAATATAAAGACACAATGCCGACTTTAGTACAGGAAGAATGAGTCTTCCTACTGTCTATGTTTTGAGCGTTTCCTGAGTCACCAGTTTTACATTCCGATGAGCCTATGCAGGTTTCCTGTATCCCTTGGACCTTCCCATTGACGATGAAACACAGAAATTGCATCGAAATTAAATATAAGAGACACAATGCCGACATAAGTACAAGAAAACAGTCTTCGTACGGTCAATGTTTTGAGCGTTTCCTGTGTCACCAGTTTTACCTTCCGATGCACCTCTGCAGGTTTACTATATCCCGTGGTCCTTCCCATTGTCTATGAAACACAGAAATCGCATCGGAATTAAATATAAGAGACACAATGCCGACTTAAGTAGGGGAAGACTGAATCTTCCTACTGTCTATGTTTTGATCGTTTCCTGGGTCACCAGTTTTACATTCCGATGCACCTCTGCAGGTTTACTGTATCCCTTGGACCTTCCCATTGACGATGAAACACAGAAATTGCATCGGAATTATATATAAGAGACACCATGCCGACTTAAGTACAGGAAGACTGAGTCTTCCTACTGTCTATGATTTGAGCGTTTCCTGTGTCACTATTTTTACATTCCGATGCAAATCTGCAGGTTTACTATATCCCTTGGACCTTCCCATTGACGATGAAACACAGAAATTGCATCGGAATTAAATATAAGAAACACAATGCCGACTTAAGTACAGGAAGACTGAGTCTTCCTACAGTCTATGTTTTGAGTGTTTCCTGTGTCACCAGTTTTACAATCTGATGCACCTCTGCAGGTTTACTGTATCCCTTGTACCTTCCCATTGACGATGAAACACAGAAATTGCATCGTAATTAAATATAAGAGACACAATGCCGACTTAAGTACAGGAAGACTGAGTCTTCCTACTGTCTATAATTTGAGCGTTTCCTGTGTCACCAGTTTTATTTTCCGATGCACCTCTACAGGTTTACTGTATCCCTTGGACCTTCACAGTGACGACGAAACACAGAAATTTTATCGGAAATAAATATAAGAGACACAATGCCGACTTAAGTATAGGAAGACTGAGTCTTCCTTCTGTCTATGATTTGAGCGTTTCCTGTGTCACCAGTTTTACATACTGATGCAACTCTGCAGGTTTACTGTATCCCTTGGACCTTCCCATTGACGATGAAACACAGAAACTGCATCGGAATTAAATATAAGAGACACAATGCCGACTTAAGTACAGGAAGACTGAGTCTTCCTACTGTCTATGTTTTGAGCACTTCCTGTGTCACCAGTTTTACTTTCTGATGCACCTCTGCAGGTTTACTTTATCCCTTGGACCTTCCCATTCACGATGAAACACAGAAATTTCATCGGAAAAGAATATAAGAGACACAATGCCGACTTTAGTACAGGAAGACTGAGTCTTCCTACTGTCTATGATTTGAGCGTTTCCTGAGTCACCAGTTTTACATTCCGATGCACCTATGCAGGTTTCCTGTATCCCTTGGACCTTCCCATTGACGATGAAACACAGAAATTGCATCGAAATTAAATATAAGAGACACAATGCCGACTGAAGTACGAGAAAACAGTCTTCGTACGGTCAATGTTTTGAGCGTTTCCTGTGTCACCAGTTTTACCGTCCGATGCACCTCTGCCGGTTTAATATATCCCTTGGACCTTCCCATTGTCTATGAAACACAGAAATCGCATCGGAATTAAATATAAGAGACATAATGCCGACTTCAGTAAGGGAAGACTGAGTCTTCCTACTGTCTATGTATTGAGCGATTTGTGTGTCACCAGTTTTACATTCTGATGCACCTCTGCAGGTTTACTGTATCCATTGGACCTTCCCATTGACGATGAAACACAGAAATTGCATTGGAGTAAAATATAAGAGACACAATGCCGACTTAAGTACAGGAAGACTAAGTCTTCCTACTGTCTATGTTTGAACGATTCCTGTGTCATCAGTTTTACTTTCCGATGCACCTCTGCAGGTTTACTATATCCCTTGGACCTTCCCATTCACGATGAAACACAGAAATTTCGTCGGAAATAAATATAAGAGACACAATGCTGACTTAAGTACAGGAAGACTGAGTCTTCCTACTGTCTATGTTTTGTTCGTTTCCTGTGTCACCAGTTTTACATTCCGATGCACCTCTGCAGGTTTACTGTATCCCTTGGACCTTCCCATTGACGATGAAACACAGAAATTTTATCGGAATGAAATATAAGAGACACAATGCCGACTTAAGTACAGGAAGACTGAGTCTTCCTACTGTCTATGTTTTGCGCGTTTCCTATGTCACTAGTTTTACATTCCGATTCACCTCTGCAATTTTACTGTATCTCTTGGACCTTCCCATTGACGATGAAACACAGAAATTGCATCGGAATTAAATATAAGAGACACAATGCCGACATAAGTACAGGAAGACTAAGTCTTCCTACTGTCTATGTTTTGAGCTTTTCCTGTGTCATCAGTTTTACTTTCCGATGCACCTCTGCCGGTTTACTGTATCCCTTGGACCTTCCCATTGACGATGAAACACAGAAATTGCATCGGAATTAAATATAAGAGACACAATACCGACTTAAGTACAAGAAGAGTGAGTCTTCCTACTGTCTATAATTTGAGCGTTTCCTGCGTCACCAGTTTTATTTTCCGATGCACCTCTACAGGTTTACTGTATCCCTTGGACCTTCACAGTGACGACGAAACACAGAAATTTTATCGGAAATAAATATAAGAGACACAATGCCGACGTAAGTATAGGAAGACTGAGTCTTCCTTCTGTCTATGTTTTGAGCGTTTCCTCTGTCACCAGTTTTACATTCCGATGCACCTCTGCAGGTTTACTGTATCCCTTGGACCTTCCCATTGACGATGAAACACAGAAATTGCATCGGAATTAAATATAAGAGACACAATGCCGACTTAAGTACAGGAAGACTGAGTCTTAATACTGTCTATGTTTTGAGCACTTCCTGTGTCACCAGTTTTACTTTCTGATGCACCTCTGCAGGTTTACTGTATCCCTTGCACCTTCAGAGTGACGATGAAACACAGAAATTGCATCGGAGTTAGTTTTAAGAGACACAATGCCTACTTAAGCACAGGAAGACTGAGTCTTCCTACTGTCTATAATTTGAGCGTTTCCTGTGTCACCAGTTTTGCATTCCGATGCATCTCTACAGGTTTACTGTATCCCTTGGACCTTCCCATTCACGATGAAACACAGAAATTTCATCGGAAATAAATATTAGAGACACAATACCGACTTAAGTACAGGAAGACTGAGTCTTCCTACAGTCTATGTTTTGAGCGTTTCCTGTGTCACCAGTTTCACAATTTGATGCACCTCTACAGGTTTACTGTATCCCTTGTACCTTCCCATTGACGATGAAACACAGAAATTGCATCGGAATTAAATATAAGAGACACAATGCCGACTTAAGTACAGGAAGGCTGAGTCTTCCTACTGTCTATAATTTGAGCGTTTCCTGTGTCACCAGTTTTGCATTCCGATGCATCTCTACAGGTTTACTGTATCCCTTGGACCTTCCCATTCACGATGAGACACAGAAATTTCATCGGAAATAAATATAAGAGACACAATGCCGACTTAAGTACTGGAAGACTGAGTCTTCCTCCTGTCTATGTTTTGAGCGTTTCCTGTGTCACGAGTTTCACATTCCAAAGCACCTCTGCAGGTTTACTGTGTCCCTTGGACCTTCCCATTGACGATGAAACATAGAAATTGCATCGGAATTAAATATAAGAGACACAATGCCGACTTAAGTACAGGAAGACTGAGTCTTCCTACTGTCTATGTTTTTAGCGTTTCCTGAGCCACCAGTTTTACATTCCGATGCACCTATGCAGGTTTCCTGTATCCCTTGGACATTCCCATTGACGATGAAACACAGAAATTGCATCGAAATTAAATATAAGAGACACAATGGCGACTTAAGTACAAGAAAACAGTCTTCGTACGGTCAATGTTTTGAGCGTTTCCTGTGTCACCAGTTTTACCTTCCGATGCACCTCTGCCGGTTTACTATATACCTTGGACCTTCCCATTGTCTATGAAACACAGAAATCGCATCGGAATTAAATATAAGAGACACAATGCCGACTTAAGTACAGGAAGACTGAGTCTTCCTACTGTCTATGTTTTGAGCACTTCCTGTGTCACCAGTTTTACTTTCTGATGCACCTCTGCAGGTTTACTGTATCCCTTGGACCTTCACAGTGACGATGAAACACAGAAATTGCATCGGCGTTAGATTTAAGAGACACAATGCCTACTTAAGCACAGGAAGACTGAGTCTTCCTACTGTCTATAATTTGAGCGTTTCCTGTGTCACCAGTTTTGCATTCCGATGCATCTCTACAGGTTTACTGTATCCCTTGGACTTTCCCATTCACGGATGAGACACAGAAATTTCATCGGAAATAAATATAAGAGACACAATGCCGACTTAAGTACAGGAAGACTGAGTCTTCCTACTGTCTATGTTTTGAGCGTTTCCTGTGTCACGAGTTTCACATTCCAATGCACCTCTGCAGGTTTACTGTGTCCCTTGCACCTTCCCATTGACGATGAAACACAGAAATTGCATCGGAATTAAATATAAGAGACACAATGCCGACTTAAGTACAGGAAGACTGAGTCTTCCTAGTGTCTATGTTTTGCGCGTATCCTATGTCACCAGTTTTACATTCCGATGCACCTCTGCAGGTTTACTGTATTCCTTGGACCTTCCCATTGACGATGAAACACAGAAATTGCATTGGAATTAAATATAAGAGACACATTGCCGACTTAATTACAGGAAGACTAAGTCTTCCTACTGTCTATGTTTGAACGATTCCTGTATCATCAGATTTACTTTCCGATGCACCTCTGCAGGTTTAATATATCCCTTGGACCTTCCCATTCACGATGAAACACAGAAATTTCATCGGAAATAAATATAAGAGACACAATGCTGACTTAAGTACAGGAAGACTGAGTCTTCCTACTGTCTATGTTTTGATCGTTTCCTGGGTCACCAGTTTTACATTCCGATGCACCTCTGCAGGTTTACTGTATCCCTTGGACCTTCCCATTGACGATGAAACACAGAAATTGCATCGGAATTAAATATAAGAGACACAACGCTGACTTAGGTACAGGAAGACTGAGTCTTCCTACTGTCTATGTTTTGAGCGTTTCCTGTGTCACTAGTTTTACATTCCGATGCAAATCTGCAGGTTTACTATATCCCTTGGACCTTCCCATTGACGATGAAACACAGAAATTGCATCAGAATTAAATATAAGAGACACAATGCCGACATAAGTACAGGAAGACTGAGTCTTCCTACAGTCTATGTTTTGAGCGTTTCCTGTGTCACCAGTTTTACATTCTGATGCACCTCTGCAGGTTTACTGTATCCCTTGTACCTTCCCATTGACGATGAAACACAGAAATTGCATCGGAATTAAATATAAGAGACACAATGCCGACTTAAGTACAGGAAGACTGAGTCTTCCTACTGTCTATGCTTTGAGCGTTTCCTGTGTCACTAGTTTTACATTCCGATGCACCTCTGCAGGTTTACTGTATCCCTTGGACCTTCCCATTGACGATGAAACACCGAAATTGCATCGGGATTGAATATAAGAGACACAATGCCGACTTAAGTACAGGAAGACTGAGTCTTCCTACTGTCTATGTTTTGAGCGTTTCCTGTGTCACTAGTTTTACATTCCGATGCAAATCTGCAGGTTTACTATATCCCTTGGACCTTCCCATTGACGATGAAACACAGAAATTGCATCGGAGTTAGATTTAAGAGACGCAATGCCTACTTAAGCACAGGAAGACTGAGTCTTCCTACTGTCTATAATTTGAGCGTTTCCTGTGTCACCAGTTTTGCATTCCGACGCATCTCTACAGGTTTACTGTATCTCTTGGACCTTAACAGTGACGATGAAACACAGAAATTGCATCGGAATTTAAATATAAGAGACACATCGCCGACTTAAGTACAAGAAAACTGAGTCTTCTTACGGTCTATGTTTTGGGCGTTTCCTGTGTCGCCAGTTTTACATTCCGATGCACCTATGCCGGTTTACTGTGTCCCTTGCCCCTTCCCATTGTCGATGAAACACAGAAATAGTATCGGAATTAAATATAAGAGACACAATGCCGACTTAAGTACAGGAAGAATGAGTCTTCCTACTGTCTATGTTTTGAGCATTCCTGTGTCATCAGTTTTGCATTCCGATGCACGTCTGCAGGTTTACTGTATCCCTTGGACCTTCCCATTGACGATGAAACACAGAAATTGCATCGGATTTAAATATAAGAGACACGATGTCGACTTAAGTACAGGATGACTAAGTCTTCCTACTGTCTATGTTTTGAGCTTTTCCTGTGTCATCAGTTTTACATTCCGATGCACCTCTGCAGGTTTACTATATCCCTTGGACCTTCCCATTCACGATGAAACACAGAAATTTCATCGGAAAAAAATATAAGAGACACAATGCCGACTTTAGTACAGGAAGACTGACTCTTCCTACTGTCTATGTTTTGAGCGTTTCCTGCGTCACCAGTTTTACATCCCGATGCACCTCTGCAGGTTTCCTGTATCCCTTGGACATTCCCATTGACGATGAAACACAGAAATTGCATCGAAATTAAATATAAGAGACACAATGCCGACTTAAGTACAGGAAGACTGAGTCTTCCTACTATAAATGTTTTGAGCATTCCTGTGTCATCAGTTTTACATTACGATGCACGTCTGCAGGTTAACTGTATCCCTTGGACCTTCCCATTGACGATGAAAAACAGAAATTGCATCGGATTTAAATATAAGAGACACAATGCCGACTTAAGTACAGGAAGACGAAGTCTTCCTACTGTAACTGTTTTGAGCTTTTCCTGTGTCATCAGTTTTACTTTCCGATGTACCTCTGCAGGTTTACTATATCCCTTGGACCTTCCCATTGTCGATGAAACACAGAAATCGCATCGGAATTAAATATAAGTGACACAATGCCGACTTAAGTACAGGAAGACTGAGTCTTCCTACTGTCTATGTTTTGAGCGTTTCCTGTGTCACCAGTTTCACATTCCGATGCACCTCTGTAGGTTTACTGTGTCCCTTGGACCTTCCCATTGACGATGAAACACAGAAATTGCATCGGAATTAAATATAAGAGACACAATGCCGACTTAAGTACAGGAAGACTGAGTCTTCCTACTGTCTATGTTTTGCGCGTTTCCTATGTCACTAGTTTTACATTCCGATTCACCTCTGCAATTTTACTGTATCTCTTGGACCTTCCCATTGACGATGAAACACAGAAATTGCATCGGAATTAAATATAAGAGACACAATGCGGACTTAAGTACAGGAAGACTAAGTCTTCCTACTGTCTATGTTTTGAGCTTTTACTGTGTCATCAGTTTTACTTTCCGATGCACCTCTGCAGGTTTACTATATCACTTGGACCTTCCCATTCACGATGAAACACAGAAATTTCATCGGAAAAAAATATAAAGACACAATGCCGACTTTAGTACAGGAAGAATGAGTCTTCCTACTGTCTATGTTTTGAGCGTTTCCTGAGTCACCAGTTTTACATTCCGGTGCACCTATGCAGGTTTCCTGTATCCCTTGGACCTTCCCATTGACGATGAAACACAGAAATTGCATCGAAATTAAATATAAGAGACACAATGCCGACATAAGTACAAGAAAACAGTCTTCGTACGGTCAATGTTTTGAGCGTTTCCTGTGTCACCAGTTTTACCTTCCGATGCACCTCTGCAGGTTTACTATATCCCTTGGTCCTTCCCATTGTCTATGAAACACAGAAATCGCATCGGAATTAAATATAAGAGACACAATGCCGACTTAAGTACAGGAAGACTGAATCTTCCTACTGTCTATGTTTTGATCGTTTCCTGGGTCACCAGTTTTACATTCCGATGCACCTCTGCAGGTTTACTGTATCCCTTGGACCTTCCCATTGACGATGAAACACAGAAATTGCATCGGAATTATATATAAGAGACACCATGCCGACTTAAGTACAGGAAGACTGAGTCTTCCTACTGTCTATGATTTGAGCGTTTCCTGTGTCACTATTTTTACATTCCGATGCAAATCTGCAGGTTTACTATATCCCTTGGACCTTCCCATTGACGATGAAACACAGAAATTGCATCGGAATTAAATATAAGAAACACAATGCCGACTTAAGTACAGGAAGACTGAGTCTTCCTACAGTCTATGTTTTGAGCGTTTCCTGTGTCACCAGTTTTACAATCTGATGCACCTCTGCAGGTTTACTGTATCCCTTGTACCTTCCCATTGACGATGAAACACAGAAATTGCATCGTAATTAAATATAAGAGACACAATGCCGACTTAAGTACAGGAAGACTGAGTCTTCCTACTGTCTATAATTTGAGCGTTTCCTGTGTCACCAGTTTTATTTTCCGATGCACCTCTACAGGTTTACTGTATCCCTTGGACCTTCACAGTGATGACGAAACACAGAAATTTTATCGGAAATAAATATAAGAGACACAATGCCGACTTAAGTATAGGAAGACTGAGTCTTCCTTCTGTCTATGATTTGAGCGTTTCCTGTGTCACCAGTTTTACATACTGATGCAACTCTGCAGGTTTACTGTATCCCTTGGACCTTCCCATTGACGATGAAACACAGAAACTGCATCGGAATTAAATATAAGAGACACAATGCCGACTTAAGTACAGGAAGACTGAGTCTTCCTACTGTCTATGTTTTGAGCACTTCCTGTGTCACCAGTTTTACTTTCTGATGCACCTCTGCAGGTTTACTTTATCCCTTGGACCTTCCAATTCACGATGAAACACAGAAATTTCATCGGAAAAGAATATAAGAGACACAATGCCGACTTTAGTACAGGAAGACTGAGTCTTCCTACTGTCTATGATTTGAGCGTTTCCTGAGTCACCAGTTTTACATTCCGATGCACCTATGCAGGTTTCCTGTATCCCTTGGACCTTCCCATTGACGATGAAACACAGAAATTGCATCGAAATTAAATATAAGAGACACAATGCCGACTTAAGTACAAGAAAACAGTCTTCGTACGGTCAATGTTTTGAGCGTTTCCTGTGTCACCAGTTTTACCGTCCGATGCACCTCTGCCGGTTTAATATATCCCTTGGACCTTCCCATTGTCTATGAAACACAGAAATCGCATCGGAATTAAATATAAGAGACATAATGCCGACTTAAGTAAGGGAAGACTGAGTCTTCCTACTGTCTATGTATTGAGCGATTTGTGTGTCACCAGTTTTACATTCTGATGCACCTCTGCAGGTTTACTGTATCCATTGGACCTTCCCATTGACGATGAAACACAGAAATTGCATTGGAGTAAAATACAAGAGACACAATGCCGACTTAAGTACAGGAAGACTAAGTCTTCCTACTGTCTATGTTTGAACGATTCCTGTGTCATCAGTTTTACTTTCCGATGCACCTCTGCATTTTTACTATATCCCTTGGACCTTCCCATTCACGATGAAACACAGAAATTTCGTCGGAAATAAATATAAGAGACACAATGCTGACTTAAGTACAGGAAGACTGAGTCTTCCTACTGTCTATGTTTTGTTCGTTTCCTGGGTCACCAGTTTTACATTCCGATGCACCTCTGCAGGTTTACTGTATCCCTTGGACCTTCCCATTGACGATGAAACACAGAAATTTTATCGGAATGAAATATAAGAGACACAATGCCGACTTAAGTACAGGAAGACTGAGTCTTCCTACTGTCTATGTTTTGCGCGTTTCCTATGTCACTAGTTTTACATTCCGATTCACCTCTGCAATTTTACTGTATCTCTTGGACCTTCCCATTGACGATGAAACACAGAAATTGCATCGGAATTTAAATATAAGAGACACATCGCCGACTTAAGTACAAGAAAACTGAGTCTTCTTACGGTCTATGTTTTGGGCGTTTCCTGTGTCGCCAGTTTTACATTCCGATGCACCTATGCCGGTTTACTGTATCCCTTGCCCCTTCCCATTGTCGATGAAACACAGAAATCGTATCGGAATTAAATATAAGAGACACAATGCCGACTTAAGTACAGGAAGAATGAGTCTTCCTACTGTCTATGTTTTGAACATTCCTGTGTCATCAGTTTTGCATTCCGATGCACCTCTGCAGGTTTACTGTATCCCTTGGACCTTCCCATTGACGATGAAACACAGAAATTGCATCGGATTGAAATATAAGAGTCACGATGTCGACTTAAGTACAGGATGACTAAGTCTTCCTACTGTCTATGTTTTGAGCTTTTCCTGTGTCATCAGTTTTACATTCCGATGCACCTCTGCAGGTTTACTATATCCCTTGGACCTTCCCATTCACGATGAAACACAGAAATTTCATCGGAAAAAAATATAAGAGACACAATGCCGACTTTAGTACAGGAAGACTGACTCTTCCTACTGTCTATGTTTTGAGCGTTTCCTGCGTCACCAGTTTTACATCCCGATGCACCTCTGCAGGTTTCCTGTATCCCTTGGACCTTCCCATTGACGATGAAACACAGAAATTGCATCGAAATTAAATATAAGAGACACAATGCCGACTTAAGTACAGGAAGACTGAGTCTTCCTACTGTAAATGTTTTGAGCATTCCTGTGTCATCAGTTTTACATTACGATGCACGTCTGCAGGTTAACTGTATCCCTTGGACCTTCCCATTGACGATGAAAAACAGAAATTGCATCGGGTTTAAATATAAGAGACACAATGCCGACTTAAGTACAGGAAGACGAAGTCTTCCTACTGTAAATGTTTTGAGCTTTTCCTGTGTCATCAGTTTTACTTTCCGATGTACCTCTGCAGGTTTACTATATCCCTTGGACCTTCCCATTGTCGATGAAACACAGAAATCGCATCGGAATTAAATATAAGTGACACAATGCCGACTTAAGTACAGGAAGACTGAGTCTTCCTACTGTCTATGTTTTGAGCGTTTCCTGTGTCACCAGTTTCACATTCCGATGCACCTCTGTAGGTTTACTGTGTCCCTTGGACCTTCCCATTGACGATGAAACACAGAAATTGCATCGGAATTAAATATAAGAGACACAATGCGGACTTAAGTACAGGAAGACTAAGTCTTCCTACTGTCTATGTTTTGAGCTTTTACTGTGTCATCAGTTTTACTTTCCGATGCACCTCTGCAGGTTTACTATATCACTTGGACCTTCCCATTCACGATGAAACACAGAAATTTCATCGGAAAAAAATATAAAGACACAATGCCGACTTTAGTACAGGAAGAATGAGTCTTCCTACTGTCTATGTTTTTAGCGTTTCCTGAGTCACCAGTTTTACATTCCGATGCACCTATGCAGGTTTCCTGTATCCCTTGGACCTTCCCATTGACGATGAAACACAGAAATTGCATCGAAATTAAATATAAGAGACACAATGCCGACATAAGTACAAGAAAACAGTCTTCGTACGGTCAATGTTTTGAGCGTTTCCTGTGTCACCAGTTTTACCTTCCGATGCACCTCTGCAGGTTTACTATATCCCTTGGTCCTTCCCATTGTCTATGAAACACAGAAATCGCATCGGAATTAAATATAAGAGACACAATGCCGACTTAAGTACAGGAAGACTGAATCTTCCTACTGTCTATGTTTTGATCGTTTCCTGGGTCACCAGTTTTACATTCCGATGCACCTCTGCAGGTTTACTGTATCCCTTGGACCTTCCCATTGACGATGAAACACAGAAATTGCATCGGAATTATATATAAGAGACACCATGCCGACTTAAGTACAGGAAGACTGAGTCTTCCTACTGTCTATGATTTGAGCGTTTCCTGTGTCACTATTTTTACATTCCGATGCAAATCTGCAGTTTTACTATATCCCTTGGACCTTCCCATTGACGATGAAACACAGAAATTGCATCGGAATTAAATATAAGAAACACAATGCCGACTTAAGTACAGGAAGACTGAGTCTTCCTACAGTCTATGTTTTGAGCGTTTCCTGTGTCACCAGTTTTACAATCTGATGCACCTCTGCAGGTTTACTGTATCCCTTGTACCTTCCCATTGACGATGAAACACAGAAATTGCATCGTAATTAAATATAAGAGACACAATGCCGACTTAAGTACAGGAAGACTGAGTCTTCCTACTGTCTATAATTTGAGCGTTTCCTGTGTCACCAGTTTTATTTTCCGATGCACCTCTACAGGTTTACTGTATCCCTTGGACCTTCACAGTGATGACGAAACACAGAAATTTTATCGGAAATAAATATAAGAGACACAATGCCGACTTAAGTATAGGAAGACTGAGTCTTCCTTCTGTCTATGATTTGAGCGTTTCCTGTGTCACCAGTTTTACATACTGATGCAACTCTGCAGGTTTACTGTATCCCTTGGACCTTCCCATTGACGATGAAACACAGAAACTGCATCGGAATTAAATATAAGAGACACAATGCCGACTTAAGTACAGGAAGACTGATTCTTCCTACTGTCTATGTTTTGAGCACTTCCTGTGTCACCAGTTTTACTTTCTGATGCACCTCTGCAGGTTTACTTTATCCCTTGGACCTTCCAATTCACGATGAAACACAGAAATTTCATCGGAAAAGAATATAAGAGACACAATGCCGACTTTAGTACAGGAAGACTGAGTCTTCCTACTGTCTATGATTTGAGCGTTTCCTGAGTCACCAGTTTTACATTCCGATGCACCTATGCAGGTTTCCTGTATCCCTTGGACCTTCCCATTGACGATGAAACACAGAAATTGCATCGAAATTAAATATAAGAGACACAATGCCGACTTAAGTACAAGAAAACAGTCTTCGTACGGTCAATGTTTTGAGCGTTTCCTGTGTCACCAGTTTTACCGTCCGATGCACCTCTGCCGGTTTAATATATCCCTTGGACCTTCCCATTGTCTATGAAACACAGAAATCGCATCGGAATTAAATATAAGAGACATAATGCCGACTTAAGTAAGGGAAGACTGAGTCTTCCTACTGTCTATGTATTGAGCGATTTGTGTGTCACCAGTTTTACATTCTGATGCACCTCTGCAGGTTTACTGTATCCATTGGACCTTCCCATTGACGATGAAACACAGAAATTGCATTGGATAAAATATAAGAGACACAATGCCGACTTAAGTACAGGAAGACTAAGTCTTCCTACTGTCTATGTTTGAACGATTCCTGTGTCATCAGTTTTACTTTCCGATGCACCTCTGGATTTTTACTATATCCCTTGGACCTTCCCATTCACGATGAAACACAGAAATTTCGTCGGAAATAAGTATAAGAGACACAATGCTGACTTAAGTACAGGAAGACTGAGTCTTCCTGCTGTCTATGTTTTGTTCGTTTCCTGGGTCACCAGTTTTACATTCCGATGCACCTCTGCAGGTTTACTGTATCCCTTGGACCTTCCCATTGACGATGAAACACAGAAATTTTATCGGAATGATATATAAGAGACACAATGCCGACTTAAGTACAGGAAGACTGAGTCTTCCTACTGTCTATGTTTTGCGCGTTTCCTATGTCACTAGTTTTACATTCCGATTCACCTCTGCAATTTTACTGTATCTCTTGGACCTTCCCATTGACGATGAAACACAGAAATTGCATCGGAATTAAATATAAGAGACACAATGCCGACATAAGTACAGGAAGACTAAGTCTTCCTACTGTCTATGTTTTGAGCTTTTCCTGTGTCATCAGTTTTTCTTTCCGATGCACCTCTGCCGGTTTACTGTATCCCTTGGACCTTCCCATTGACGATGAAACACAGAAATTGCATCGGAATTAAATATAAGAGACACAATACCGATATAAGTACAGGAAGAGTGAGTCTTCCTACTGTCTATAATTTGAGCGTTTCCTGCGTCACCAGTTTTATTTTCCGATGCACCTCTACAGGTTTACTGTATCCCTTGGACCTTCACAGTGACGACGAAACACAGAAATTTTATCGGAAATAAATATAAGAGACACAATGCCGACGTAAGTATAGGAAGACTGAGTCTTCCTTCTGTCTATGTTTTGAGCGTTTCCTGTGTCACCAGTTTTACATTCCGATGCACCTCTGCAGGTTTACTGTATCCCTTGGACCTTCCCATTGACGATGAAACACAGAAATTGCATCGGAATTAAATATGAGTGACACAATGCCGACTTAAGTACAGGAAGACTGAGTCTTCCTACTGTCTATGTTTTGAGCGTTTCCTGTGTCACCAGTTTCACATTCCGATGCACCTCTGTAGGTTTACTGTGTCCCTTGGACCTTCCCATTGACGATGAAACACAGAATTTGCATCGGAATTAAATATAAGAGACACAATGCCGACTTAAGTACAGGAAGACTGAGTCTTCCTACTGTCTATGTTTTGCGCGTTTCCTATGTCACTAGTTTTACATTCCGATTCACCTCTGCAATTTTACTGTATCTCTTGGACCTTCCCATTGACGATGAAACGCAGAAATTGCATCGGAATTAAATATAAGAGACACAATGCGGACTTAAGTACAGGAAGACTAAGCCTTCCTACTGTCTATGTTTTGAGCTTTTACTGTGTCATCAGTTTTACTTTCCGATGCACCTCTGCAGGTTTACTATATCACTTGGACCTTCCCATTC
Source organism: Schistocerca nitens (assembly GCF_023898315.1). Classification (NCBI taxonomy): domain Eukaryota; kingdom Metazoa; phylum Arthropoda; class Insecta; order Orthoptera; family Acrididae; genus Schistocerca; species Schistocerca nitens. Next base: position 538,272,038 of record NC_064622.1, read on the forward strand.
ACGATGAAACACAGAAATTTCATCGGAAAAAAATATAAAGACACAATGCCGACTTTAGTACAGGAAGAATGAGTCTTCCTACTGTCTATGTTTTGAGCGTTTCCTGAGTCACCAGTTTTACATTCCGATGCACCTATGCAGGTTTCCTGTATCCCTTGGACCTTCCCATTGACGATGAAACACAGAAATTGCATCGAAATTAAATATAAGAGACACAATGCCGACATAAGTACAAGAAAACAGTCTTCGTACGGTCAATGTTTTGAGCGTTTCCTGTGTCACCAGTTTTACCTTCCGATGCACCTCTGCAGGTTTACTATATCCCGTGGTCCTTCCCATTGTCTATGAAACACAGAAATCGCATCGGAATTAAATATAAGAGACACAATGCCGACTTAAGTAGGGGAAGACTGAATCTTCCTACTGTCTATGTTTTGATCGTTTCCTGGGTCACCAGTTTTACATTCCGATGCACCTCTGCAGGTTTACTGTATCCCTTGGACCTTCCCATTGACGATGAAACACAGAAATTGCATCGGAATTATATATAAGAGACACCATGCCGACTTAAGTACAGGAAGACTGAGTCTTCCTACTGTCTATGATTTGAGCGTTTCCTGTGTCACTATTTTTACATTCCGATGCAAATCTGCAGGTTTACTATATCCCTTGGACCTTCCCATTGACGATGAAACACAGAAATTGCATCGGAATTAAATATAAGAAACACAATGCCGACTTAAGTACAGGAAGACTGAGTCTTCCTACAGTCTATGTTTTGAGCGTTTCCTGTGTCACCAGTTTTACAATCTGATGCACCTCTGCAGGTTTACTGTATCCCTTGTACCTTCCCATTGACGATGAAACACAGAAATTGCATCGTAATTAAATATAAGAAACACAATGCCGACTTAAGTACAAGAAGACTGAGTCTTCCTACTGTCTATAATTTGAGCGTTTCCTGTGTCACCAGTTTTATTTTCCGATGCACCTCTACTGGTTTACTGTATCCCTTGGACCTTCACAGTGACGACGAAACACAGAAATTTTATCGGAAATAAATATAAGAGACACAATGCCGACTTAAGTATAGGAAGACTGAGTCTTCCTTCTGTCTATGATTTGAGCGTTTCCTGTGTCACCAGTTTTACATACTGATGCACCTCTGCAGGTTTACTGTATCCCTTGGACCTTCCCATTGACGATGAAACACAGAAACTGCATCGGAATTAAATATAACAGACACAATGCCGACTTAAGTACAGGAAGACTGAGTCTTCCTACTGTCTATGTTTTGAGCACTTCCTGTGTCACCAGTTTTACTTTCTGATGCACCTCTGCAGGTTTACTTTATCCCTTGGACCTTCCCATTCACGATGAAACACAGAAATTTCATCGGAAAAGAATATAAGAGACACAATGCCGACTTTAGTACAGGAAGACTGTGTCTTCCTACTGTCTATGATTTGAGCGTTTCCTGAGTCACCAGTTTTACATTCCGATGCACCTATGCAGGTTTCCTGTATCCCTTGGACCTTCCCATTGACGATGAAACACAGAAATTGCATCGAAATTAAATATAAGAGACACAATGCCGACTTAAGTACAAGAAAACAGTCTTCGTACGGTCAATGTTTTGAGCGTTTCCTGTGTCACCAGTTTTACCGTCCGATGCACCTCTGCCGGTTTAATATATCCCTTGGACCTTCCCATTGTCTATGAAACACAGAAATCGCATCGGAATTAAATATAAGAGACATAATGCCGACTTAAGTAAGGGAAGACTGAGTCTTCCTACTGTCAATGTATTGAGCGATTTGTGTGTCACCAGTTTTACATTCTGATGCACCTCTGCAGGTTTACTGTATCCATTGGACCTTCCCATTGACGATGAAACACAGAAATTGCATTGGAGTAAAATATAAGAGACACAATGCCGACTTAAGTACAGGAAGACTGAGTCTTCCTACTGTCTATAATTTGAGCGTTTCCTGCGTCACCAGTTTTATTTACGATGCACCTCTACAGGTTTACTGTATCCCTTGGACCTTCACAGTGACGACGAAACACAGAAATTTTATCGGAAATAAATATAAGAGACACAATGCCGACTTAAGTATAGGAAGACTGAGTCTTCCTTCTGTCTATGTTTTGAGCGTTTCCTGTGTCACCAGTTTTACATTCCGATGCACCTCTGCAGGTTTACTGTATCCCTTGGACCTTCCCATTGACGATGAAACACAGAAATTGCATCGGAATTAAATATAAGAGACACAATGCCGACTTAAGTACAGGAAGACTGAGTCTTCCTACTGTCTATGTTTTGAGCACTTCCTGTGTCACCAGTTTTACATTCTGATGCACCTCTGCAGGTTTACTGTATCCCTTGGACCTTCAGAGTGACGATGAAACACAGAAATTGCATCGGAGTTAGATTTAAGAGACACAATGCCTACTTAAGCACAGGAAGACTGAGTCTTCTTACTGTCTATAATTTGAGCGTTTCCTGTGTCACCAGTTTTGCATTCCGATGCATCTCTACAGGTTTACTGTATCCCTTGGACCTTCCCATTCACGATGAAACACAGAAATTTCATCGGAAATAAATATAAGAGACACAATACCGACTTAAGTACAGGAAGACTGAGTCTTCCTACTGTCTATGTTTTGAGCGTTTCCTGTGTCACGAGTTTCACATTCCGATGCACCTCTGCAGGTTTACTGTGTCCCTTGGACCTTCCCATTGACGATGAAACACAGAAATTGCATCGGAATTAAATATAAGAGACACAATGCCGACTTAAGTACAGGAAGACTGAGTCTTCCTATTGTCTATGTTTTGCGCGTTTCCTATGTCACTAGTTTTACATTCCGATGCACCTCTGCAGGTTTACTGTATCCCTTGTACCTTCCCATTGACGATGAAACACAGAAATTGCATCGGAATTAAATATAAAAGACACAATGCCGACTTAAGTACAAGAAAACGGTTTTCGTACGGTCAATGTTTTGAGCGTTTCCTGTGTCACCAGTTTTACATTCCGATGCACCTCTGCAGGTTTAAAATATCCCTTGGACCTTCCTATTGTCGATGAAACACAGAAATCGCATCGGAATTAAATATAAGAGACACAATGCCGACTTAAGTACAGGAAGACTGAGTCTTCCTACTGTATATGTTTTGAGCGTTTCCTGTGTCACCAGTTTTACATTCTGATGCACCTCTGCAGGTTTACTGTATCCCTTGGACCTTCCCATTGACGATGAAACACAGAAATTGCATCGGAGTTAAATTTAAGAGACACAATGCCTACTCAAGCACAGGAAGACTGTGTCTTTCTATTGTCTATAATTTGAGCGTTTTCTGTGTCACCAGTTTTGCATTCCGATGCATCTCTACAGGTTTACTGTATCCATTGGACCTTCCCATTCACGATGAAACACAGAAATTTCATCGGAAATAAATATAAGAGACACAATGCCGACTTAAGTACAGGAAGACTGAGTCTTCCTACTGTCTATGTTTTGAGCGTTTCCTGTGTCACCAGGTTCACATTCCGATGCACCTCTGTAGGTTTACTGTGTCCCTTGGACCTTCCCATTGACGATGAAACTCATAAATTGCATCGGAATTAAATATAAGAGACACAATGCCGACTTAACTACAGGAAGACTGAGTCTTCCTACTGTCTATGTTTTGCGCGTTTCCTATGTCACTAGTTTTACATTCCGATTCACCTCTGCAATTTTACTGTATCTCTTGGACCTTCCCATTGACGATGAAACACAGAAATTGCATCGGAATTAAGTATAAGAGACACAATGCGGACTTAAGTACAGGAAGACTAAGTCTTCCTACTGTCTATGTTTTGAGCTTTTACTGTGTCATCAGTTTTACTTTCCGATGCACCTCTGCAGGTTTACTATATCACTTGGACCTTCCCATTCACGATGAAACACAGAAATTTCATCGGAAAAAAATATAAAGACACAATGCCGACTTTAGTACAGGAAGAATGAGTCTTCCTACTGTCTATGTTTTGAGCGAGTCCTGAGTCACCAGTTTTACATTCCGATGCACCTATGCAGGTTTCCTGTATCCCTTGGACCTTCCCATTGACGATGAAACACAGAAATTGCATCGAAATTAAATATAAGAGACACAATGCCGACATAAGTACAAGAAAACAGTCTTCGTACGGTCAATGTTTTGAGCGTTTCCTGTGTCACCAGTTTTACCTTCCGATGCACCTCTGCAGGTTTACTATATCCCTTGGTCCTTCCCATTGTCTATGAAACACAGAAATCGCATCGGAATTAAATATAAGAGACACAATGCCGACTTAAGTACAGGAAGACTGAGTCTTCCTACTGTCTATGTTTTGATCGTTTCCTGGGTCACCAGTTTTACATTCCTATGCGCCTCTGCAGGTTTACTGTATCCCTTGGACCTTCCCATTGACGATGAAACACAGAAATTGCATCGGAATTATATATAAGAGACACCATGCCGACTTAAGTACAGGAAGACTGAGTCTTCCTACTGTCTATGATTTGAGCGTTTCCTGTGTCACTATTTTTACATTCCGATGCAAATCTGCAGGTTTACTATATCCCTTGGACCTTCCCATTGACGATGAAACACAGAAATTGCATCGGAATTAAATATAAGAAACACAATGCCGACTTAAGTACAGGAAGACTAAGTCTTCCTACAGTCTATGTTTTGAGCGTTTCCTGTGTCACCAGTTTTACAATCTGATGCACCTCTGCAGGTTTACTGTATCCCTTGTACCTTCCCATTGACGATGAAACACAGAAATTGCATCGTAATTAAATATAAGAGACACAATGCCGACTTAAGTACAGGAAGACTGAGTCTTCCTACTGTCTATAATTTGAGCGTTTCCTGTGTCACCAGTTTTATTTTCCGATGCACCTCTACAGGTTTACTGTATCCCTTGGACCTTCACAGTGACGACGAAACACAGAAATTTAACGGAAATAAATATAAGAGACACAATGCCGACTTAAGTATAGGAAGATGGGTCTTCCTTCTGTCTATGATTTGAGCGTTTCCTGTGTCACCAGTTTTACATACTGATGCACCTCTGCAGGTTTACTGTATCCCTTGGACCTTCCCATTGACGATGAAACACAGAAACTGCATCGGAATTAAATATAAGAGACACAATGCCGACTTAAGTACAGGAAGACTGAGTCTTCCTACTGTCTATGTTTTGAGCACTTCCTGTGTCACCAGTTTTACTTTCTGATGCACCTCTGCAGGTTTACTTTATCCCTTGGACCTTCCCATTCACGATGAAACACAGAAATTTCATCGGAAAAGAATATAAGAGACACAATGCCGACTTTAGTACAGGAAGACTGAGTCTTCCTACTGTCTATGATTTGAGCGTTTCCTGAGTCACCAGTTTTACATTCCGATGCACCTATGCAGGTTTCCTGTATCCCTTGGACCTTCCCATTGACGATGAAACACAGAAATTGCATCGAAATTAAATATAAGAGACACAATGCCGACTTAAGTACAAGAAAACAGTCTTCGTACGGTCAATGTTTTGAGCGTTTCCTGTGTCACCAGTTTTACCGTCCGATGCACCTCTGCCGGTTTAATATATCCCTTGGACCTTCCCATTGTCTATGAAACACAGAAATCGCATCGGAATTAAATATAAGAGACATAATGCCGACTTAAGTAAGGGAAGACTGAGTCTTCCTACTGTCTATGTATTGAGCGATTTGTGTGTCACCAGTTTTACATTCTGATGCACCTCTGCAGGTTTACTGTATCCATTGGACCTTCCCATTGACGATGAAACACAGAAATTGCATTGGAGTAAAATATAAGAGACACAATGCCGACTTAAGTACAGGAAGACTGAGTCTTCCTACTGTCTATGTTTTTAGCGTTTCCTGTGTCACCAGTTTTACATTCCGATGCACCTCTGCAGGTTTACTGTATTCCTTGGACCTTCCCATTGACGATGAAACACACAAAATTGCATCGGAAATAAATATAAGAGACACAATGCCGACTTAAGTACAGGAAGACTAAGTCTTCCTACTGTCTATGTTTGAACGATTCCTGTGTCATCAGTTTTACTTTCCGATGCACCTCTGCAGGTTTACTATATCCCTTGGACCTTCCCATTCACGATGAAACACAGAAATTTCGTCGGAAATAAATATAAGAGACACAATGCTGCCTTAAGTACAGGAAGACTGAGTCTTCCTACTGTCTATGTTTTGTTCGTTTCCTGGGTCACCAGTTTTACATTCCGATGCACCTCTGCAGGTTTACTGTATCCCTTGGACCTTCCCATTGACGATGAAACACAGAAATTTTATCGGAATTAAATATAAGAGACACAATGCCGACTTAAGTACAGGAAGACTGAGTCTTCCTACTGTCTATGTTTTGCGCGTTTCCTATGTCACTAGTTTTACATTCCGATTCACCTCTGCAATTTTACTGTATTCCTTGGACCTTCCCATTGACGATGAAACACAGAAATTGCATCGGAAATAAATATAAGAGACACAATGCCGACTTAAGTACAGGAAGACTAAGTCTTCCTACTGTCTATGTTTGAACGATTCCTGTGTCATCAGTTTTACTTTCCGATGCACCTCTGCAGGTTTACTATATCCCTTGGACCTTCCCATTCACGATGAAACACAGAAATTTCGTCGGAAATAAATATAAGAGACACAATGCTGACTTAAGTACAGGAAGACTGAGTCTTCCTACTGTCTATGTTTTGTTCGTTTCCTGGGTCAGCAGTTTTACATTCCGATGCACCTCTGCAGGTTTACTGTATCCCTTGGACCTTCCCATTGACGATGAAACACAGAAATTTTATCGGAATTAAATATAAGAGACACAATGCCGACTTAAGTACAGGAAGACTGAGTCTTCCTTCTGTCGATGTTTTGAGCGTTTCCTGTGTCACCAGTTTTACATTCCGATGCACCTCTGCAGGTTTACTGTATCCCTTGTACCTTTCCATTGACGATGAAACACAGAAATTGCATCGTAATTAAATATAAGAGACACAATGCCGACTTAAGTACAGGAAGACTGAGTCTTCCTACTGTCTATAATTTGAGCGTGTCCTGTGTCACCAGTTTTATTTTCCGATGCACCTCTACTGGTTTACTGTATCCCTTGGACCTTCACAGTGACGACGAAACACAGAAATTTTATCGGAAATAAATATAAGAGACACAATGCCGACTTAAGTATAGGAAGACTGAGTCTTCCTTCTGTCTATGATTTGAGCGTTTCCTGTGTCACCAGTTTTACATACTGATGCACCTCTGCAGGTTTACTGTATCCCTTGGACCTTCCCATTGACGATGAAACACAGAAACTGCATCGGAATTAAATATAAGAGACACAATGCCGACTTAAGTACAGGAAGACTGAGTCTTCCTACTGTCTATGTTTTGAGCACTTCCTGTGTCACCAGTTTTACTTTCTGATGCACCTCTGCAGGTTTACTTTATCCCTTGGACCTTCCCATTCACGATGAAACACAGAAATTTCATCGGAAAAGAATATAAGAGACACAATGCCGACTTTAGTACAGGAAGACTGTGTCTTCCCACTGTCTATGATTTGATCGTTTCCTGAGTCACCAGTTTTACATTCCGATGCACCTATGCAGGTTTCCTGTATCCCTTGGACCTTCCCATTGACGATGAAACACAGAAATTGCATCGAAATTAAATATAAGAGGCACAATGCCGACTTAAGTACAAGAAAACAGTCTTCGTACGGTCAATGTTTTGAGCGTTTCCTGTGTCACCAGTTTTACCGTCCGATGCACCTCTGCCGGTTTAATATATCCCTTGGACCTTCCCATTGTCTATGAAACACAGAAATCGCATCGGAATTAAATATAAGAGACATAATGCCGACTTAAGTAAGGGAAGACTGAGTCTTCCTACTGTCTATGTATTGAGCGATTTGTGTGTCACTAGTTTTACATTCTGATGCACCTCTGCAGGTTTACTGTATCCATTGGAACTTCCCATTGACGATGAAACACAGAAATTGCATTGGAGTAAAATATAAGAGACACAATGCCGACTTAAGTACAGGAAGACTGAGTCTTCCTACTGTCTATAATTTGAGCGTTTCCTGCGTCACCAATTTTATTTTCCGATGCACCTCTACAGGTTTACTGTATCCCTTGGACCTTCACAGTGACGACGAAACACAGAAATTTTATCGGAAATAAATATAAGAGACACAATGCCGACTTAAGTATAGGAAGACTGAGTCTTCCTTCTGTCTATGTTTTGAGCGTTTCCTGTGTCACCAGTTTTACATTCCGATGCACCTCTGCAGATTTACTGTATCCCTTGGACCTTCCCATTCACGATGAAACACAGAAATTTCATCGGAAATAAATATAAGAGACACAATACCGACTTAAGTACAGGAAGACTGAGTCTTCCTACTGTCTATGTTTTGAGCGTTTCCTGTGTCACGAGTTTCACATTCCGACGCACCTCTGCAGGTTTACTGTGTCCCTTGGACCTTCCCATTGACGATGAAACACAGAAATTGCATCGGAATTAAATATAAGAGACACAATGCCGACTTAAGTACAAGAAAACGGTTTTCGTACGGTCAATGTTTTGAGCGTTTCCTGTGTCACCAGTTTTACATTCCGATGCACCTCTGCAGGTTTACAATATCCCTTGGACCTTCCTATTGTCGATGAAACACAGAAATCGCATCGGAATTAAATATAAGAGACACAATGCCGACTTAAGTACAGGAAGACTGAGTCTTCCTACTGTCTATGTTTTGAGCGTTTCCTATGTCACTAGTTTTACATTCCGATTCACCTCTGCAATTTTACTGTATCTCTTGGACCTTCCCATTGACGATGAAACACAGAAATTGCATCGGAATTAAATATAAGAGACACAATGCGGACTTAAGTACAGAAAGACTAAGTCTTCCTACTGTCTATGTTTTGAGCTTTTACTGTGTCATCAGTTTTACTTTCCGATGCACCTCTGCAGGTTTACTATATCACTTGGACCCTCCCATTCACGATGAAACACAGAAATTTCATCGGAAAAAAATATAAAGACACAATGCCGACTTTAGTACAGGAAGAATGAGTCTTCCTACTGTCTATGTTTTGAGCGATTCCTGAGTCACCAGTTTTACATTCCGATGCACCTATGCAGGTTTCCTGTATCCCTTGGACCTTCCCATTGACGATGAAACACAGAAATTGCATCGAAATTAAATATAAGAGACACAATGCCGACATAAGTACAAGAAAACAGTCTTCGTACGGTCAATGTTTTGAGCATTTCCTGTGTCACCAGTTTTACCTTCCGATGCACCTCTGCAGGTTTACTATATCCCTTGGTCCTTCCCATTGTCTATGAAACACAGAAATCGCATCGGAATTAAATATAAGAGACACAATGCCGACTTAAGTACAGGAAGACTGAGTCTTCCTACTGTCTATGTTTTGATCGTTTCCTGGGTCACCAGTTTTACATTCCTATGCACCTCTGCAGGTTTACTGTATCCCTTGGACCTTCCCATTGACGATGAAACACAGAAATTGCATCGGAATTATATATAAGAGACACCATGCCGACTTAAGTACAGGAAGACTGAGTCTTCCTACTGTCTATGATTTGAGCGTTTCCTGTTGCACTATTTTTACATTCCGATGCAAATCTGCAGGTTTACTATATCCCTTGGACCTTCCCATTGACGATGAAACACAGAAATTGCATCGGAATTAAATATAAGAAACACAATGCCGACTTAAGTACAGGAAGACTGAGTCTTCCTACAGTCTATGTTTTGAGCGTTTCCTGTGTCACCAGTTTTACAATCTGATGCACCTCTGCAGGTTTACTGTATCCCTTGTACCTTCCCATTGACGATGAAACACAGAAATTGCATCGTAATTAAATATAAGAGACACAATGCCGACTTAAGTACAGGAAGACTGAGTCTTCCTACTGTCTATAATTTGAGCGTTTCCTGTGTCACCAGTTTTATTTTCCGATGCACCTCTACAGGTTTACTGTATCCCTTGGACCTTCCCATTGACGATGAAACACAGAAATTGCATCGGAATTATATATAAGAGACACCATGCCGACTTAAGTACAGGAAGACTGAGTCTTCCTTCTGTCTATGATTTGAGCGTTTCCTGTGTCACCAGTTTTACATACTGATGCACCTCTGCAGGTTTACTGTATCCCTTGGACCGTCCCATTGACGATGAAACACAGAAACTGCATCGGAATTAAATATAAGAGACACAATGCCGACTTAAGTACAGGAAGACTGAGTCTTCCTACTGTCTATGTTTTGAGCACTTCCTGTGTCACCAGTTCTACTTTCTGATGCACCTCTGCAGGTTTACTTTATCCCTTGGACCTTCCCATTCACGATGAAACACAGAAATTTCATCGGAAAAGAATATAAGAGACACAATGCCGACTTTAGTACAGGAAGACTGAGTCTTCCTACTGTCTATGATTTGAGCGTTTCCTGAGTCACCAGTTTTACATTCCGATGCACCTATGCAGGTTTCCTGTATCCCTTGGACCTTCCCATTGACGATGAAACTCAGAAATTGCATCGAAATTAAATATAAGAGACACAATGCCGACTTAAGTACAAGAAAACAGTCTTCGTACGGTCAATGTTTTGAGCGTTTCCTGTGTCACCAGTTTTACCGTCCGATGCACCTCTGCCGGTTTAATATATCCCTTGGACCTTCCCATTGTCTATGAAACACAGAAATCGCATCGGAATTAAATATAAGAGACATAATGCCGACTTAAGTAAGGGAAGACTGAGTCTTCCTACTGTCTATGTATTGAGCGATTTGTGTGTCACCAGTTTTACATTCCGATGCACCTCCGCAGGTTTACTGTATTCCTTGGACCTTCCCATTGACGATGAAACACAGAAATTGCATCGGAAATAAATATAAGAGACACAATGCCGACTTAAGTACAGGAAGACTGAGTCTTCCTACTGTCTATGTTTTGTTCGTTTCCTGGGTCACCAGTTTTACATTCCGATGCACCTCTGCAGGTTTACTGTATCCCTTGGACCTTCCCATTGACGATGAAACACAGAAATTGCATCGGAATTAAATATAAGAGACACAATGCCGACTTAAGTACAGGAAGACTGAGTCTTCCTACTGTCTATGTTTTGAGCACTTCCTGTGTCACCAGTTTTACTTTCTGATGCACCTCTGCAGGTTTACTGTATCCCTTGGACCTTCAGAGTGACGATGAAACACAGAAATTGCATCGGAGTTAGATTTAAGAGACACAATGCCTACTTAAGCACAGGAAGACTGAGTCTTCCTACTGTCTATAATTTGAGCGTTTCCTGTGTCACCAGTTTTGCATTCCGATGCATCTCTACAGGTTTACTGTATCCCTTGGACCTTCCCATTCACGTTGAAACACAGAAATTTCATCGGAAATAAATATAAGAGACACAATACCGACTTAAGTACAGGAAGACTGAGTCTTCCTACTGTCTATGTTTTGAGCGTTTCCTGTGTCACGAGTTTCACATTCCGATGCACCTCTGCAGGTTTACTGTGTCCCTTGGACCTTCCCATTGACGATGAAACACAGAAATTGCATCGGAATTAAATATAAGAGACACAATGCCGACTTAAGTACAGGAAGACTGAGTCTTCCTATTGTCTATGTTTTGCGCGTTTCCTATGTCACTAGTTTTACATTCCGATGCACCTCTGCAATTTTACTGTATCTCTTGGACCTTCCCATTGACGATGAAACACAGAAATTGCATCGGAATTAAATATAAGAGACACAATGCCGACTTTAGTACAGGAAGACTGAGTCTTCCTACTGTCTATGATTTGAGCGTTTCCTGTGTCACCAGTTTTACCTTCCGATGCACCTCTGCCGGTTTAATATATCCCTTGGACCTTCCCATTGTCTATGAAACACAGAAATCGCATCGGAATTAAATATAAGAGACATAATGCCGACTTAAGTACAGGAAGACTGAGTCTTCCTACTGTCTATGTATTGAGCGATTTGTGTGTCACCAGTTTTACACTCTGATTCACCTCTGCAGGTTTACTGTATCCATTGGACCTTCCCATTGACGATGAAACACAGAAATTGCATTGGAGTAAAATATAAGAGACACAATGCCGACTTAAGTACAGGAAGACTGAGTCATCCTACTGTCTATGTTTTTAGCGTTTCCTGTGTCACCAGTTTTACATTCCGATGCACCTCTGCAGGTTTACTGTGTTCCTTGGACCTTCCCATTGACGATGAAACACAGAAATTGCATCGGAATTAAATATAAGAGACACAATGCCGACTTAAGTACAGGAAGACTGAGTCTTCCTACTGTCTATGTTTTGATCGTTTCCTGCGTCACCAGTTTTACATTCCGATGCACCTCTGCAGGTTTACTGTATCCCTTGGACCTTCCCATTGACGATGAAACACAGAAATTGCATCGGAATTAAATATAAGAGACACAATGCCAACTTAAGTACAGGAAGACTGAGTCTTCCTACTGTCTATGTTTTGAGCGTATCCTGTGTCACTAGTTTTTCATTCCGATGCAAATCTGCAGGTTTACTATACCCCTTGGACCTTCCCATTGACGATGAAACACAGAAATTGCATCGGAATTAAATATAAGAGACACAATGCCGACTTAAGTACAGGAAGACTGAGTCTTCCTACAGTCTATGTTTGAGCGTTTCCTGTGTCACCAGTTTTACATTCTGATGCACCTCTGCAGGTTTACTGTATCCCTTGTACCTTCCCATTGACGATGAAACACAGAAATTGCATCGTAATTAAATAAAAGAGACACAATGCCGACTTCAGTACAGTAAGACTGAGTCTTCCTGCTGTCTATAATTTGAGTGTTTCCTGTGTCACCAGTTTTATTTTCTGATGCACCTCTACAGGTTTACTGTACCCCTTGGACCTTCACAGTGACGATGAAACACAGAAATTTTATCGGAAATAAATATAAGAGACACAATGCCAACTTAAGTACAGGAAGACTGAGTCTTCCTACTGTCTATGTTTTGAGCGTTTCCTGTGTCACTAGTTTTACATTCCGATGCAAATCTGCAGGTTTACTATATCCCTTGGACCTTCCCATTGACGATGAAACACAGAAATCGTATCGGAATTAAATATAAGAGACACAATTCCGACTTAAGTACAGGAAGACTGAGTCTTCCTACTGTCTATGTTTTGACCATTCCTGTGTCATCAGTTTTACATTCCGATGCACGCCTGCAGGTTTACTGTATCCCTAGGACATTCCCATTGACGATGAAAAACAGAAATTGCATCGGATTTAAATATAAGAGACACAATGCCGACTTAAGTACAGGAAGACTAAGTCTTCCTACTGTCTATGTTTTGAGCTTTTCCTGTGTCATAAGTTTTACATTCCGATGCACCTCTGCAGGTTTACTATATCCCTTGGACTTTCCCATTGACGATGAAACGCAGAAATTGCATCGGAATAAAATATAAGAGACACAATACCGACTTAAGTACAGGAAGACTGAGTCTTCCTACTGTCTATGTTTTGAGCGTTTCCTGTGTCACCAGTTTTACATTCTAATGCACCTCTGCAGGTTTACTGTATCCCTTGGACCTTCCCATTGACGATGAAACACAGAAATTGCATCGGAGTTAAATTTAAGAGACACAATGCCTACTTAAGCACAGGAAGACTGAGTCTTCCTATTGTCTATAATATGAGCGTTTCCTGTGTCACCAGTTTTGCATTCCGATGCATCTCTACAGGTTTACTGCAACCCTTGGACCTTCCCATTCACGATGAAACACAGATATTTCATCGGAAATAAATATAAGAGACACAATGCCGACTTAAGTACAGGAAGACTGAGTCTTCCTACTGTCTATGTTTTGAGCGTTTCCTGAGTCACCAGTTTCACATTCCGAGGCACCTCTGCAGGTTTACTGTGCCCTTGGACCTTCCCATTGACGATGAAACACAGAAATTGCATCGGAATTAAATATAAGAGACACAATGCCGACTTAAGTACAGGAAGACTATGTCTTCCTACTGTCTATGTTTTGAGCTTTTCCTGTGTCATCACTTTTACTTTCCGATGCACCTCGGCAGGTTTGCTATATCCCTTGGACCTTCCCATTCACGATGAAACACAGAAATTTCATCGGAAAAAAATATAAGAGACACAATGCCGACTTTAGTACAGGAAGACTGAGTCTTCCTACTGTCTATGTTTTGCGCGTTTCCTGAGTCACCAGTTTTACATTCCGATGCACCTCTGCAGGTTTCCTGTATCCCTTGGACCTTCCCATTGACGATGAAACACAGAAATTGCATCGAAATTAAATATAAGAGACACAATGCCGACATAAGTACAAGAAAACAGTCTTCGTACGGTCAATGTTTTGAGCGTTTCCTGTGTCACCAGTTTTACAATCCGATGCACCTCTGCCGGTTTACTATATCCCTTGGACCTTCAGATTGTCGATGAAACACAGAAATCGCATCGGAATTAAATATAAGAGACACAATGCCGACTTAAGTACAGGAAGACTGAGTCTTCCTACTGTCTATGTTTTGAGCGTTTCCTGTGTCACCAGTTTTACATTCTGATGCACCTCTGCAGGTTTACTGTATCGATTGGAGCTTCCCATTGACGATGAAACACAGAAATTGCATCGGAATTAAATATAAGAGACACAATGACGATTTAAGTACAGGAAGACTGAGTCTTCCTACTGTCTATGTTTTGAGCGTTTCCTGTGTCACTAGTTTTACATTCCGATGCACCTCTGCAGGTTTACTGTATCCCTTGGACTTTCCCATTGACGATGAAACGCAGAAATTGCCTCGGAATAAAATATAAGAGACACAATACCGACTTAAGTACAGGAAGACTGAGTCTTCCTACTGTCTATATTTTGAGCGTTTCCTGTGTCACCAGTTTTACATTCTGATGCATCTCTGCAGGTTTACTGTATCCCTTGGACCTTCCCATTGATGATGAAACACAGAAATTGCATCGGAGTTAAATTTAAGAGACACAATGCCTACTTAAGCACAGGAGGACTGAGTCTTCCTACTGTCTATGTTTTGAGCGTTTCCTGAGTCACCAGTTTCACATTCCGATGCACCTCTGCAGGTTTCCTGTATCCCTTGGACCTGCCCATTGACGATGAAACACAGAAATTGCATCGAAATTAAATATAAGAGACACAATGCCGACTTAAGTACAAGAAAACAGTCTTCGTACGGTCAATGTTTTGAGCGTTTCCTGTGTCACTAGTTTTACCTTCCGATGCAACTCTGCCGGTTTACTATATCCCTTGGACCTTCCCATTGACAATGAAACACAGAAATTGCATCGGAGTTAAATTTAAGAGACACACTGCCTACTTAAGCACAGCAAGACTGAGTCTTCCTATTGTCTATAATTTGAGCGTTTCCTGTGTCACCAGTTTTGCATTCCGATGCATCTCTACAGGTTTACTGAATCCCTTGGACCTTCCCATTCACGATGAAACACAGAAATTTCATCGGAAATAAATATAAGAGACACAATGCCGACTTAAGTACAGGAAGACTGAGTCTTCCTACTGTCTATGTTTTGAGCGTTTCCTGTGTCACCAGTTTCACATTCCGATGCACCTCTGCAGGTTTACTGTGTCCCTTGGACTTTCCCATTGACGATGAAACACAGAAATTGCGTCGGAATTAAATATAAGAGACACAATGCCGACTTAAGAGACAGGAAGACTGAGTCTTCCTACTGTCTATGTTTTGAGCGTTTCCTATGTCACTAGTTTTACATTGCGATGCACCTCTGCAATTTTACTGTATCTCTTGGACCTTCCCATTGACGATGAAACACAGAAATTGCATCGGAATTAAATATAAGAGACACGATGCCGACTTAAGCACAGGAAGACTGACTTTTCCTACTGTCTATGCTTTGAGCGTTTCCTGAGTCACCAGTTTTACATTCCGATGCACCTCTGCAGGTTTCCTGTATCCCTTGCACCTTCCCATTGACGATGAAACACAGAAATTGCATCGAAATTAAATATAAGAGACACCATGCCGACTTAAGTACAAGAAAACAGTCTTCGTACGGTCAATGTTTTGAGCGTTTCCTGTGTCACCTGTTTTACATTCCGATGCACCTCTGCCGGTTTACTATATCCCTTGGACCTTCCCATTGTCGATGAAACACAGAAATCGCATCGGAATTAAATATAAGAGACACAATGCCGACATAAGTACAGGAAGACTGAGTCTTCCTACTGTCTTTGTTTTGAGCGTTTCCTGTGTCACCAGTTTTACATTCTGATGCACCTCCGCAGGTTTACTGTATCCCTTGGACCTTCCCATTGACGATGAAACACAGAAATTGCATTGGAATTAAATATAAGAGACACAATGCCGACATAAGTACAGGAAGACTGAGACTTAGTACTGTCTATGTTTTGAGCGTTTCCTGTGTCACCAGTTTTACATTCCGATGCACCTCTGCAGGTTTACTGTATTCCTTGGACCTTCCCATTGACGATGAAACACAGAAATTGCATCGGAATTAAATATAAGAGACACAATGCCGACTTAAGTACAGGAAGACTAAGTCTTCCTACTGTCTATGTTTGAACGATTCCTGTGTCATCAGTTTTACTTTCCGATGCACCTCTGCAGGTTTACTATATCCCTTGGACCTTCCCATTCACGATGAAATACAGAAATTTCATCGGAAATAAATATAAGAAACACAATGCCGACATAAGTACAGGAAGACTGAGTCTTCCTACTGTCTATAATTTGATCGTTTCCTGGGCCACCAGTTTAACATTCCGATTAACCTCTGCAGGTTTACTGTATCCCTTGGACCTTCCCATTGACGATGAAACACAGAAATTGCAGCGGAATTAAATATAAGAGACACAATGCCGACTTAAGTACAGGAAGCCTTCCTACTGTCTATGTTTTGAGCGTTTCCTGTGTCACCAGTTTTACATTCTGATGCACCTCTGCAGGTTTTCTGTATCCATTGGACCTTCCCATTGACGATGAAATACAGAAATTGCATCGGAATTAAATAAAAGAGACACTATGCCGAATTAAGTACAGGAAGTCTAAGTCTTCCTACTGTCTATGTTTTGAGCGTTTCCTGTGTCACCAGTTTTACATTCTGATGCAGGTCTGCAGGTTTACTGTATCGATTGGAGCTTCCCATTGACGATGAAGCACAGAAATTGCATCGGAATTAAATATAAGAGACACCATGCCGACTTAAGCACAAGAAAACAGTCTTCGTACGGTCAATGTTTTGAGCGTTTCCTGCGTCACCTGTTTTACATTCCGATGCACCTCTGCCGGTTTACTATATCCCTTGGACCTTCCCATCGTCGATGAAACTCAGAAATCGCATCGGAATTAAATATAAGAGACACAATGCCGACTTAAGTACAGGAAGACCGAGTCTTCCTACTGTCTATGTTTTGAGCGTTTCCTATGTCACTAGTTTTACATTCCGATGCACCTCTGCAATTTTACTGTATCTCTTGGACCTTCCCATTGACGATGAAACACAGAAATTGCATCGGAATTAAATATAACAGACACAATGTCGACTTAAGTACAGGAAGACTTAGTCTTCCTACTGTCTATGTTTTGAGCTTTTCCTGTGTCTTCAGTTTTACTTTCCGATGCACCTCTGCAGGTTTACTATATCCCTTGGACCTTCCCATTCACGATGAAACAACAGAAATTTCATCGGAAAAAAATATAAGAGACACAATGCCGACTTTAGAACAGGAAGACTGAGTCTTCCTACTGTCTATGATTTGAGCGTTTCCTGAGTCACCAGTTTTACATTCCGATGCACCAATGCAGGTTTCCTGTATCCCTTGGACCTTCCCATTGACGATGAAACACAGAAATTGCATCGAAATTAAATATAAGAGACACAATGCCGACTTAAGTACAAGAAAACAGTCTTCGTACGGTCAATGTTTTGAGCGTTACCAGTGTCACCAGTTTTACCTTCCGATGCACCTCTGCCGGTTTACTATATCCCTTGGACCTTCCCATTGTCTATGAAACACAGAAATCGCATCGGAATTAAATATAAGAGTCATAATGCCGACTTAAGTACAGGAAGACTGAGACTTCCTACTGTCTATGTATTGATCGATTCCTGTGTCACCAGTTTTACATTCTGATGCACCTCTGCAGGTTTACTGTATCCATTGGACCTTCCCATTGACGATGAAACACAGACATTTCATCGGAAATAAATATAAGAGACACAATGCTGACTTAAGTACAGGAAGACTGAGTCTTCCTACTGTCTATGTTTTGATCGTTTCCTGGGTCACCAGTTTGACATTCCGATGCACCTCTGCAGGTTTACTGTATCCCTTGGACCTTCCCATTGACGATGAAACACAGAAATTGCATCGGAATTAAATATAAGAGACACAATGCCGACTTAAGTACAGGAAGACTGAGTCTTCCTACTGTCTATGTTTTGAGCGTTTCCTGTGTCACTAGTTTTACATTCCGATGCAAATCTGCAGGTTTACTATATCCCTTGGACCTTCCCATTGACGATGAAACACAGAAATTGCATCGGAATTAAATATAAGAGACACAATGCCGACTTAAGTACAGGAAGACTGAGTCTTCCTACTGTCTATGTTTTGAGCGTTTCCTGTGTCACCAGTTTTACATTCTGATGCACCTTTGCAGGTTTACTGTATCCCCTGTACCTTCCCATTGACGATGAAACACAGAAATTGCATCGTAATTAAATATAAGAGACACAATGCCGACTTCAGTACAGGAAGACTGAGTCTTCCTACTGTCTATAATTTGAGCGTTTCCTGTGTCACCAGTTTTATTTTCCGATGCACCTCTACAGGTTTACTGTATCCCTTGGACCTTCACAGTGACGACGAAACACAGAAATTTTATCGGAAATAAATATAAGAGACACAATGCCGACTTAAGTACAGGAAGACTGAGTCTTCCTACTGTCTATGTTTTGAGCGTTTCCTGTGTCACTAGTTTTACATTCCGATGCAAATCTGCAGGTTTACTATATCCCTTGGACCTTCCCATTGACGATGAAACACAGAAATTGCATCGGAGTTAGATTTAAGAGACGCAATGCCTACTTAAGCACAGGTAGACTGAGTCTTCCTACTGTCTATAATTTGAGCGTTTCCTGTGTCAGCAGTTTTGCATTCCGACGCATCTCTACAGGTTTACTGTATCCCTTGGACCTTCACAGTGACGATGAAACACAGAAATTGCATCGGAATTAAATATAAGAGACACAATGCCGACTTAAGTACAGGAAGACTGAGTCTTCCTACTGTCTATGTTTTGAGCATTCCTGTGTCATCAGTTTTACATTCCGATGCACGTCTGCAGGTTTACTGTATCCCTTGGACCTTCCCATTGACATGAAAAACAGAAATTGCATCGGATTTATATATAAGAGACACAATGCCGACATAAGTACAGGAAGACTAAGTCTTCCTACTGTCTATGTTTTGAGCTTTTCCTGTGTCATCAGTTTTACATTCCGATGCACCTCTGCAGATTTACTATATCCCTTGGACCTTCCCATTCACGATGAAACACAGAAATTTCATCGGAAAAAAATATAAGAGACACAATGCCGACTTTAGTACAGGAAGACTGACTCTTCCTACTGTCTATGTTTTGAGCGTTTCCTGCGTCACCAGTTTTACATTCCGATGCACCTCTGCAGGTTTCCTGTATCCCTTGGACCTTCCCATTGTCGATGAAACACAGAAATCGCATCGGAAATAAATATAAGAGACACAATGCCGATTTAAGTACAGGAAGACTGAGTCTTCCTACTGTCTATGTTTGAGCGTCTCCTGTGTCACCAGTTTTACATTCTGATGCACCTCTGCAGGTTTACTGTATCCATTGGACCTTCCCATTGACGATGAAACACAGAAATTGCATCGGAATTAAATATAAGAGACACAATGCCGACATAAGTACAGGAAGACTGAGTCTTCCTACTGTCTATGTTTTGAGCGTTTCCTGTGTCACCAGTTTTACATTCTGATGCACCTCTGCAGGTTTACTGTATCCCTTGGACCTTCCCATTGACGATGAAACACAGAAATTGCATCGGAATAAAATATAAGAGTCTTCCTACTGTCTATAATATGAGCGTTTCCTGTGTCACCAGTTTTCAATTCCGATGCATCTCTACAGGTTTACTGTATCCCTTGGACCTTGCCATTCACGATGCAAAACAGAAATTTCATCGGAAATAAATATAAGATCCACAATGCCGACTTAAGTACAGGAAGACTGAGTTTTGAGCGATTCCTGAGTCACCAGTTTCACATTCCGATGCACCTCTGCAGGTTTACTGTGTCCCTTGGACCTTCCCATTGACGATGAAACACAGAAATTGCATCGAAATTAAATATAAGAGACACAATGCCGACTTAAGTACAAGAAAACAGTCTTCGTACGGTCAATGTTTTGAGCGTTTCCTGTGTCACCAGTTTTACATTCCGATGCACCTCTGCCGGTTTACTATATCCCTTGGACCTTCCCATTGTCGATGAAACACAGAAATCGCATCGGAATTAAATATAAGAGACACAATGCCGATTTAAGTACAGGAAGACTGAGTCTTCCTACTGTCTATGTTTGAGCGTCTCCTGTGTCACCAGTTTTACATTCTGATGCACCTCTGCAGGTTTACTGTATCCATTGGACCTTCCCATTGACAATGAAACACAGAAATTGCATCGGAATTAAATATAAGAGACACAATGCCGACATAAGTACAGGAAGACTGAGTCTTCCTACTGTCTATGTTTTGAGCGTTTCCTGTGTCACCAGTTTTACATTCTGATGCACCTCTGCAGGTTTACTGTATCCCTTGGACCTTCCCATTGACGATGAAACACAGAAATTGCATCGGAATAAAATATAAGAGACACAATACCGACTTAAGTACAGGAAGACTGAGTCTTCCTACTGTCTATGTTTTGTGCGTTTCCTGTGTCACCAGTTTTACATTCTAATGCACCTCTGCAGGTTTACTGTATCCCTTGGACCTCCCCATTGACGATGAAACACAGAAATTGCATCGGAGTTAAATTTAAGAGACACAATGCCAACTTAAGCACAGGAAGACTGAGTCTTCCTATTTTCTATAATATGAGCGTTTCCTGTGTCACCAGTTTTGCATTCCGATGCATCTCTACAGGTTTACTGCAACCCTTGGACCTTCCCATTCACGATGAAACACAGAAATTTCATCGGAAATAAATATAAGAGACACAATGCCCACTTAATTACAGGAAGACTGAGTCTTCCTACTGCCTATGTTTTGAGCGTTTCCTGAGTCACCAGTTTCACATTCCGATGCACCTCTGCAGGTTTACTGTGTCCCTTGGACCTTCCCATTCACGATGAAACACAGAAATTGCATCGGAATTAAATATAACAGACACAATGCCGACTTAAGTACAGGAAGACCGAGTCTTCCTACTGTCTATGTTTTGAGCGTTTCCTATGTCACTAGTTTTACATTCCGATGCACCTCTGCAATTTTACTGTATCTCTTGGACCATCCCATTGACGATGAAACACAGAAATTGCATCGAAATTAAATATAAGAGACACAATGCCGACTTAAGTACAAGAAAACAGTCTTCGTACGGTCAATGTTTTGTGCGTTTCCTGTGTCACCAGTTTTACCTTCCGATGCACCTCTGCCGGTTTACTATATCCCTTGGACCTTCCCATTGTCGATGAAACACAGAAATCGCATCGGAATTAAATATAAGAGACACAATGCCGACTTAAGTACAGGAAGACTGAGTCTTCCTACTGTCTAGGTTTTGAGCGTTTCCTGTGTCACCAGTTTTACATTCTGATGCACCTCTGCAGGTTTACTGTATCCATTGGACTTTCCCGTTGACGATGAATCGCAGAAATTGCATCGGAATAAAATATAAGAGACACAATACCGACTTAAGTACAGTAAGACTGAGTCTTCCTACTGTCTATGTTTTGAGCGTTTCCTGTGTCACCAGTTTTACATTCTGATGCACCTCTGCAGGTTTACTGTATCCCTTGGACCTTCCCATTGACGATGAAACACAGAAATTGCATCGGAGTTAAATTTAAGAGACACAATGCCTACGTAAGCACAAGAAGACGGAGTCTTCCTATTGTCTATAATATGAGCGTTTCCTGTGTCACCAGTTTTCAATTCCGATGCATCTCTACAGGTTTACTGTATCCCTTGGACCTTACCATTCACGATGCAAAACAGAAATTTCATCGGAAATAAATATAAGATCCACAATGCCGACTTAAGTACAGGAAGACTGAGTTTTGAGCGTTTCCTGAGTCACCAGTTTCACATTCCGATGCACCTCTGCAGGTTTACTGTGTCCATTGGACCTTCCCATTGACGATGAAACACAGAAATTGCATCGGAATTAAATATAAGAGACACAATGCCGACTTAAGTACAGGAAGACCGAGTCTTCCTACTGTCTATGTTTTGAGCGTTTCCTATGTCACTAGTTTTACATTCCGATGCACCTCTGCAATTTTACTGTATCTCTTGGACCTTCCCATTGACGATGAAACACAGAAATTGCATCGGAATTAAATATAAGAGACACAATGCCGACTTAAGTACAGGAAGACTAAGTCTTCCTACTGCCTATGTTTTGAGCTTTTCCTGTGTCATCAGTTTCACTTTCCGATGCACCTCATCAGGTTTGCTATATCCCTTGGACCTTTCCATTCACGATGAAACACAGAAATTTCATCGGAAAAAAATATAAGAGACACAATGCCGACTTTAGTACAGGAAGACTGAGTCTTCCTACTGTCTATGATTTGAGCGTTTCCTGAGTCACCAGTTTTACATTCCGATGCACCTCTGCAGGTTTCCTGTATCCCTTGGACCTTCCCATTGATGATGAAACACAGAAATTGCATCGAAATTAAATATAAGAGACACAATGCCGACTTAAGTACAAGAAAACAGTCTTCGTACGGTCAATGTTTTGAGCGTTTCCTGTGTCACCAGTTTTACATTCCGATGCACCTCTGCCGCTTTACTATATCCCTTGGACCTTCCCATTGTCGATGAAACACAGAAATCGCATCGGAATTAAATATAAGAGACACAATGCCGACTTAAGTACAGGAAGACTGAGTCTTCCTACTGTCTATGTTTTGAGCGTTTCCTGTGTCACCAGTTTTACATTCTGATGCACCTCTGCAGGTTTACTGTATCGATTGGAGCTTCCCATTGACGATGAAACACAGAAATTGCATCGGAATTAAATATAAGAGACACAATGCCGACTTAAGTACAGGAAGACTGAGTCTTCCTACTGTCTATGTTCTGAGCGTTTCCTGTGTCACCAGTTTTACATTCTGATGCACCTCTGCAGGTTTACTGTATCCCTTGGACCTTCCCATTGACGATGAAACACAGAAATTGCATCGGAGTTAAATTTAAGAGACACAATGCCTACTTAAGCACAGGAAGACTGAGTCTTCCTATTGTCTATAATATGAGCGTTTCCTGAGTCACCAGTTTCACATTCCGATGCACCTCTGGAGGTTTACTGTGTCCCTTGGACCTCCCCATTGACGATGAAACACAGAAATTGCATCGGAATTAAATATAAGAGACACAATGCCGACTTAAGTACAGGCAGACCGAGTCTTCCTACTGTCTATGTTTTGAGCGTTTCCTATGTCACTAGTTTTACATTCCGATGCACCTCTGCAATTTTACTGTATCTCTTGGACCTTCCCATTGACGATGAAACACAGAAATTGCATCGGAATTAAATATAAGAGACACAATGCCGCCTTAAGTACAGGAAGACTAAGTCTTCCTACTGTCTATGTTTTGAGCTTTTCCTGTGTCATCAGTTTTGCTTTCCGATGCACCTCTGCAGGTTTACTATATCCCTTGGACCTTCCCATTCACGATGAAACACAGAAATTTCATCGGAAAAAAATATAAGAGACACAATGCCGACTTTAGTACAGGAAGACTGAGTCTTCCTACTGTCTATGTTTTGAGCGTTTCCTGAGTCACCAGTTTTACATTCCGATGCACCTCTGCAGGTTTCCTGTATCCCTTGGACCTGCCCATTGACGATGAAACACAGAAATTGCATCGAAATTAAATATAAGAGACACAATGCCGACTTAAGTACAAGAAAACAGTCTTCGTACGGTCAATGTTTTGAGCGTTTCCTGTGTCACCAGTTTTCACTTCCGATGCACCTCTGCCGGTTTACTATATCCCTTGGACCTTCCCATTGTCGATGAAACACAGAAATCGCATCGGAATTAAATATAAGAGACACAATGCCGACTTAAGTACAGGAAGACTGAGTCTTCCTACTGTCTATGTTTTGAGCGTTTCCTGTGTCACCAGTTTTACATTCTGATGCACCTCTGCAGGTTTACTGTATCCATTGGACCTTCCCATTGACGATGAAACACAGAAATTCCATTGGAGTTAAATATAAGAGACACAATGCCGACTTAAGTACAGGAAGACTAAGTCTTCCTACTGTCTATGTTTGAACGATTCCTGTGTCATCAGTTTTACTTTCCGATGCACCACTGCAGTTTTACTGTATCCCTTGGACCTTCCCATTGTCGATGAAACACAGAAATCGCATCGGAATTAAATATAAGAGACACAATGCCGACTTAAGTACAGGAAGACTGAGTCTTCCTACTGTCTATGTTTTGAGCGTTTCCTGTGTCACCAGTTTTGCATTCCGATGCATCTCTACAGGTTTACTGTATCCCTTGGACCTTCCCATTCACGATGAAACACAGAAATTTCATCGGAAATAAATATAAGAGACACAATGCCGACTTAAGTACAGGAAGACTGAGTCTTCCTACTGTCTATGTTTTGAGCGTTTCCTGTGTCACCAGTTTCACATTCCGATGCACCTCTGCAGGTTTACTGTGTCCCTTGGACCTTCCCATTGACGATAAAACACAGAAATTGCATCGGAATTAAATATAAGAGACACAATGCCGACTTAAGTACAGCAAGACTGAGTCTTCCTACTGTCTATGTTTTGAGCGTTTCCTATGTCACTAGTTTTACATTCCGATGCACCTCTGCAATTTTACTGTATCTCTTGGACCTTCCCATTGACGATGAAACACAGAAATTGCATCGGAATTAAATATAAGAGACACGATGCCGACTTAAGCACAGGAAGACTGACTTTTCCTACTGTCTATGTTTTGAGCGTTTCCTGTGTCACCAGTTTCACATTCCGATGCACCTCTGCAGGTTTACTGTATCCCTTGGACCTTCCCATTGACGATGAAACACAGAAATTGCATCGAAATTAAATATAAGAGACACAATGCCGACTTAAGTACAAGAAAACAGTCTTCGTACGGTCAACGTTTTGAGCGTTTCCTGCGTCACCAGTTTTACATTCCGATGCACCTCTGCCGGTTTACTATATCCCTTGGACCTTCCCATTGTCGATGAAACACAGAAATCACATCGGAATTAAATATAAGAGACACAATGCCGACTTAAGTACTGGAAGACTGAGTCTTCCTACTGTCTATGTTTTGAGCGTTTCCTGTGTCACCAGTTTTACATTCTGATGCACCACTGCAGGTTTACTGTTTCCCTTGGACCTTCCCATTGACGATGAAACACAGAAATTGCATCGGAATTAAATATAAGAGACACAATGCCGACTTAAGTACAGGAAGACTGAGTCTTCCTACTGTCTATGTTTTGAGCGTTTCCTGTGTCACTAGTTTCACATTCCGATGCACCTCTGCAGGTTTACTGTATCCCTTGGACTTTCCCATTGACGATGAAACGCAGAAATTGCATCGGAATAAAATATAAGAGACACAATACCGACTTAAGTACAGGAATACTGAGTCTTCCTACTAACTATGTTTTGAGCGTTTCCTGTGTCACCAGTTTTACATTCTGATGCACCTCTGCAGGTTTACTGTATCCCTTGGACCTTCCCATTGACGATGAAACACAGAAATTGCATCGGAGTTAAATTTAAGAGACACAATGCCTACTTAAGCACAGGAAGACTGAGTCTTCCTATTGTCTATAATATGAGCGTTTCCTGCGTCACCAGTTTTGCATTCCGATGCATCTCTACAGGTTTACTGTATCCCTTGGACCTTCCCATTCACGATGAAACACAGAAATTTCATCGGAAATAAATATAAGAGACACAATGCCGACTTAAGTACAGGAAGACTGAGTCTTCCTACTGTCTATGTTTTGAGCGTTTCCTGTGTCACCAGTTTTACATTCTGATGCACCTCTGCAGGTTTACTGTATCCATTGGACCTTCCCATTGACGATGAAACACAGAAATTCCATTGGAGTTAAATATAAGAGACACAATGCCGACTTAAGTACAGGAAGACTGAGTCTTCCTACTGTCTATAATTTGAGCGTTTCCTGTGTCACCAGTTTTATTTTCCGATGCACCTCTACAGGTTTACTGTATCCCTTGAACCTTCACATTGACGATGAAACACAGAAATTGCATCGGAATTAAATACAAGAGACACAATGCCGACTTAAGTACAGGAAGACTGAATCTTCCTACTGTCTATGTTTTAAGCGTTTCCTGTGTCACTAGTTTTACATTCCGATGCACCTCTGCAGGTTTACTGTATCCCTTGGACCTTCCCATTGACGATGAAACACAGAAATTGCATCGGAATGAAATATAAGAGACACAATGCCGACTTAAGTACAGGAAGACTGAGTCTTCCTACTGTCTATGTTTTGAGCGTTTCCTGTGTCACCAGTTTTACTTTCTGATGCACCTCTGCAGGTTTACTGTATCCCTTGGACCTTCACAGTGACGATGAAACACAGAAATTGCATCGGAGTTAGATTTAAGAGACACTATGCCTACATAAGCACAGGAAGACTGAGTCTTCCTACTGTCTATAATTTGAGCGTTTCCAGTGTCACCAGTTTTGCATTCCGATGCATCTCTACAGGTTTACTGTATCCCTTGGACCTTCACAGTGTCGATGAAACACAGAAATAGCATCGGAATTTAAATATAAGAGACACATCGCCGACTTAAGTACAAGAAAACTGAGTCTTCTTACGGTCTATGTTTTGAGCGTTTCCTGTGTCGCCAGTTTTACATTCCGATGCACCTATGCCGGTTTACTGTATCCCTTGACCCTTCCCATTGTCGATGAAACACAGAAATCGTATCGGAATTAAATATAAGAGACACAATGCCGACTTAAGTACAGGAAGACTGAGTCTTCCTACTGTCAATGTTTTGAGCATTCCTGTGTCATCAGTTTTACATTCCGATGCACGTCTGCAGGTTAACTGTATCCCTTGGACCTTCCCATTGACGATGAAAAACAGAAATTGCATCGGATTTAAATATAAGAGACACAATGCCGACTTAAGTACAGGACGACTAAGTCTTCCTACTGTAAATGTTTTGAGCGTTTCCTGAGTCACCAGTTTTACATTCCGATGCACCTCTGCAGGTTTCCTGTATCCCTTGGACCTTCCCATTGACGATGAAACACAGATATTGCATCGAAATTAAATATAAGAGACACAATGCCGACTTAAGTACAAGAAAACAGTCTTCGTACGGTCAATATTTTGAGCGTTTCCTGTGTCACCAGTTTTACATTCCGATGCACCTCTGCCGGTTTACTACATCCCTTGGACCTTCCCATTGTCGATGAAACACAGAAATCGCATCGGAATTAAATATAAGAGACACAATGCCGACTTAAGTACAGGAAGACTGAGTCTTCCTACTGTCTATGTTTTGAGCGTTTCCTGTGTCACCAGTTTTGCATTCCGATGCATCTCTACAGGTTTACTGTATCCCTTGGACCTACCCATTCACGATGACACACAGAAATGTCATCGGAAATAAATATAAGAGACACAATGCCGGCTTAAGTACAGGAAGACTGAGTCTTCCTTCTGTCTATGTTTTGAGCGTTTCCTGTGTCACCAGTTTCACATTCCGATGCACCTCGCAGGTTTACTGTGTCCCTTGGACCTTCCCATTGACGATGAAACACAGAAATTGCATCGGAATTAAATATAAGAGACACAATGCCGACTTAAGTACAGGAAGACTGAGTATTCCTACTGTCTATGCTTTGAGCGTTTCCTATGTCACTAGTTTTACATTCCGATGCATCCTTTTGCAATTTTACTGTATCTCTTGGACCTTCCCATTGACGATGAAACACAGAAATTGCATCGGAATTAAATATAAGAGACAGGATGCCGACTTAAGCACAGGAAGACTGAGTCTTCCTACTGTCTATGTTTTGAGCGTTTCCTGTGTCACCAGTTTTACATTCTGATGCACCTCCGCAGGTTTACTGTATCCATTGGACCTTCCCATTCACGATGACACACAGAAATGTCATCGGAAATAAATATAAGAGACACAATGCCGACTTAAGTACAGGAAGACTAAGTCTTCCTACTGTCTATGTTTTGAACGATTCCTGTGTCATCAGTTTTACTTTCCGATGCACCTCTGCAGGTTTACTATATCCCTTGGACCTTCCCATTCACGATGAAATACAGAAATTTCATCGGAAATAAATATAAGAAACACAATGCCGACATAAGTACAGGAAGACTGAGTCTTCCTTCTGTCTATAATTTGATCGTTTCCTGGGTCACCAGTTTAACATTCCGATGCACCTCTGCAGGTTTACTGTATCTCTTGGACCTTCCCATTGACGATGAAACACATAAATTGAATCGGAATTAAATATAAGAGACACAATACCGACTTAAGTACAGGAAGACTGAGCCTTCCTACTGTCTATGTTTTGAGCGTTTCCTGTGTCACCAGTTTTACATTATGATGCACCTCTGCAGGTTTTCTTTATCCATTGGACCTTCCCATTGACGATGAAATACAGAAATTGCATCGGAATTAAATATAAGAGACACTATGCCGAATTAAGTACAGGAAGTCTAAGTCTTCCTACTGTCTATGTTTCGACCGTTTCCTGTGTCATCAGTTTTACTTTCCGATGCACCTCTGCAGGTTTACTATATCCCTTGGACCTTCCCATTCACGATGAAACACAGAAATTTCATCGGAAATAAATATAAGAGACACAATGCCGACTTAAGTACAGGAAGACTGAGTCTTCCTACTGTCTATGTTTTGAGCGTTTCCTGTGTCACCACTTTTACATTCCGATGCACCTCTGCAGGTTTACTGTATTCCTTGGACCTTCCCATTGACGATGAAACACAGAAATTGCATCGGAATTAAATATAAGAGACACAATGCCGACTTAAGTACAGGAAGACTAAGTCTTCCTACTGTCTATGTTTGAACGATTCCTGTGTCATCAGTTTTACTTTCCGATGCACCTCTGCAGGTTTACTATATCCCTTGGACCTTCCCATTCACGATGAAACACCGAAATTTCATCGGAAATAAATATAAGAGACACAATGCCGACTTAAGTACAGGAAGACTGAGTCTTCCTACTGTCTATGTTTTGATCGTTTCCTGGGTCACCAGTTTTATATTCCGATGCACCTCTTCTGGATTACTGTATCCCTTGGACCTTCCCATTGACGATGAAACACAGAAATTGCATCGGAATTAAATATAAGAGACACAATGCCGACTTAAGTGCAGGAAGACTGAGTCTTCCTACTGTTTATGTTTTGAGCTTTTCCTGTGTCACTAGTTTTACATTCCGATGCAAATCTGCACGTTTACTATATCCCTTGGACCTTCCCATTGACGATGAAACACAGAAATGCATCGGAATTAAATATAAGAGGTACAATGCCGACTTAAGTACAGGAAGACTGAGTCTTCCTACAGTCTATGTTTTGAGCGTTTCCTGTGTCACCAGTTTTACATTCTGATGCACCTCTGCAGGTTTACTGTATCCCTTGTACCTTCCCATTGACGATGAAACACAGAAATTGCATCGGAATTAAATATAAGAGACACAATGCCGACTTAAGTACAGGAAGACTGATTCTTCCTACTGTCTATAATTTGAGCGTTTCCTGTGTCACCAGTTTTATTTTCCGATGCACCTCTACAGGTTTACTGTATCCCTTGGACCTTCACATTGACGATGAAACACAGAAATTGCATCGGAATTAAATACAAGAGACACAATGCCGACTTAAGTACAGGAAGACTGAGTCTTCCTACTGTCTATGTGTTCAGCGTTTCCTGTGTCACCAGTTTTACATTCCGATGCACCTCTGCAGGTTTACTGTATTCCTTGGACCTTCCCATTGACGATGAAACACAGATATTGCATCGGAATTAAATATAAGAGACACAATGCCGACTTAAGTACAGGAAGACTGATTCTTCCTACTGTCTATAATTTGAGCGTTTCCTGTGTCACCAGTTTTATTTTCCGATGCACCTCTACAGGTTTACTGTATCCCTTGGACCTTCACATTGACGATGAAACACAGAAATTGCATCGGAATTAAATACAAGAGACACAATGCCGACTTAAGTACAGGAAGACTGAGTCTTCCTACTGTCTATGTTTTGAGCGTTTCCTGTGTCACCACTTTTACATTCCGATGCACCTCTGCAGGTTTACTGTATTCCTTGGACCTTCCCATTGACGATGAAACACAGAAATTGCATCGGAATTAAATATAAGAGACACAATGCCGACTTAAGTACAGGAAGACTAAGTCTTCCTACTGTCTATGTTTGAACGATTCCTGTGTCATCAGTTTTACTTTCCGATGCACCTCTGCAGGTTTACTATATCCCTTGGACCTTCCCATTCACGATGAAACACCGAAATTTCATCGGAAATAAATATAAGAGACACAATGCCGACTTAAGTACAGGAAGACTGAGTCTTCCTACTGTCTATGTTTTGATCTTTTCCTGGGTCACCAGTTTTATATTCCGATGCACCTCTTCTGGATTACTGTATCCCTTGGACCTTCCCATTGACGATGAAACACAGAAATTGCATCGGAATTAAATATAAGAGACACAATGCCGACTTAAGTACAGGAAGACTGATTCTTCCTACTGTCTATAATTTCAGCGTTTCCTGTGTCACCAGTTTTATTTTCCGATGCACCTCTACAGGTTTACTGTATCCCTTGGACCTTCACATTGACGATGAAACACAGAAATTGCATCGGAATTAAATACAAGAGACACAATGCCGACTTAAGTACAGGAAGACTGAGTCTTCCTACTGTCTATGTTTTAAGCGTTTGCTGTGTCACTAGTTTTACATTCCGATGCACCTCTGCAGGTTTACTGTATCCCTTGGGCCTTCCCATTGACGACGAAACACAGAAATTGCATCGGATTTAGATTTAAGAGACACAATGCCTAGTTAAGCACAGCAAGACTGAGTCTTCCTATTGTCTATAATTTGAGCGTTTCCTGTGTCACCAGTTTTGCATTCCGATGCATCTCTGCAGGTTTACTGTATCCCTTGGACCTTCCCATTGACGATGAAACACAGAAATTGCATCGGAGTTAAATTTAAGAGACACAATGCCTACTTAGGCACAGCAAGACTGAGTCTTCCTATTGTCTATAATTTGAGCGTTTCCTGTGTCACCAGTTTTGCATTCCGATGCATCTCTACAGGTTTACTGTATCCCTTGGACCTTCCCATTCACGATGAAACACAGAAATTTCATCGGAGATAAATATAAGAGACACAATGCTGACTTAAGTACAGGAAGACTGAGTCTTCCAACTGTCTATGTTTTGAGCGTTTCCTATGCCACTAGTTTTACATTCCGATGCACCTCTGCAATTTTACTGTATCTCTTGGACCTTCCCATTGACGATGAAACACAGAGATTGCATCGGAATTAAATATAAGAGACACGATGCCGACTTAAGTACAGGAAGACTGAGTTTTCCTACTGTCTATGCTTTGAGCGTTTCCTGAGTCACCAGTTTTACATTCCGATGCACCTCTGCAGGTTTCCTGTATCCATTGGACCTTCCCATTGACGATGAAACACAGAAATTGCATCGGAATTAAATATAAGAGACACAATGCCGACTTAAGTACAGGAAGACTAAGTCTTCCTACTGTCTATGTTTTGAACGATTCCTGTGTCATCAGTTTTACTTTCCGATGCACCTCTGCAGGTTTACTATATCCCTTGGACCTTCCCATTCACGATGAAATACAGAAATTTCATCGGAAATAAATATAAGAAACACAATGCCGACATAAGTACAGGAAGACTGATTCTTCCTACTGTCTATAATTTGAGCGTTTCCTGTGTCACCAGTTTTATTTTCCGATGCACCTCTACAGGTTTACTGTATCCCTTGGACCTTCACATTGACGATGAAACACAGAAATTGCATCGGAATTAAATACAAGAGACACAATGCCGACTTAAGTACAGGAAGACTGAGTCTTCCTACTGTCTATGTGTTCAGCGTTTCCTGTGTCACCAGTTTTACATTCCGATGCACCTCTGCAGGTTTACTGTATTCCTTGGACCTTCCCATTGACGATGAAACACAGATATTGCATCGGAATTAAATATAAGAGACACAATGCCGACTTAAGTACAGGAAGACTGATTCTTCCTACTGTCTATAATTTCAGCGTTTCCTGTGTCACCAGTTTTATTTTCCGATGCACCTCTACAGGTTTACTGTATCCCTTGGACCTTCACATTGACGATGAAACACAGAAATTGCATCGGAATTAAATACAAGAGACACAATGCCGACTTAAGTACAGGAAGACTGAGTCTTCCTACTGTCTATGTTTTAAGCGTTTGCTGTGTCACTAGTTTTACATTCCGATGCACCTCTGCAGGTTTACTGTATCCCTTGGGCCTTCCCATTGACGACGAAACACAGAAATTGCATCGGATTTAGATTTAAGAGACACAATGCCTAGTTAAGCACAGCAAGACTGAGTCTTCCTATTGTCTATAATTTGAGCGTTTCCTGTGTCACCAGTTTTGCATTCCGATGCATCTCTGCAGGTTTACTGTATCCCTTGGACCTTCCCATTGACGATGAAACACAGAAATTGCATCGGAGTTAAATTTAAGAGACACAATGCCTACTTAGGCACAGCAAGACTGAGTCTTCCTATTGTCTATAATTTGAGCGTTTCCTGTGTCACCAGTTTTGCATTCCGATGCATCTCTACAGGTTTACTGTATCCCTTGGACCTTCCCATTCACGATGAAACACAGAAATTTCATCGGAGATAAATATAAGAGACACAATGCTGACTTAAGTACAGGAAGACTGAGTCTTCCAACTGTCTATGTTTTGAGCGTTTTCTATGCCACTAGTTTAACATTCCGATGCACCTCTGCAATTTTACTGTATCTCTTGGACCTTCCCATTGACGATGAAACACAGAGATTGCATCGGAATTAAATATAAGAGACACGATGCCGACTTAAGTACAGGAAGACTGAGTTTTCCTACTGTCTATGCTTTGAGCGTTTCCTGAGTCACCAGTTTTACATTCCGATGCACCTCTGCAGGTTTCCTGTATCCATTGGACCTTCCCATTGACGATGAAGCACAGAAATTGCATCGGAATTAAATATAAGAGACACAATGCCGACTTAAGTACAGGAAGACTGAGTCTTCCTACTGTCAATGTTTTGAGCATTCCTGTGTCATCAGTTTTACATTCCGATGCACGTCTGCAGGTTACCTGTATCCCTTGGACCTTCCCATTGACGATGAAAGACAGAAATTGCATCGGATTTAAATATAAGAGACACAATGCCGACTTAAGTACAGGACGACTAAGTCTTCCTACTGTAAATCTTTTGAGCGTTTCCTGAGTCACCAGTTTTACATTCCGATGCACCTCTGCAGGTTTACTGTATCCCTTGGACCTTCCCATTGACGATGAAACACAGAAATTGCATCGGAGTTACATTTAGGAGACACAATGCCTACTTAAGTACAGCAAGACTGAGTCTTCCTATTGTCTATAATTATAGCGTTTCCTGTGTCACCAGTTTCGCATTCCGATGCATCTCTACAGGTTTACTGTATCCCTTGGACCTTCCCATTCACGATGAAACACAGAAATTTCATCGGAAATAAATATATGAGACACCATGCCGACTTAAGTACAGGAAGACTGAGTCTTCCTACTGTCTATGTTTTGAGCGTTTCCTGTGTCACCAGTTTCACATTCCGATGCACCTCTGCAGGTTTACTGTGTCCCTTGGACCTTCCCATTGACGATGAAACACAGAAATTGCATCGGAATTAAATATAAGAGACACAATGCCGACTTAAGTACAGGAAGACTGAGTCTTCCTACTGTCTATGTTTTGAGCGTTTCCTATGTCACTAGTTTTACATTCCGATGCACCTCTGCAATTTTACTGTATCTCTTGGACTTTCCAATTGACGATGAAA
Organism: Schistocerca nitens; assembly: GCF_023898315.1. Classification (NCBI taxonomy): domain Eukaryota; kingdom Metazoa; phylum Arthropoda; class Insecta; order Orthoptera; family Acrididae; genus Schistocerca; species Schistocerca nitens. The sequence continues at coordinate 538,306,661 of NC_064622.1, forward strand.
CATGGACATTGCATCGGAATTAAATATAAGAGACACGATGCCGACTTAAGTACAGGAAGACTGAGTTTTCCTACTGTCTATGCTTTGAGCGTTTCCTGAGTCACCAGTTTTACATTCCGATGCACCTCTGCAGGTTTCCTGTATCCCTTGGACCTTCACATTGACGATGAAACACAGAAATTGCATTGAAATTAAATATAAGAGACACCATGCCGACTTAAGTACAAGAAAACAGTCTTCGTACGGTCAATGTTTTGAGCGTTTCCTGTGTCACCTGTTTTACATTCCGATGCACCTCTGCCGGTTTCCTATATCCCTTGGACCTTCCCATTGTCGATGAAACACAGAAATCGCATCGGAATTAAATATAAGAGACACAATGCCGACATAAGTACAGGAAGACTGAGTCTTCCTACTGTCTATGTTTTGAGCGTTTCCTGTGTCACCAGTTTTACATTCTGATGCACCTCCGCAGGTTTACTGTATCCATTGGACCTTCCCATTGACGATGAAACACAGAAATTGCATTGGAATTAAATATAAGAGACACAATGCCGACTTAAGTACAGGAAGACTGAGACTTAGTACTGTCTATGTTTTGAGCGTTTCCTGTGTCACCAGTTTTACATTCCGATGCACCTCTGCAGGTTTACTGTATTCCTTGGACCTTCCCATTCTCGATGAAATACAGAAATTTCATCGGAAATAATATATAAGAAACACAATGCCGACCTAAGTACAGGAAGACTGAGTCTTCCTACTGTCTATGTTTTGATCGTTTCCTGGGTCACCAGTTTAACATTCCGATGCACCTCAGCAGGTTTACTGTATCCCTTGGACCTTCCCATTGACGATGAAACACAGAAATTCCATCGGAATTAAATATAAGAGACACAATGCCGACTTAAGTACAGGAAGACTGAGTCTTCCTACTGTCTATAATTTGCGAGTTTCCTGTGTCACCTGTTTTGTTTTCCGATGCACCTCTACAGGTTTACTGTATGCCTTGGACCTTCACAGTGACGATGAAACACAGAAATTTCATCGGAAATAAATATAAGAGACACAATGCCGACTTAAGTATAGGAAGACTGAGCCTTCCTACTGTCTATGTTTTGAGCGTTTCCTGTGTCACCAGTTTTACATTCTGATGCACCTCTGCAGGTTTTCTGTATCCATTGGACCTTCCCATTGACGATGAAACACAGAAATTGAATCGGAATTAAATATAAGAGACACTATGCCGAATTAAGTACAGGAAGTCTAAGTCTTCCTACTGTCTATGTTTTGAGCGTTTCCTGTGTCATCAGTTTTACTTTCCGATGCACCGCTGCAGGTTTACTATATCCCTTGGACCTTCCCATTCACGATGAAACACAGAAATTTCATCGGAAATAAATATAAGAGACACAAGGCCAACATAAGTACAGGAAGACTGAGTCTTCCTACTGTCTATGATTTGAGCGTTTCCTGTGTCACCAGTTTCACATTCCGATGCACCTCTGCAGGTTTACTGTGTCCCTTGGACCTTCCCATTGACGATCAAACACAGAAATTGCATCGGAATTAAATATAAGAGACACAATGCCGACTTAAGTACAGGAAGACTGAGTCTTCCTACTGTCTATGTTTAGAGCGTTTCCTATGTCACTAGTTTTACATTCCGATGCACCTCTGCAATTTTACTGTATCTCTTGGACCTTCCCATTGACGATGAAACACAGAAATTGCATCGGAATTAAATATAAGAGACACGATGCCGACTTAAGTACAGGAAGACTGAGTTTTCCTACTGTCTATGCTTTGAGCGTTTCCTGAGTCACCAGTTTTACATTCCGATGCACCTCTGCAGGTTTCCTGTATCCCTTGGACCTTCACATTGACGATGAAACACAGTAATTGCATCGAAATTAAATATAAGAGACACCATGCGGACTTAAGTACAAGAAAACAGTCTTCGTACGGTCAATGTTTTGAGCGTTTCCTGTGTCACCTGTTTTACATTCCGATGCACCTCTGCCGGTTTACTATATCCCTTGGACCTTCCCATTGTCGATGAAACACAGAAATCGCATCGGAATTAAATATAAGAGACACAATGCCGACATAAGTACAGGAAGACTGAGTCTTCCTACTGTCTATGTTTTGAGCGTTTCCTGTGTCACCAGTTTTACATTCTGATGCACCTCCGCAGGTTTACTGTATCCATTGGACCTTCCCATTGACGATGAAACACAGAAATTGCATTGGAATTAAATATAAGAGACACAATGCCGACTTAAGTACAGGAAGACTGAGACTTAGTACTGTCTATGTTTTGAGCGTTTCCTGTGTCACCAGTTTTACATTCCGATGCACCTCTGCAGGTTTACTGTATTCCTTGGACCTTCCCATTGACGATGAAACACAGAAATTGCATCGGAATTAAATATAAGAGACACAATGCCGACTTAAGTACAGGAAGACTAAGTCTTCCTACTGTCTATGTTTTGAACGATTCCTGTGTCATCAGTTTTACTTTCCGATGCACCTCTGCAGATTTACTATATCCCTTGGACCTTCCCATTCGCGATGAAATACAGAAATTTCATCGGAAATAAATATAAGGAACACAATGCCGACATAAGTAAAGGAAGACTGAGGCTTCCTACTGTCTATGTTTTGATCGTTTCTTGGGTCACCAGTTTAACATTCCGATGCACCTCAGCAGGTTTACTGTATCCCTTGGACCTTCCCATTCTCGATGAAATACAGAAATTTCATCGGAAATAAATATAAGAAACACAATGCCCACATAAGTACAGGAAGAATGAGTCTTCCTACTGTCTATGTTTTGATCGTTTCCTGGGTCACCAGTTTAACATTCCGATGCACCTCAGCAGGTTTACTGTATCCCTTGGACCTTCCCATTGACGATGAAACACAGAAATTGCATCGGAATTAAATATAAGAGACACAATGCCGACTTAAGTACAGGAAGACTGAGTCTTCCCACTGTCTATAATTTGCGAGTTTCCTGTGTCACCAGTTTTGTTTTCCGATGCACCTCTACAGGTTTACTGTATGCCTTGGACCTTCACAGTGACGATGAAACACAGAAATTGCATCGGAATTAAATATAAGAGACACTATGCCGAATTAAGTACAGGAAGACTAAGTCTTCCTACTGTCTATGTTTTGAGCGTTTCCTGTGTCTTCAGTTTTACTTTCCGATGCACCTCTGCAGGTTTACTATATCCCTTGGACCTTCCCATTCACGATGAAACACAGAAATTTCATCGGAAATAAATATAAGAGACACAATGCCGACTTAAGTATAGGAAGACTGAGCCTTCCTACTGTCTATGTTTTGAGCGTTTCCTGTGTCACCAGTTTTACATTCTGATGCACCTCTGCAGGTTTTCTGTATCCATTGGACCTTCCCATTGACGATGAAACACAGAAATTGAATCGGAATTAAATATAAGAGACACTATGCCGAATTAAGTACAGGATGTCTAAGTCTTCCTACTGTCTATGTTTTGAGCGTTTCCTGTGTCATCAGTTTTACTTTCCGATGCACCGCTGCAGGTTTACTATATCCCTTGGACCTTCCCATTCACGATGAAACACAGAAATTTCATCGGAAATAAATATAAGAGACACAATGCCGACTTAAGTACAGGAAGACTGAGTCTTCCTACTGTCTATGTTTTGAGCGTTTCCTGTGTCACCAGTTTCACATTCCGATGCACCTCTGCAGGTTTACTGTGTCCCTCGGACCTTCCCATTGACGATGAAACACAGAAATTGCATCGGAATTAAATATAAGAGACACAATGCCGACTTAAGTACAGGAAGACTGAGTCTTCCTACTGTCTATGTTTTGAGCGTTTCCTATGTCACTAGTTTTACATTCCGATGCACCTCTGCAATTTTACTGTATCTCTTGGACCTTCCCATTGACGATGAAACACAGAAATTGCATCGGAATTAAATATAAGAGACACGATGCCGACATAAGTACAGGAAGACTGAGTCTTCCTACTGTCTATGTTTTGAGCGTTTCCTGTGTCACCAGTTTTACATTCTGATGCACCTCCGCAGGTTTACTGTATCCATTGGACCTTCCCATTGACGATGAAACACAAAAATTGCATTGGAATTAAATATAAGAGACACAATGCCGACTTAAGTACAGGAAGACTGAGACTTAGTACTGTCTATGCTTTGAGCGTTTCCTGAGTCACCAGTTTTACATTCCGATGCACCTCTGCAGGTTTCCTGTATCCCTTGGACCTTCACATTGACGATGAAACACAGCAATTGCTTCGAAATTAAATATAAGAGACACCATGCCGACTTAAGTACAAGAAAACAGTCTTCGTACGGTCAATGTTTTGAGCGTTTCCTGTGTCACCTGTTTTACATTCCGATGCACCTCTGCCGGTTTACTATATCCCTTGGACCTTCCCATTGTCGATGAAACACAGAAATCGCATCGGAATTAAATATAAGAGACACAATGCCGACATAAGTACAGGAAGACTGAGTCTTCCTACTGTCTATGATTTGAGCGTTTCCTGTGTCACCAGTTTTACATTCTGATGCACCTCCGCAGGTTTACTGTATCCATTGGACCTTCCCATTGACGATGAAACACAAAAATTGCATTGGAATAAAATATAAGAGACACAATGCCGACTTAAGTACAGGAAGACTGAGACTTAGTACTGTCTATGCTTTGAGCGTTTCCTGTGTCACCAGTTTTACATTCCGATGCACCTCTGCAGGTTTACTGTATTCCTTGGACCTTCCCATTGACGATGAAACACAGAAATTGCATCGGAATTAAATATAAGAGACACAATGCCGACTTAAGTACAGGAAGACTAAGTCTTCCTACTGTCTATGTTTTGAACGATTCCTGTGTCATCAGTTTTACTTTCCGATGCACCTCTGCAGGTTTACTATATCCCTTGGACCTTCCCATTCACGATGAAATACAGAAATTTCATCGGAAATAAATATAAGAAACACAATGCCGACATAAGTACAGGAAGACTGAGTCTTCCTACTGTCTATGTTTTGATCGTTTCCTGGGTCACCAGTTTAACATTCCGATGCACCTCAGCAGGTTTACTGTATCCCTTGGACCTTCCCATTGACGATGAAACACAGAAATTGCATCGGAATTAAATATAAGAGACACAATGCCGACTTAAGTACAGGAAGACTGAGTCTTCCCACTGTCTATAATTTGCGAGTTTCCTGTGTCACCAGTTTTGTTTTCCGATGCACCTCAACAGGTTTACTGTATGCCTTGGACCTTCACAGTGACGATGAAACACAGAAATTGCATCGGAATTAAATATAAGAGACACTATGCCGAATTAAGTACAGGAAGACTAAGTCTTCCTACTGTCTATGTGTGAGCGTTTCCTGTGTCTTCAGTTTTTCTTTCCGATGCATCTCTGCAGGTTTACTATATCCCTTGGACCTTCCCATTCACGATGAAACACAGAAATTTCATCGGAAATAAATATAAGAGACACAATGCCGACTGAAGTATAGGAAGACTGAGCCTTCCTACTGTCTATGTTTTGAGCGTTTCCTGTGTCACCAGTTTTACATTCTGATGCACCTTTGCAGGTTTTCTGTATCCATTGGACCTTCCCATTGACGATGAAAAACAGAAATTGCATCGGAATTAAATATAAGAGACACAATGCCGATTTAAGTACAGGAAGACTAAGTCTTCCTACTGTCTATGTTTTGAGAGTTTCCTGTGTCATCAGTTTTACATTCCGATGCACCTCTGCAGGATTACTATATCCCTTGGACCTTCCCATTCACGATGAAACACAGAAATTTCATCGGAAATAAATATAAGAGACACAATGCCGACTTAAGAACAGGAAGACTGAGTCTTCCTACTGTCTATGTTTTGAGCGTTTCCTGTGTCACCAGTTTTACATTCCGATGCACCTCTTCAGGTTTACTGTTTCCCTTGGACCTTCCCATTGACGATGAAATACAGAAATTGCATCGGAATTAAATATAAGAGACACCATGCCGAATTAAGTACAGGAAGACTAAGTCTTCCTACTGTCTATATTTGAGCGTTTCCTGTGTCATCAGTTTTACTTTCCGATGCACCACTGCAGGATTACTATATCCCTTGGACCTTCCCATTCACGATGAAACACAGAAATTGCATCGGAATGAAATATAACAGACACAATGCCGACTTAAGTACAGGAAGACTGAGTCTTCCAACTGTCTATGTTTTGAGCGTTTCCTGTGTCACCAGTTTTACATTCCGATGCACCTCTGCAGGTTTACTGTTTCCCTTGGACCTTCCCATTGACGATGAAACACAGATATTGCATCGGGATTAAATATAAGAGACACAATGCCGACTTAAGTACAGGAAGACTGAGTCTTCCTAATGTCTATGTTTTGAGCGTTTCCTGTGTCACTAGTTTTACATTGCGATGCACCTCTGCGGGTTTACTCTATCCCTTGGACGTTCCCATTGACGATGAAACACAGATATTGCATCGGAATTAAATATAAGAGACACAATGCCGACTTAAGTACAGGAAGAATGAGTCTTCCTACTGTCTATGTGTTGAGCGTTTCCTGTGTCACCAGTTTTACATTCTGATGCACCTCTGCAGGTTTACTGTATCCCTTGGACCTTCATATTGACGATGAAAAACAGAAATTGCATCGGAATTAAATATAAGAGACACAATGCCGACATAAGTACAAGAAGACTGAGTCTTCCTACTGTCTATGATTTGAGCGTTTCCTGTGTCATCAGTTTTACTTTCCGATCCACCTCTGCAGGATTACTATATCCCTTGGACCTTCCCATTCACGATGAAACACAGAAATTGCATCGGAATTAAATACAAGAGACACAGTGTCAACTTAAGTACAGGAAGACTGAGTCTTCCTACTGTCTATGTTTTGAGCGCTTCCTGTGTCACTAGTTTTACATTCCGATGCACCTCTGCGGGTTTACTGTATCCCTTGGACCTTCCCATTGACGATGAAACACAGAAATTGCATCGGAATTAAATATAAGAGACACAATGCCGACTTAAGTACAGGAAGAATGAGTCTTCCTACTGTCTATGTGTTGAGCGTTTCCTCTGTCACCAGTTTTACATTCTGATGCACGTCTGCAGGTTTACTGTATCCCTTGGACCTTCCCATTGACGATGAAAAACAGAAATTGCATCGGAATTAAATATAAGAGACACAATGCCAACGTAAGTACAAGAAGACTGAGTCTTCCTACTGTCTATGTTTTGAGCGTTTCCTGTGTCATCAGTTTTACTTTCCGATGCACCTCTGCAGGATTACTATATCCCTTGGACCTTCCCATTGACGATGAAACACAGAAATTGCATCGGAATTAAATATAAGAGACACAATGCTGACTTAAGTACAGGAAGACTAAGTCTTCCTACTGTATATGCTTTGAGCGTTTCCTGTGTCATCAGTTTTACTTTCCGATGCACCTCTGCAGGTTTACTGTATCCTTTGGACCTTCCCATTGACGATGAAAAACAGAAATTGCATCGGAATTAAACATAAGAAACACAATGCCGACTTAAGTATAGGAAGACTAAGTCTTCATACTGTCTATGTTTTGAGCGTTTCCTGTGTCATCAGTTTTACTTTCCGATGCACCTCTGCAGGTTTACTGTATCCTTTGGACCTTCCCATTGACGATGAAAAATAGAAATTGCATCGGAATTAAACATAAGAGACACAATGCCGACTTAAGTACAGGAAGACTAAGTCTTCCTACTGTCTATGTTTTGAGCGTTTCCAATGTCATCAGTTTTACATTCCGATGCAACTCTGCAGGATTACTATATCCCTTGGACCTTCCCATTCACGATGAAACACAGAAATTTCATCGGAGATAAATACAAGAGACACAATGCCGACTTAAGTACAGGAAGACTGAGTCTTCCTACTGTCTATGTTTTGAGCGTTTCCTGTGTCACCAGCTTTACATTCCGATGCACCTCTGCAGGTTTACTGTTTCCCTTGGACCTTCCCATTGACGATGAAACACAGAAATTGCATCGGAATTAAATATAAGAGACACAATGTCAACTTAAGTACAGGAAGACTGAGTCTTCCTACTGTCTATGTTTTGAGCGTTTCCTGTGTCACTAGTTTTACATTCCGATGCACCTCTGCGGGTTTACTGTATCCCTTGGACCTTCCCATTGACGATGAAACACAGAAATTCCATCGGAATTAAATATAAGAGACACAATGCCGACTTAAGTACAGGAAGAATGAGTCTTCCTACTGTCTATGTGTTGAGCGTTTCCTGTGTCACCAGTTTTACATTCTGATGCACCTCTGCAGGTTTACTGTATCCCTTGGACCTTCCCATTGACGATGAAAACCAGAAATTGCATCGGAATTAAATATAAGAGACACAATGCCGACTTAAGTACAAGAAGACTGAGTCTTCCTACTGTCTATGTTTTGAGCGTTTCCTGTGTCATCAGTTTTACTTTCCGATGCACCTCTGCAGGATTACTATATCCCTTGGACGTTCCCATTCACGATGAAACACAGAAATTGCATCGGAATGAAATATAACAGACACAATGCCGACTTAAGTACAGGAAGACTGAGTCTTCCAACTGTCTATGTTTTGAGCGTTTCCTGTGTCACCAGTTTTACATTCCGATGCACCTCTGCAGGTTTACTGTTTCCCTTGGACCTTCCCATTGACGATGAAACACAGATATTGCATCGGGATTAAATATAAGAGAAACAATGCCGACTTAAGTACAGGAAGACTGAGTCTTCCTAATGTCTATGTTTTGAGCGTTTCCTGTGTCACTAGTTTTACATTGCGATGCACCTCTGCGGGTTTACTCTATCCCTTGGACGTTCCCATTGACGATGAAACACAGATATTGCATCGGAATTAAATATAAGAGACACAATGCCGACTTAAGTACAGGAAGAATGAGTCTTCCTACTGTCTATGTGTTGAGCGTTTCCTGTGTCACCAGTTTTACATTCTGATGCACCTCTGCAGGTTTACTGTATCCCTTGGACCTTCATATTGACGATGAAAAACAGAAATTGCATCGGAATTAAATATAAGAGACACAATGCCGACATAAGTACAAGAAGACTGAGTCTTCCTACTGTCTATGATTTGAGCGTTTCCTGTGTCATCAGTTTTACTTTCCGATCCACCTCTGCAGGATTACTATATCCCTTGGACCTTCCCATTCACGATGAAACACAGAAATTGCATCGGAATTAAATACAAGAGACACAGTGTCAACTTAAGTACAGGAAGACTGAGTCTTCCTACTGTCTATGTTTTGAGCGCTTCCTGTGTCACTAGTTTTACATTCCGATGCACCTCTGCGGGTTTACTGTATCCCTTGGACCTTCCCATTGACGATGAAACTCAGAAATTGCATCGGAATTAAATATAAGAGACACAATGCCGACTTAAGTACAGGAAGAATGAGTCTTCCTACTGTCTATGTGTTGAGCGTTTCCTCTGTCACCAGTTTTACATTCTGATGCACGTCTGCAGGTTTACTGTATCCCTTGGACCTTCCCATTGACGATGAAAAACAGAAATTGCATCGGAATTAAATATAAGAGACACAATGCCAACGTAAGTACAAGAAGACTGAGTCTTCCTACTGTCTATGTTTTGAGCGTTTCCTGTGTCATCAGTTTTACTTTCCGATGCACCTCTGCAGGATTACTATATCCCTTGGACCTTCCCATTGACGATGAAACACAGAAATTGCATCGCAATTAAATATAAGAGACACAATGCTGACTTAAGTACAGGAAGACTAAGTCTTCCTACTGTATATGCTTTGAGCGTTTCCTGTGTCATCAGTTTTACTTTCCGATGCACCTCTGCAGGTTTACTGTATCCTTTGGACCTTCCCATTGACGATGAAAAACAGAAATTGCATCGGAATTAAACATAAGAAACACAATGCCGACTTAAGTATAGGAAGACTAAGTCTTCATACTGTCTATGTTTTGAGCGTTTCCTGTGTCATCAGTTTTACTTTCCGATGCACCTCTGTAGGTTTACTGTATCCTTTGGACCTTCCCATTGACGATGAAAAATAGAAATTGCATCGGAATTAAACATAAGAGACACAATGCCGACTTAAGTACAGGAAGACTAAGTCTTCCTACTGTCTATGTTTTGAGCGTTTCCAATGTCATAAGTTTTACATTCCGATGCAACTCTGCAGGATTACTATATCCCTTGGACCTTCCCATTCACGATGAAACACAGAAATTTCATCGGAGATAAATACAAGAGACACAATGCCGACTTAAGTACAGGAAGACTGAGTCTTCCTACTGTCTATGTTTTGAGCGTTTCCTGTGTCACCAGTTTTACATTCCGATGCACCTCTGCAGGTTTACTGTTTCCCTTGGACCTTCCCATTGACGATGAAACACAGAAATTGCATCGGAATTAAATATGAGAGACACAATGTCAACTTAAGTACAGGAAGACTGAGTCTTCCTACTGTCTATGTTTTGAGCGTTTCCTGTGTCACTAGTTTTACATTCCGATGCACCTCTGCGGGTTTACTGTATCCCTTGGACCTTCCCATTGACGATGAAACACAGAAATTCCATCGGAATTAAATATAAGAGACACAATGCCGACTTAAGTACAGGAAGACTGAGTCTTCCTACTGTCTATGTGTTGAGCGTTTCCTGTGTCACCAGTTTTACATTCTGATGCACCTCTGCAGGTTTACTGTATCCCTTGGACCTTCCCATTGACGATGAAAACCAGAAATTGCATCGGAATTAAATATAAGAGACACAATGCCGACTTAAGTACAAGAAGACTGAGTCTTCCTACTGTCTATGTTTTGAGCGTTTCCTGTGTCATCAGTTTTACTTTCCGATGCACCTCTGCAGGATTACTATATCCCTTGGACGTTCCCATTCACGATGTAACACAGAAATTGCATCGGAATTAAATATAAGAGACACAATGCCGACTTAAGTACAGGAAGACTAAGTCATCCTACTGTCTATGTTTTGAGCGTTTCCTGTGTCATCAGTTTTACTTTCCGATGCACCGCTGCAGGTTGACTATATCCCTTGGACCTCTCCATTCACGATGAAACACAGAAATTGCATCGAATTTAAATATAAGAGACACAATGCCGACTTAAGTTTAAGAAAACAGTCTTCGTATGGTCAATGTTTTGAGCGTTTATTGTGTCACCAGTTTTACATTCCGATGCACCTCTGCCGGTTTACTATACCCCTTGGACCTTCCCATTGTCGATGAAACACAGAAATCGCATCGGAAGTAAATATAAGAGACACAATGCCTACTTAAGTACAGAAAGACTGAGTTTTCCCACTGTCTATGTTTTGAGCGTTTCCTGTGTCACACGTTTTACATTCTGATGCACCTCTGCAGGTTTACTGTATCCATTGGACCTTCCCATTGACGATGAAACACAGAAATTGCATCGGAATTAAGTATAAGAGACGCAGTGACGACTTAAGTACAGGAAGACTGAGTCTTCCTACTGTCTATGTTTTGAGCGTTTCCTGTGTCACTAGTTTTACATTCCGATGCACCTCTGCAGGTTTGCTGTATCCCTTGGACTTTCCCATTGACGATGAAACGCAGAAATTGCATCCGAATAAAATATAAGAGGCACAATACCGACTTAAGTACAGGAAGACTGAGTCTTCCTACTGTCTATGATTTGAGCGTTTCCTGTGTCACCAGTTTTACATTCTGATGCACGTCTGCAGGTTTACTGTATCCCTTGGACCTTCCCATTGACGATGAAAACAGAAATTGCATCGGAATTAAATATAAGAGACACAATGCCAACTTAAGTACAAGAAGACTGAGTCTTCCTACTGTCTATGTTTTGAGCGTTTCCTGTGTCATCAGTTTTACTTTCCGATGCACCTCTGCAGGATTACTATATCCCTTGGACCTTCCCATTGACGATGAAACACAGAAATTGCATCGGAATTAAATATAAGAGACACAATGATGACTTAAGTACAGGAAGACTAAGTCTTCCTACTGTATATGCTTTGAGCGTTTCCTGTGTCATCAGTTTTACTTTCCGATGCACCTCTGCAGGTTTACTGTATCCTTTGGACCTTCCCATTGACGATGAAAAACAGAAATTGCATCGGAATTAAACATAAGAAACACAATGCCGACTTAAGTATAGGAAGACTAAGTCTTCATACTGTCTATGTTTTGAGCGTTTCCTGTGTCATCAGTTTTACTTTCCGATGCACCTCTGCAGGTTTACTGTATCCTTTGGACCTTCCCATTGACGATGAAAAATAGAAATTGCATCGGAATTAAGCATAAGAGACACAATGCCGACTTAAGTACAGGAAGACTAAGTCTTCCTACTGTCTATGTTTTGAGCGTTTCCGATGTCATCAGTTTTACATTCCGATGCAACTCTGCAGGATTACTATATCCCTTGGACCTTCCCATTGACGATGAAACACAGAAATTGCATCGGAATTAAATATAAGAGACACAATGTCAACTTAAGTACAGGAAGACTGAGTCTTCCTACTGTCTATGTTTTGAGTGTTTCCTGTGTCACTAGTTTTACATTCCGATGCACCTCTGCGGGTTTACTGTATCCCTTGGACCTTCCCATTGACGATGAAACACAGAAATTGCATCGGAATTAAATATAAGAGACACAATGCCGACTTAAGTACAGGAAGAATGAGTCTTCCTACTGTCTATGTGTTGAGCGTTTCCTGTGTCACCAGTTTTACATTCTGATGCACCTCTGCAGGTTTACTGTATCCCTTGGACCTTCCCATTGACGATGAAAACCAGAAATTGCATCGGAATTAAATATAAGAGACACAATGCCGACTTAAGTACAGGAAAACTAAGTCATCCTACTGTCTATGTTTTGAGCGTTTCCTGTGTCATCAGTTTTACTTTCCGATGCACCGCTGCAGGTTGACTATATCCCTTGGACCTCTCCATTCACGATGAAACACAGAAATTGCATCGAAATTAAATATAAGAGACACAATGCCGACTTAAGTTTAAGAAAACAGTCTTCGTATGGTCAATGTTTTGAGCGTTTATTGTGTCACCAGTTTTACATTCCGATGCACCTCTGCCGGTTTACTATACCCCTTGGACCTTCCCATTGTCGATGTAACACAGATATCGCATCGGAATTAAATATAAGAGACACAATGCCGACTTAAGTACAGAAAGACTGAGTTTTCCCACTGTCTATGTTTTGAGCGTTTCCTGTGTCACAAGTTTTACATTCTGATGCACCTCTGCAGGTTTACTGTATCAATTGGACCTTCCCATTGACGATGAAACACAGAAATTGCATCGGAATTAAGTATAAGAGACGCAATGACGACTTAAGTACAGGAAGACTGAGTCTTCCTACTGTCTATGTTTTGAGCGTTTCCTGTGTCACTAGTTTTACATTCCGATGCACCTCTGCAGGTTTGCTGTATCCCTTGGACTTTCCCATTGACGATGAAACGCAGAAATTGCATCCGAATAAAATATAAGAGGCACAATACCGACTTAAGTACAGGAAGACTGAGTCTTCCTACTGTCTATGTTTTGAGCGTTTCCTGTGTCACCAGTTTTACATTCTGATGCACCTCTGCAGGTTTACTGTATCCCTTGGACTTTCCCATTGACGATGAAACACAGAAATTGCATCGGAGTTAAATTTAAGAGACACAATGCCTACTTAAGCACAGGAAGACTGAGTCTTCCTATTGTCTATAATTTGAGCGTTTCCTGTGTCAACAGTTTTGCATTCCGATATATCTCTACTGGTTTACTGTATCCCTTGGACCTTCCCATTCACGATGAAACACAGAAATTTCATCGGAAATAAATATAAGAGACACAATGCCGACTTAAGTACAGGAAGACTGATTCTTCCTACTGTCTATGTTTTGAGCGTTTCCTGTGTCACCAGTTTTACTTTCTGATGCACCTCTGCAGGTTTACTGTATCCATTGGACCTTCACATTGACGATGAAACACAGAAATTGCATCGGAATTAAATATAAGAGACACAATGCCGACTTATGTACAGGAAGACTGAGTCTTCCTACTGTCTACGTTTTGAGCGTTTCCTATGTCACTAGTTTTACATTCTGATGCACCTCTGCAATTTTACTGTATCTCTTGGACCTTCCCATTGACGATGAAACACAGAAATTGCATCGGAATTAAATATAAGAGACACGATGCCAACTTAAGTACAGGAAGACTGAGTCTTCCTACTGTCTATGTTTTGAGCGTTTCCTGAGTCACCAGTTTTACATTCCGATGCACCTCTGCAGGTTTCCTGTATCCCTTGGACCTTCCCATTGACGATGAAACACAGAAATTGCATCGGAATTAAATATAAGAGACACTATGCCGAATTAAGTACAGGAAGACTAAGTCTTCCTACTGTCTATGTTTTGAGCGTTTCCTGTGTCACCAGTTTAACATTCTGATGCACCTCTGCAGGTTTTCAGTATCCATTGGACCTTCCCATTGACGATGAAACACAGAAATTGCATCGGAATTAAATATAAGAGACACAATGCCGACTTAAGTACAGGGAGGCTGAGTCTTCCTACTGTCTATGTTTTGAGCGTTTCCTGTGTCAGCAGTTTTACATTCTGATGCACCTCTGCAGGATTACTGTATCCCTTGGACCTTCCCATTGACGATGAAACACAGAATTTGCATCGGAATTAAATATAAGAGACACAATGCCGACTTAAGTACAGGAAGACTAAGTCTTCCTACTGTCTATAATTTAAGCGTTTCCTGTGTCATCAGTTTTACATTCCGATGCACCACTGCAGGATTACTATATCCCTTGGACCTTCCCATTCACGATGAAACACAGAAATTTTATCGGAAATAAATATAAGAGACACAATGCCGACTTAAGTACAGGAAGACTCAGTCTTCCTACTGTCTATGTTTTGAGCGTTTCCTGTGTCACCAGTTTTACATTCCGATGCACCTCTGCAGGTTTACTGTTTCCCTTGGACCTTCCCATTGACGATGAAACACAGAAATTGCATCGGGATTAAATATAAGAGACACAATGCCGACATAAGTACAGGAAGACTGAGTCTTCCTAATGTCTATGTTTTGAGCGTTTCCTGTGTCACTAGTTTTACATTCCGGTGCACCTCTGCGGGTTTACTGTATCCCTTGGACGTTCCCATTGACGATGAAACACAGATATTGCATCGGAATTAAATATAAGAGACACAATGCCGACTTAAGTACAGGAAGAATGAGTCTTCCTACTGTCTATGTGTTGAGCGTTTCCTGTGTCACCAGTTTTACATTCTGATGCACCTCTGCAGGTTTATTGTATCCCTTGGACCTTCATATTGACGATGAAAAACAGAAATTGCATCGGAATTAAATATAAGAGACACAATGCCGACATAAGTACAAGAAGACTGAGTCTTCCTACTGTCTATGATTTGAGCGTTTCCTGTGTCATCAGTTTTACTTTCCGATCCACCTCTGCAGGATTACTATATCCCTTGGACCTTCCCATTCACGATGAAACACAGAAATTGCATCGGAATTAAATACAAGAGACACAGTGTCAACTGAAGTACAGGAAGAATGAGTCTTCCTACTGTCTATGTGTTGAGCGTTTCCTGTGTCACCAGTTTTACATTCTGATGCACGTCTGCAGGTTTACTGTATCCCTTGGACCTTCCCATTGACGATGAAAAACAGAAATTGCATCGGAATCAAATATAAGAGACACAATGCCAACTTAAGTACAAGAAGACTGAGTCTTCCTACTGTATATGCTTTGAGCGTTTCCTGTGTCATCAGTTTTACTTTCCGATGCACCTCTGCAGGTTTACTGTATCCTTTGGACCTTCCCATTGACGATGAAAAACAGAAATTGCATCGGAATTAAACATAAGAGACACAATGCCGACTTAAGCATAGGAAGACTAAGTCTTCCTACTGTCTATGTTTTGAGCGTTTCCTGTGTCATCAGTTTTACTTTCCGATGCACCTCTGCAGGTTTACTGTATCCTTTGGACCTTCCCATTGACGATGAAAAACAGAAATTGCATCGGAATTAAATATAAGAGACACAATGCCGACTTAAGTACAGGAAGACTAAGTCATCCTACTGTCTATGTTTTGAGCGTTTCCTGTGTCATCAGTTTTACTTTCCGATGCACCGCTGCAGGTTTACTATATACCTTGGACCTCTCCATTAACGATAAAACACAGAAATTGCTTCGAAATTAAATATAAGAGACACAATGCCGACTTAAGTTTAAGAAAACAGTCTTCGAATGGTCAATGATTTGAGCGTTTATTGTGTCACCAGTTTTACATTCCGATGCACCTCTGCCGGTTTACTATACCCCTTGGACCTTCCCATTGTCGATGAAACACAGAAATCGCATCGGAATTAAATATAATAGACACAATGCCGACTTAAGTACAGGAAGACTTAGTTTTCCCACTGTCTATGTTTTGAGCGATTCCTGTGTCACAAGTTTTACATTCTGATGCACCTCTGCAGGTTTAGTGTATCGATTGGACCTTCCCATTGACGATGAAACACAGAAATTGCATCGGAATTAAGTATAAGAGACACAATGACGACTTAAGTACAGGAAGACTGAGTCTTCCTACTGTCTATGTTTTGAGCGTTTCCTGTGTCACTAGTTTTACATTCCGATGCACGTCTGCAGGTTTGCTGTATCCCTTGGACTTTCCCATTGACGATGAAACGCAGAAATTGCATCCGAATAAAATATAAGAGACACAATACCGACTTAAGTACAGGAAGACTGAGTCTTCCTACTGTCTATGTGTTGAGCGTTTGCTGTGTCATCAGTTTTACTTTCCGATGCACCTCTGCAGGTTTACTATATCCCTTGGACCTTCCCATTGTCGATGAAACACAGAAATTGCATCGGAATTAAATATGAGACACGATGCCAACTTAAGTACAGGAAGACTGAGTCTTCCTACTGTCTATGTTTTGAGCGTTTCCTGAGTCACCAGTTTTACATTCCGATGCACCTCTGCAGGTTTCCTGTATCCCTTGGACCTTCCCATTGACGATGAAACACAGAAATTGCATCGGAATTAAATATAAGAGACACTATGCCGAATTAAGTACAGGAAGACTAAGTCTTCCTACTGTCTGTGTTTTGAGCGTTTCCTGTGTCATCAGTTTTACTTTCCGATGCACCTCTGCAGGTTTACTATATCCCTTGGACCTTCCCATTCACGATGAAACACAGAAATTTCATCGGATATAAATATAAGAGACACAATGCCGACTTAAGTATAGGAAGACTGATCCTTCCTACTGTCTATGTTTTGAGCGTTTCCTGTGTCACCAGTTTAACATTCTGATGCACCTCTGCAGGTTTTCAGTATCCATTGGACCTTCCCATTGACGATGAAACACAGAAATTGCATCGGAATTAAATATAAGAGACACAATGCCGACTTAAGTACAGGAAGACTGAGTCTTCCTACTGTCTATGTTTTGAGCGTTTCCTGTGTCAGCAGTTTTACATTCTGATGCACCTCTGCAGGATTACTGTATCCCTTGGACCTTCCCATTGACGATGAAACACAGAATTTGCATCGGAATTAAATATAAGAGACACAATGCCGACTTAAGTACAGGAAGACTGAGCCTTCCTACTGTCTATGTTTTGAGCGTTTTCTTTGTCATCAGTTTTACATTCAGATGCACCTCTGCAGGTTTACTGTATCTCTTGGACCTTCCCATTGACGATGAAAAACAGAAATTGCATCGGAATTAAATATAAGAGACACAATGCCGACTTAAGTACAGGAAGACTGAGTCTTCCTACTGTCTATGTTTTGAGCGTTTCCTGTGTCACTAGTTTTACATTCCGATGCACCTCTGCGGGTTTACTGTATCCCTTGGACCTTCCCATTGACGATCAAACACAGAAATTGCATCGGAATTAAATATAAGAGACACAATGCCGACTTAAGTACAGGAAGACTAAGTCTTCCTACTGTCTATGTGTTGAGCGTTTGCTGTGTCATCAGTTTTACTTTCCGATGCACCTCTGCAGGTTTACTATATCCCTTGGACCTTCCCATTGACGATGAAACACAGAAATTGCATCGGAATTAAATATAAGAGACACAATGCCGACTTAAGTACAGGAAGGCTGAGTCTTCCTACTGTCTATAATTTGAGCGTTTCCTGTGTCACCAGTTTTATTTTCCGATTCACCTCTACAGGTTTACTGTATCCCTTGGACCTTCACAGTGACGATGAAACACAGAAATTGCATCGGAATTAAATATAAGAGGCACTATGGCGAATTAAGTACAGGAAGACTAAGTCTTCCTACTGTCTATGTTTTGAGCGTTTCCTGTGTCATCAGTTTTACTTTCCGATGCACCTCTGCTGGTTTACTATATCCCTCGGTCCTTCCCATTCACGATGAAACACAGAAATTTCATCGGAAATAAATATAAGAGACACAATGCCGACTTAAGTATAGGAAGACTTAGTCTTCCTACTGTCTATGTGTTGAGCGTTTGCTGTGTCATCAGTTTTACTTTCCGATGCACCTCTGCAGGTTTACTATATCCCTTGGACCTTCCCATTGACGATGAAACACAGAAATTGCATCGGAATTAAATATAAGAGACACAATGCCGACTTAAGTACAGGAAGACTGAGTCTTCCTACTGTCTATAATTTGAGCGTTTCCTGTGTCACCAGTTTTATTTTCCGATTCACCTCTACAGGTTTACTGTATCCCTTGGACCTTCACAGTGACGATGAAACACAGAAATTGCATCGGAATTAAATATAAGAGGCACTATGGCGAATTAAGTACAGGAAGACTAAGTCTTCCTACTGTCTATGTTTTGAGCGTTTCCTGTGTCATCAGTTTTACTTTCCGATGCACCTCTGCTGGTTTACTATATCCCTCGGTCCTTCCCATTCACGATGAAACACAGAAATTTCATCGGAAATAAATATAAGAGACACAATGCCGACTTAAGTATAGGAAGACTGAGCCTCCCTACTGTCTATGTTCTGAGCGTTTCCTGTGTCACCAGTTTTACATTCTGATGCACCTCTGCAGGTTTTCTATATCCATTGGACCTTCCCATTGACGATGAAACACAGAAATTGCATCGGAATTAAATATAAGAGACGCAATGACGACTTAAGTACAGGAAGACTGAGTCTTCCTACTGTCTATGTTTTGAGCGTTTCCTGTGTCACTAGTTTTACATTCCGATGCACCTCTGCAGGTTTGCTGTATCCCTTGGACTTTCCCATTGACGATGAAACGCAGAAATTGCATCCGAATAAAATATAAGAGGCACAATACCGACTTAAGTACAGGAAGACTGAGTCTTCCTACTGTCTATGTTTTGAGCGTTTCCTGTGTCACCAGTTTTACATTCTGATGCACGTCTGCAGGTTTACTGTATCCCTTGGACCTTCCCATTGACGATGAAAACAGAAATTGCATCGGAATTAAATATAAGAGACACAATGCCAACTTAAGTACAAGAAGACTGAGTCTTCCTACTGTCTATGTTTTGAGCGTTTCCTGTGTCATCAGTTTTACTTTCCGATGCACCTCTGCAGGATTACTATATCCCTTGGACCTTCCCATTGACGATGAAACACAGAAATTGCATCGGAATTAAATATAAGAGACACAATGATGACTTAAGTACAGGAAGACTAAGTCTTCCTACTGTATATGCTTTGAGCGTTTCCTGTGTCATCAGTTTTACTTTCCGATGCACCTCTGCAGGTTTACTGTATCCTTTGGACCTTCCCATTGACGACGAAAAACAGAAATTGCATCGGAATTAAACATAAGAAACACAATGCCGACTTAAGTATAGGAAGACTAAGTCTTCATACTGTCTATGTTTTGAGCGTTTCCTGTGTCATCAGTTTTACTTTCCGATGCACCTCTGCAGGTTTACTGTATCCTTTGGACCTTCCCATTGACGATGAAAAATAGAAATTGCATCGGAATTAAGCATAAGAGACACAATGCCGACTTAAGTACAGGAAGACTAAGTCTTCCTACTGTCTATGTTTTGAGCGTTTCCGATGTCATCAGTTTTACATTCCGATGCAACTCTGCAGGATTATTATATCCCTTGGACCTTCCCATTGACGATGAAACACAGAAATTGCATCGGAATTAAATATAAGAGACACAATGTCAACTTAAGTACAGGAAGACTGAGTCTTCCTACTGTCTATGTTTTGAGTGTTTCCTGTGTCACTAGTTTTACATTCCGATGCACCTCTGCGGGTTTACTGTATCCCTTGGACCTTCCCATTGACGATGAAACACAGAAATTGCATCGGAATTAAATATAAGAGACACAATGCCGACTTAAGTACAGGAAGAATGAGTCTTCCTACTGTCTATGTGTTGAGCGTTTCCTGTGTCACCAGTTTTACATTCTGATGCACCTCTGCAGGTTTACTGTATCCCTTGGACCTTCCCATTGACGATGAAAACCAGAAATTGCATCGGAATTAAATATAAGAGACACAATGCCGACTTAAGTACAGGAAGACTAAGTCATCCTACTGTCTATGTTTTGAGCGTTTCCTGTGTCATCAGTTTTACTTTCCGATGCACCGCTGCAGGTTGACTATATCCCTTGGACCTCTCCATTCACGATGAAACACAGAAATTGCATCGAAATTAAATATAAGAGACACAATGCCGACTTAAGTTTAAGAAAACAGTCTTCGTATGGTCAATGTTTTGAGCGTTTATTGTGTCACCAGTTTTACATTCCGATGCACCTCTGCCGGTTTACTATACCCCTTGGACCTTCCCATTGTCGATGAAACACAGAAATCGCATCGGAATTAAATATAAGAGACACAATGCCGACTTAAGTACAGAAAGACTGAGTTTTCCCACTGTCTATGTTTTGAGCGTTTCCTGTGTCACAAGTTTTACATTCTGATGCACCTCTGCAGGTTTACTGTATCAATTGGACCTTCCCATTGACGATGAAACACAGAAATTGCATCGGAATTAAGTATAAGAGACGCAATGACGACTTAAGTACAGGAAGACTGAGTCTTCCTACTGTCTATGTTTTGAGCGTTTCCTGTGTCACTAGTTTTACATTCCGATGCACCTCTGCAGGTTTGCTGTATCCCTTGGACTTTCCCATTGACGATGAAACGCAGAAATTGCATCCGAATAAAATATAAGAGGCACAATACCGACTTAAGTACAGGAAGACTGAGTCTTCCTACTGTCTATGTTTTGAGCGTTTCCTGTGTCACCAGTTTTACATTCTGATGCACCTCTGCAGGTTTACTGTATCCCTTGGACTTTCCCATTGACGATGAAACACAGAAATTGCATCGGAGTTAAATTTAAGAGACACAATGCCTACTTAAGCACAGGAAGACTGAGTCTTCCTATTGTCTATAATTTGAGCGTTTCCTGTGTCAACAGTTTTGCATTCCGATATATCTCTACTGGTTTACTGTATCCCTTGGACCTTCCCATTCACGATGAAACACAGAAATTTCATCGGAAATAAATATAAGAGACACAATGCCGACTTAAGTACAGGAAGACTGATTCTTCCTACTGTCTATGTTTTGAGCGTTTCCTGTGTCACCAGTTTTACTTTCTGATGCACCTCTGCAGGTTTACTGTATCCATTGGACCTTCACATTGACGATGAAACACAGAAATTGCATCGGAATTAAATATAAGAGACACAATGCCGACTTATGTACAGGAAGACTGAGTCTTCCTACTGTCTACGTTTTGAGCGTTTCCTATGTCACTAGTTTTACATTCTGATGCACCTCTGCAATTTTACTGTATCTCTTGGACCTTCCCATTGACGATGAAACACAGAAATTGCATCGGAATTAAATATAAGAGACACGATGCCAACTTAAGTACAGGAAGACTGAGTCTTCCTACTGTCTATGTTTTGAGCGTTTCCTGAGTCACCAGTTTTACATTCCGATGCACCTCTGCAGGTTTCCTGTATCCCTTGGACCTTCCCATTGACGATGAAACACAGAAATTGCATCGGAATTAAATATAAGAGACACTATGCCGAATTAAGTACAGGAAGACTAAGTCTTCCTACTGTCTATGTTTTGAGCGTTTCCTGTGTCATCAGTTTTACTTTCCGATGCACCTCTGCAGGTTTACTATATCCCTTGGACCTTCCCATTCACGATGAAACACAGAAATTTCATCGGAAATAAATATAAGAGACACAATGCCGACTTAAGTATAGGAAGACTGAGCCTTCCTACTGTCTATGTTTTGAGCGTTTCATGTGTCACCAGTTTAACATTCTGATGCACCTCTGCAGGTTTTCAGTATCCATTGGACCTTCCCATTGACGATGAAACACAGAAATTGCATCGGAATTAAATATAAGAGACACAATGCCGACTTAAGTACAGGGAGGCTGAGTCTTCCTACTGTCTATGTTTTGAGCGTTTCCTGTGTCAGCAGTTTTACATTCTGATGCACCTCTGCAGGATTACTGTATCCCTTGGACCTTCCCATTGACGATGAAACACAGAATTTGCATCGGAATTAAATATAAGAGACACAATGCCGACTTAAGTACAGGAAGACTAAGTCTTCCTACTGTCTATAATTTAAGCGTTTCCTGTGTCATCAGTTTTACATTCCGATGCACCACTGCAGGATTACTATATCCCTTGGACCTTCCCATTCACGATGAAACACAGAAATTTTATCGGAAATAAATATAAGAGACACAATGCCGACTTAAGTACAGGAAGACTGAGTCTTCCTACTGTCTATGTTTTGAGCGTTTCCTGTGTCACCAGTTTTACATTCCGATGCACCTCTGCAGGTTTACTGTTTCCCTTGGACCTTCCCATTGACGATGAAACACAGAAATTGCATCGGGATTAAATATAAGAGACACAATGCCGACATAAGTACAGGAAGACTGAGTCTTCCTAATGTCTATGTTTTGAGCGTTTCCTGTGTCACTAGTTTTACATTCCGGTGCACCTCTGCGGGTTTACTGTATCCCTTGGACGTTCCCATTGACGATGAAACACAGATATTGCATCGGAATTAAATATAAGAGACACAATGCCGACTTAAGTACAGGAAGAATGAGTCTTCCTACTGTCTATGTGTTGAGCGTTTCCTGTGTCACCAGTTTTACATTCTGATGCACCTCTGCAGGTTTATTGTATCCCTTGGACCTTTATATTGACGATGAAAAACAGAAATTGCATCGGAATTAAATATAAGAGACACAATGCCGACATAAGTACAAGAAGACTGAGTCTTCCTACTGTCTATGATTTGAGCGTTTCCTGTGTCATCAGTTTTACTTTCCGATCCACCTCTGCAGGATTACTATATCCCTTGGACCTTCCCATTCACGATGAAACACAGAAATTGCATCGGAATTAAATACAAGAGACACAGTGTCAACTTAAGTACAGGAAGACTGCGTCTTCCTACTGTCTATGTTTTGAGCGTTTCCTGTGTCACTAGTTTTACATTCCGATGCACCTCTGCGGGTTTACTGTATCCCTTGGACCTTCCCATTGACGATGAAACACAGAAATTGCATCGGAATTAAATATAAGAGACACAATGCCGACTTAAGTACAGGAAGAATGAGTCTTCCTACTGTCTATGTGTTGAGCGTTTCCTGTGTCACCAGTTTTACATTCTGATGCACGTCTGCAGGTTTACTGTATCCCTTGGACCTTCCCATTGACGATGAAAAACAGAAATTGCATCGGAATCAAATATAAGAGACACAATGGCAACTTAAGTACAAGAAGACTGAGTCTTCCTACTGTCTATGTTTTGGGCGTTTCCTGTGTCATCAGTTTTACTTTCCGATGCACCTCTGCAGGATTACTATATCCGTTGGACCTTCCCATTGACGATGAAACACAGAAATTGCATCGGAATTAAATATAAGAGACACAATGCTGACTTAAGTACAGGAAGACTAAGTCTTCCTACTGTATATGCTTTGAGCGTTTCCTGTGTCATCAGTTTTACTTTCCGATGCACCTCTGCAGGTTTACTGTATCCTTTGGACCTTCCCATTGACGATGAAAAACAGATATTGCATCGGAATTAAACATAAGAGACACAATGCCGACTTAAGCATAGGAAGACTAAGTCTTCCTACTGTCTATGTTTTGAGCGTTTCCTGTGTCATCAGTTTTACTTTCCGATGCACCTCTGCAGGTTTACCGTATCCTTTGGACCTTCCCATTGACGATGAAAAACAGAAATTGCATCGGAATTAAATATAAGAGACACAATGCCGACTTAAGTACAGGAAGACTAAGTCATCCTACTGTCTATGTTTTGAGCGTTTCCTGTGTCATCAGTTTTACTTTCCGATGCACCGCTGCAGGTTTACTATATACCTTGGACCTTTCCATTAACGATAAAACACAGAAATTGCTTCGAAATTAAATATAAGAGACACAATGCCGACTTAAGTTTAAGAAAACAGTCTTCGAATGGTCAATGATTTGAGCGTTTATTGTGTCACCAGTTTTACATTCCGATGCACCTCTGCCGGTTTACTATACCCCTTGGACCTTCCCATTGTCGATGAAACACAGAAATCGCATCGGAATTAAATATAATAGACACAATGCCGACTTAAGTACAGGAAGACTTAGTTTTCCCACTGTCTATGTTTTGAGCGATTCCTGTGTCACAAGTTTTACATTCTGATGCACCTCTGCAGGTTTAGTGTATCGATTGGACCTTCCCATTGACGATGAAACACAGAAATTGCATCGGAATTAAGTATAAGAGACACAATGACGACTTAAGTACAGGAAGACTGAGTCTTCCTACTGTCTATGTTTTGAGCGTTTCCTGTGTCACTAGTTTTACATTCCGATGCACGTCTGCAGGTTTGCTGTATCCCTTGGACTTTCCCATTGACGATGAAACGCAGAAATTGCATCCGAATAAAATATAAGAGACACAATACCGACTTAAGTACAGGAAGACTGAGTCTTCCCACTGTCTATGTTTTGAGCGTTTCCTGTGTCACCAGTTTTACATTCTGATGCACCTCTGCAGTTTTACTGTATCCCTTGGACTTTCCCATTGACGATGAAACACAGAAATTGCATCGCAGTTAAATTTAAGAGACACAATGCCTACTTAAGCACAGGAAGACTGAGTCTTCCTGTTGTCTATAATTTGAGCGTTTCCTGTGTCAACAGTTTTGCATTCCGATATATCTCTACTGGTTTACTGTATCCCTTGGACCTTCCCATTCACGATGAAACACAGACATTTCATCGGAAATAAATATAAGAGACACAATGCCGACTTAAGTACAGGAAGACTGAGTCTTCCTACTGTCTATGTTTTGAGCGTTTCCTGTGTCACTAGTTTTACATTCCGATGCACCTCTGCGGGTTTACTGTATCCCTTGGACCTTCCCATTGACGATCAAACACAGAAATTGCATCGGAATTAAATATAAGAGACACAATGCCGACTTAAGTACAGGAAGACTAAGTCTTCCTACTGTCTATGTGTTGAGCGTTTGCTGTGTCATCAGTTTTACTTTCCGATGCACCTCTGCAGGTTTACTATATCCCTTGGACCTTCCCATTGACGATGAAACACAGAAATTGCATCGGAATTAAATATGAGACACGATGCCAACTTAAGTACAGGAAGACTGAGTCTTCCTACTGTCTATGTTTTGAGCGTTTCCTGAGTCACCAGTTTTACATTCCGATGCACCTCTGCAGGTTTCCTGTATCCCTTGGACCTTCCCATAGACGATGAAACACAGAAATTGCATCGGAATTAAATATAAGAGACACTATGCCGAATTAAGTACAGGAAGACTAAGTCTTCCTACTGTCTGTGTTTTGAGCGTTTCCTGTGTCATCAGTTTTACTTTCCGATGCACCTCTGCAGGTTTACTATATCCCTTGGACCTTCCCATTCACGATGAAACACAGAAATTTCATCGGATATAAATATAAGAGACACAATGCCGACTTAAGTATAGGAAGACTGATCCTTCCTACTGTCTATGTTTTGGGCGTTTCCTGTTTCACCAGTTTAACATTCTGATGCACCTCTGCAGGTTTTCAGTATCCATTGGACCTTCCCATTGACGATGAAACACAGAAATTGCATCGGAATTAAATATAAGAGACACAATGCCGACTTAAGTACAGGAAGACTGAGTCTTCCTACTGTCTATGTTTTGAGCGTTTCCTGTGTCAGCAGTTTTACATTCTGATGCACCTCTGCAGGATTACTGTATCCCTTGGACCTTCCCATTGACGATGAAACACAGAATTTGCATCGGAATAAAATATAAGAGACACAATGCCGACTTAAGTACAGGAAGACTGAGTCTTCCTACTGTCTATGTTTTGAGCGTTTCCTGTGTCACTAGTTTTACATTCCGATGCACCTCTGCGGGTTTACTGTATCCCTTGGACCTTCCCATTGACGATCAAACACAGAAATTGCATCGGAATTAAATATAAGAGACACAATGCCGACTTAAGTACAGGAAGACTAAGTCTTCCTACTGTCTATGTGTTGAGCGTTTGCTGTGTCATCAGTTTTACTTTCCGATGCACCTCTGCAGGTTTACTATATCCCTTGGACCTTCCCATTGACGATGAAACACAGAAATTGCATCGGAATTAAATATAAGAGACACAATGCCGACTTAAGTACAGGAAGACTGAGTCTTCCTACTGTCTATAATTTGAGCGTTTCCTGTGTCACCAGTTTTATTTTCCGATTCACCTCTACAGGTTTACTGTATCCCTTGGACCTTCACAGTGACGATGAAACACAGAAATTGCATCGGAATTAAATATAAGAGGCACTATGGCGAATTAAGTACAGGAAGACTAAGTCTTCCTACTGTCTATGTTTTGAGCGTTTCCTGTGTCATCAGTTTTACTTTCCGATGCACCTCTGCTGGTTTACTATATCCCTCGGACCTTCCCATTCACGATGAAACACAGAAATTTCATCGGAAATAAATATAAGAGACACAATGCCGACTTAAGTATAGGAAGACTGAGCCTCCCTACTGTCTATGTTCTGAGCGTTTCCTGTGTCACCAGTTTTACATTCTGATGCACCTCTGCAGGTTTACTATATCCATTGGACCTTCCCATTGACGATGAAACACAGAAATTGCATCGGAATTAAATATAAGAGACACTATGCCGAATTAAGTACAGGAAGACTAAGTCTTCCTACTGTCTATATTTGAGCGTTTCCTGTGTCATCAGTTTTACTTTCCGATGCACCTCTGCAGGTTTTCTATATCCATTGGACCTTCCCATTGACGATGAAACACAGAAATTGCATCGGAATTAAATATAAGAGACACTATGCCGACTTAAGTACAGGAAGACTGAGTCTTCCTACTGTGTATAATTTGAGCGTTTCCTGTGTCACCAGTTTTGCATTCCGATATATCTCTACTGGTTTACTGTATCCCTTGGACCTTCCCATTCACGATGAAATACAGAAATTTCATCGGAAATAAATATAAGAGACACTACGCCGAATTAAGTACAGGAAGACTAAGTCTTCCTACTGTCTATGTTTTGAGCGTTTCCTGTGTCATCAGTTTTACTTTCCGATGCACCTCTGCAGGTTTACTATATCCCTTGGACCTTCCCATTCACGATGAAACACAGAAATTTCATCGGAAATAAATATAAGAGACACAATGCCGACTTCAGTATAGGAAGACTGAGCCTTCCTACTGTCTATGCTTTGAGCATTTCCTGTGTCACCAGTTTTACATTCTGATGCACCTCTGCAGGTTTTCAGTATCCATTGGACCTTCCCATTGACGATGAAATACAGAAATTGCATCGGAATTAAATATAAGAGACACAATGCCGACTTAAGTACAGGAAGACTGAGTCTTCCTACTGTCTATGTTTTGAGCGTTTTCTGTGTCATCAGTTTTACATTCAGATGCACCTCTGCAGGTTTACTGTATCTCTTGGACCTTCCCATTGACGATGAAAAACAGAAATTGCATCGGAATTAAATATAAGAGACACAATGCCGACTTAAGTACAGGAAGACTAAGTCTTCCTACTGTCTATGTTTTGAGCGTTTCCTGTGTCATCAGTTTTACGTTCCGATGCACCTCTACAGGATTACTATATCCCTTGGACCTTCCCATTCACGATGAAACACAGAAATTTCATCGGAAATAAATATAAGAGACACTATGCCGACTTAAGTACAGGAAGACTGAGTCTTCCTACTGTCTATGTTTGAGCGTTTCCTGTGTCAACAGTTTTACATTCCGATGCACCTCTGCAGGTTTACTGTTTCCCTTGGACCTTCCCATTGACGATCAAACATAGAAATTGCATCGGAATTAAATATAAGAGACACAATGCCGACTTAAGTACAGGAAGACTAAGTCTTCCTACTGTCTATGTGTTGAGCGTTTCCTGTGTCATCAGTTTTACTTTCCGATGCACCTCTGCAGGTTTACTATATCCCTTGGACCTTCCCATTGACGATGAAACACAGAAATTGCATCGGAATTAAATATAAGAGACACAATGCCGACTTAAGTACAGGAAGACTGAGTCTTCCTACTGTCTATAATTTGAGCGTTTCCTGTGTCACCAGTTTTATTTTCCGATGCACCTCTACAGGTTTACTGTATCCCTTGGACCTTCACAGTGACGATGAAACACAGAAATTGCATCGGAATTAAATATAAGAGACACTATGCCGAATTAAGTACAGGAAGACTAAGTCTTCCTACTGTCTATGTTTTGAGCGTTTCCTGTGTCATCAGTTTTACTTTCCGATGCACTTCTTCAGGTTTACTATATCCCTTGGACCTTCCCATTCACGATGAAACACAGAAATTTCATCGGATATAAATATAAGAGACACAATGCCGACTTAAGTATAGGAAGACTGAGCCTTCCTACTGTCTATGTTTTGAGCGTTTCCTGTGTCACCAGTTTAACATTCTGATGCACCTCTGCAGGTTTTCAGTATCCATTGGACCTTCCCATTGACGATGAAACACAGAAATTGCATCGGAATTAAATATAAGAGACACAATGCCGACTTAAGTACAGGAAGACTGAGTCTTCCTACTGTCTATGTTTTGAGCGTTTCCTGTGTCAGCAGTTTTACATTCTGATGCACCTCTGCAGGATTACTGTATCCCTTGGACCTTCCCATTGACGATGAAACACAGAATTTGCATCGGAATTAAATATAAGAGACACAATGCCGACTTAAGTACAGGAAGACTGAGCCTTCCTACTGTCTATGTTTTGAGCGTTTTCTTTGTCATCAGTTTTACATTCAGATGCACCTCTGCAGGTTTACTGTATCTCTTGGACCTTCCCATTGACGATGAAAAACAGAAATTGCATCGGAATTAAATATAAGAGACACAATGCCGACTTATGTACAGGAAGACTGAGTCTTCCTACTGTCTATGTTTTGAGCGTTTCCTGTGTCACTAGTTTTACATTCCGATGCACCTCTGCGGGTTTACTGTATCCCTTGGACCTTCCCATTGACGATCAAACACAGAAATTGCATCGGAATTAAATATAAGAGACACAATGCCGACTTAAGTACAGGAAGACTAAGTCTTCCTACTGTCTATGTGTTGAGCGTTTGCTGTGTCATCAGTTTTACTTTCCGATGCACCTCTGCAGGTTTACTATATCCCTTGGACCTTCCCATTGACGATGAAACACAGAAATTGCATCGGAATTAAATATAAGAGACACAATGCCGACTTAAGTACAGGAAGACTGAGTCTTCCTACTGTCTATAATTTGAGCGTTTCCTGTGTCACCAGTTTTATTTTCCGATTCACCTCTACAGGTTTACTGTATCCCTTGGACCTTCACAGTGACGATGAAACACAGAAATTGCATCGGAATTAAATATAAGAGGCACTATGGCGAATTAAGTACAGGAAGACTAAGTCTTCCTACTGTCTATGTTTTGAGCGTTTCCTGTGTCATTAGTTTTACTTTCCGTTGCACCTCTGCTGGTTTACTATATCCCTCGGACCTTCCCATTCACGATGAAACACAGAAATTTCATCGGAAATAAATATAAGAGACACAATGCCGACTTAAGTATAGGAAGACTGAGCCTCCCTACTGTCTATGTTCTGAGCGTTTCCTGTGTCACCAGTTTTACATTCTGATGCACCTCTGCAGGTTTTCTATATCCATTGGACCTTCCCATTGACGATGAAACACAGAAATTGCATCGGAATTAAATATAAGAGTCACTATGCCGAATTAAGTACAGGAAGACTAAGTCTTCCTACTGTCTATATTTGAGCGTTTCCTGTGTCATCAGTTTTACTTTCCGATGCACCTCTGCAGGTTTTCTATATCCATTGGACCTTCCCATTGACGATGAAACACAGAAATTGCATCGGAATTAAATATAAGAGACACTATGCCGACATAAGTACAGGAAGACTGAGTCTTCCTACTGTCTATAATTTGAGCGTTTCCTGTGTCACCAGTTTTGCATTCCGATATATCTCTACTGGTTTACTGTATCCCTTGGACCTTCCCATTCACGATGAAATACAGAAATTTCATCGGAAATAAATATAAGAGACACTATGCCGAATTAAGTACAGGAAGACTAAGTCTTCCTACTGTCTATGTTTTGAGCGTTTCCTGTGTCATCAGTTTTACTTTCCGATGCACCTCTGCAGGTTTACTATATCCCTTGGACCTTCCCATTCACGATGAAACACAGAAATTTCATCGGAAATAAATATAAGAGACACAATGCCGACTTCAGTATAGGAAGACTGAGCCTTCCTACTGTCTATGTTTTGAGCATTTCCTGTGTCACCAGTTTTACATTCTGATGCACCTCTGCAGGTTTTCAGTATCCATTGGACCTTCCCATTGACGATGAAATACAGAAATTGCATCGGAATTAAATATAAGAGACACAATGCCGACTTAAGTACAGGAAGACTGAGTCCTCCTACTGTCTATGTTTTGAGCGTTTCCTGTGTCAGCAGTTTTACATTCTGATGCACCTCTGCAGGATTACTGTATCCCTTGGACCTTCCCATTGACGATGAAACACAGAATTTGCATCGGAATTAAATGTAAGAGACACAATGCCGACTTAAGTACAGGAAGACTGAGCCTTCCTACTGTCTATGTTTTGAGCGTTTTCTTTGTCATCAGTTTTACATTCAGATGCACCTCTGCAGGTTTACTGTATCTCTTGGACCTTCCCATTGACGATGAAAAACAGAAATTGCATCGGAATTAAATATAAGAGACACAATGCCGACTTAAGTACAGGAAGACTGAGTCTTCCTACTGTCTATGTTTTGAGCGTTTCCTGTGTCACTAGTTTTACATTCCGATGCACCTCTGCGGGTTTACTGTATCCCTTGGACCTTCCCATTGACGATCAAACACAGAAATTGCATCGGAATTAAATATAAGAGACACAATGCCGACTTAAGTACAGGAAGACTAAGTCTTCCTACTGTCTATGTGTTGAGCGTTTGCTGTGTCATCAGTTTTACTTTCCGATGCACCTCTGCAGGTTTACTATATCCCTTGGACCTTCCCATTGACGATGAAACACAGAAATTGCATCGGAATTAAATATAAGAGACACAATGCCGACTTAAGTACAGGAAGACTGAGTCTTCCTACTGTCTATAATTTGAGCGTTTCCTGTGTCACCAGTTTTATTTTCCGATTCACCTCTACAGGTTTACTGTATCCCTTGGACCTTCACAGTGACGATGAAACACAGAAATTGCATCGGAATTAAATATAAGAGGCACTATGGCGAATTAAGTACAGGAAGACTAAGTCTTCCTACTGTCTATGTTTTGAGCGTTTCCTGTGTCATTAGTTTTACTTTCCGATGCACCTCTGCTGGTTTACTATATCCCTCGGACCTTCCCATTCACGATGAAACACAGAAATTTCATCGGAAATAAATATAAGAGACACAATGCCGACTTAAGTATAGGAAGACTGAGCCTCCCTACTGTCTATGTTCTGAGCGTTTCCTGTGTCACCAGTTTTACATTCTGATGCACCTCTGCAGGTTTTCTATATCCATTGGACCTTCCCATTGACGATGAAACACAGAAATTGCATCGGAATTAAATATAAGAGTCACTATGCCGAATTAAGTACAGGAAGACTAAGTCTTCCTACTGTCTATATTTGAGCGTTTCCTGTGTCATCAGTTTTACTTTCCGATGCACCTCTGCAGGTTTTCTATATCCATTGGACCTTCCCATTGACGATGAAACACAGAAATTGCATCGGAATTAAATATAAGAGACACTATGCCGACATAAGTACAGGAAGACTGAGTCTTCCTACTGTCTATAATTTGAGCGTTTCCTGTGTCACCAGTTTTGCATTCCGATATATCTCTACTGGTTTACTGTATCCCTTGGACCTTCCCATTCACGATGAAATACAGAAATTTCATCGGAAATAAATATAAGAGACACTATGCCGAATTAAGTACAGGAAGACTAAGTCTTCCTACTGTCTATGTTTTGAGCGTTTCCTGTGTCATCAGTTTTACTTTCCGATGCACCTCTGCAGGTTTACTATATCCCTCGGACCTTCCCATTCACGATGAAACACAGAAATTTCATCGGAAATAAATATAAGAGACACAATGCCGACTTCAGTATAGGAAGACTGAGCCTTCCTACTGTCTATGTTTTGAGCATTTCCTGTGTCACCAGTTTTACATTCTGATGCACCTCTGCAGGTTTTCAGTATCCATTGGACCTTCCCATTGACGATGAAATACAGAAAATGCATCGGAATTAAATATAAGAGACACAATGCCGACTTAAGTACAGGAAGACTGAGTCTTCCTACTGTCTATGTTTTGAGCGTTTCCTGTGTCAGCAGTTTTACATTCTGATGCACCTCTGCAGGATTACTGTATCCCTTGGACCTTCCCATTGACGATGAAACACAGAATTTGCATCGGAATTAAATATAAGAGACACAATGCCGACTTAAGTACAGGAAGACTGAGCCTTCCTACTGTCTATGTTTTGAGCGTTTTCTTTGTCATCAGTTTTACATTCAGATGCACCTCTGCAGGTTTACTGTATCTCTTGGACCTTCCCATTGACGATGAAAAACAGAAATTGCATCGGAATTAAATATAAGAGACACAATGCCGACTTAAGTACAGGAAGACTGAGTCTTCCTACTGTCTATGTTTTGAGCGTTTCCTGTGTCACTAGTTTTACATTCCGATGCACCTCTGCGGGTTTACTGTATCCCTTGGACCTTCCCATTGACGATCAAACACAGAAATTGCATCGGAATTAAATATAAGAGACACAATGCCGACTTAAGTACAGGAAGACTAAGTCTTCCTACTGTCTATGTGTTGAGCGTTTGCTGTGTCATCAGTTTTACTTTCCGATGCACCTCTGCAGGTTTACTATATCCCTTGGACCTTCCCATTGACGATGAAACACAGAAATTGCATCGGAATTAAATATAAGAGACACAATGCCGACTTAAGTACAGGAAGACTGAGTCTTCCTACTGTCTATAATTTGAGCGTTTCCTGTGTCACCAGTTTTATTTTCCGATTCACCTCTACAGGTTTACTGTATCCCTTGGACCTTCACAGTGACGATGAAACACAGAAATTGCATCGGAATTAAATATAAGAGGCACTATGGCGAATTAAGTACAGGAAGACTAAGTCTTCCTACTGTCTATGTTTTGAGCGTTTCCTGTGTCATTAGTTTTACTTTCCGATGCACCTCTGCTGGTTTACTATATCCCTCGGACCTTCCCATTCACGATGAAACACAGAAATTTCATCGGAAATAAATATAAGAGACACAATGCCGACTTAAGTATAGGAAGACTGAGCTTCCCTACTGTCTATGTTCTGAGCGTTTCCTGTGTCACCAGTTTTACATTCTGATGCACCTCTGCAGGTTTTCTATATCCATTGGACCTTCCCATTGACGATGAAACACAGAAATTGCATCGGAATTAAATATAAGAGTCACTATGCCGAATTAAGTACAGGAAGACTAAGTCTTCCTACTGTCTATATTTGAGCGTTTCCTGTGTCATCAGTTTTACTTTCCGATGCACCTCTGCAGGTTTTCTATATCCATTGGACCTTCCCATTGACGATGAAACACAGAAATTGCATCGGAATTAAATATAAGAGACACTATGCCGACATAAGTACAGGAAGACTGAGTCTTCCTACTGTCTATAATTTGAGCGTTTCCTGTGTCACCAGTTTTGCATTCCGATATATCTCTACTGGTTTACTGTATCCCTTGGACCTTCCCATTCACGATGAAATACAGAAATTTCATCGGAAATAAATATAAGAGACACTATGCCGAATTAAGTACAGGAAGACTAAGTCTTCCTACTGTCTATGTTTTGAGCGTTTCCTGTGTCATCAGTTTTACTTTCCGATGCACCTCTGCAGGTTTACTATATCCCTTGGACCTTCCCATTCACGATGAAACACAGAAATTTCATCGGAAATAAATATAAGAGACACAATGCCGACTTCAGTATAGGAAGACTGAGCCTTCCTACTGTCTATGTTTTGAGCATTTCCTGTGTCACCAGTTTTACATTCTGATGCACCTCTGCAGGTTTTCAGTATCCATTGGACCTTCCCATTGACGATGAAATACAGAAATTGCATCGGAATTAAATATAAGAGACACAATGCCGACTTAAGTACAGGAAGACTGAGTCTTCCTACTGTCTATGTTTTGAGCGTTTCCTGTGTCAGCAGTTTTACATTCTGATGCACCTCTGCAGGATTACTGTATCCCTTGGACCTTCCCATTGACGATGAAACACAGAATTTGCATCGGAATTAAATATAAGAGACACAATGCCGACTTAAGTACAGGAAGACTGAGCCTTCCTACTGTCTATGTTTTGAGCGTTTTCTTTGTCATCAGTTTTACATTCAGATGCACCTCTGGAGGTTTACTGTATCTCTTGGACCTTCCCATTGACGATGAAAAACAGAAATTGCATCGGAATTAAATATAAGAGACACAATGCCGACTTAAGTACAGGAAGACTGAGTCTTCCTACTGTCTATGTTTTGAGCGTTTCCTGTGTCACTAGTTTTACATTCCGATGCACCTCTGCGGGTTTACTGTATCCCTTGGACCTTCCCATTGACGATCAAACACAGAAATTGCATCGGAATTAAATATAAGAGACACAATGCCGACTTAAGTACAGGAAGACTAAGTCTTCCTACTGTCTATGTGTTGAGCGTTTGCTGTGTCATCAGTTTTACTTTCCGATGCACCTCTGCAGGTTTACTATATCCCTTGGACCTTCCCATTGACGATGAAACACAGAAATTGCATCGGAATTAAATATAAGAGACACAATGCCGACTTAAGTACAGGAAGACTGAGTCTTCCTACTGTCTATAATTTGAGCGTTTCCTGTGTCACCAGTTTTATTTTCCGATTCACCTCTACAGGTTTACTGTATCCCTTGGACCTTCACAGTGACGATGAAACACAGAAATTGCATCGGAATTAAATATAAGAGGCACTATGGCGAATTAAGTACAGGAAGACTAAGTCTTCCTACTGTCTATGTTTTGAGCGTTTCCTGTGTCATCAGTTTTACTTTCCGATGCACCTCTGCTGGTTTACTATATCCCTCGGACCTTCCCATTCACGATGAAACACAGAAATTTCATCGGAAATAAATATAAGAGACACAATGCCGACTTAAGTATAGGAAGACTGACCCTCCCTACTGTCTATGTTCTGAGCGTTTCCTGTGTCACCAGTTTTACATTCTGATGCACCTCTGCAGGTTTTCTATATCCATTGGACCTTCCCATTGACGATGAAACACAGAAATTGCATCGGAATTAAATATAAGAGACACTATGCCGAATTAAGTACAGGAAGACTAAGTCTTCCTACTGTCTATATTTGAGCGTTTCCTGTGTCATCAGTTTTACTTTCCGATGCACCTCTGCAGGTTTTCTATATCCATTGGACCTTCCCATTGACGATGAAACACAGAAATTGCATCGGAATTAAATATAAGAGACACTATGCCGACTTAAGTACAGGAAGACTGAGTCTTCCTACTGTGTATAATTTGAGCGTTTCCTGTGTCACCAGTTTTGCATTCCGATATATCTCTACTGGTTTACTGTATCCCTTGGACCTTCCCATTCACGATGAAATACAGAAATTTCATCGGAAATAAATATAAGATACACTACGCCGAATTAAGTACAGGAAGACTAAGTCTTCCTACTGTCTATGTTTTGAGCGTTTCCTGTGTCATCAGTTTTACTTTCCGATGCACCTCTGCAGGTTTACTATATCCCTTGGACCTTCCCATTCACGATGAAACACAGAAATTTCATCGGAAATAAATATAAGAGACACAATGCCGACTTCAGTATAGGAAGACTGAGCCTTCCTACTGTCTATGTTTTGAGCATTTCCTGTGTCACCAGTTTTACATTCTGATGCACCTCTGCAGGTTTTCAGTATCCATTGGACCTTCCCATTGACGATGAAATACAGAAATTGCATCGGAATTAAATATAAGAGACACAATGCCGACTTAAGTACAGGAAGACTGAGTCTTCCTACTGTCTATGTTTTGAGCGTTTCCTGTGTCAGCAGTTTTACATTCTGATGCACCTCTGCAGGATTACTGTATCCCTTGGACCTTCCCATTGACGATGAAACACCGAATTTGCAATCGGAATTAAATATAAGAGACACAATGCCGACTTAAGTACAGGAAGACTGAGCCTTCCTACTGTCTATGTTTTGAGCGTTTTCTGTGTCATCAGTTTTACATTCAGATGCACCTCTGCAGGTTTACTGTATCTCTTGGACCTTCCCATTGACGATGAAAAACAGAAATTGCATCGGAATTAAATATAAGAGACACAATGCCGACTTAAGTACAGGAAGACTAAGTCTTCCTACTGTCTATGTTTTGAGCGTTTCCTGTGTCATCAGTTTTACGTTCCGATGCACCTCTACAGGATTACTATATCCCTTGGACCTTCCCATTCACGATGAAACACAGAAATTTCATCGGAAATAAATATAAGAGACACTATGCCGACTTAAGTACAGGAAGACTGAGTCTTCCTACTGTCTATGTTTGAGCGTTTCTGTGTCAACAGTTTTACATTCCGATGCACCTCTGCAGGTTTACTGTTTCCCTTGGACCTTCCCATTGACGATCAAACATAGAAATTGCATCGGAATTAAATATAAGAGACACAATGCCGACTTAAGTACAGGAAGACTGAGTCTTCCTACTGTCTATAATTTGAGCGTTTCCTGTGTCACCAGTTTTATTTTCCGATGCACCTCTACAGGTTTACTGTATCCCTTGGACCTTCACAGTGACGATGAAACACAGAAATTGCATCGGAATTAAATATAAGAGACACTATGCCGAATTAAGTACAGGAAGACTAAGTCTTCCTACTGTCTATGTTTTGAGCGTTTCCTGTGTCATCAGTTTTACTTTCCGATGCACTTCTTCAGGTTTACTATATCCCTTGGACCTTCCCATTCACGATGAAACACAGAAATTTCATCGGATATAAATATAAGAGACACAATGCCGACTTAAGTATAGGAAGACTGAGCCTTCCTACTGTCTATGTTTTGAGCGTTTCCTGTGTCACCAGTTTAACATTCTGATGCACCTCTGCAGGTTTTCAGTATCCATTGGACCTTCCCATTGACGATGAAACACAGAAATTGCATCGGAATTAAATATAAGAGACACAATGCCGACTTAAGTACAGGAAGACTGAGTCTTCCTACTGTCTATGTTTTGAGCGTTTCCTGTGTCAGCAGTTTTACATTCTGATGCACCTCTGCAGGATTACTGTATCCCTTGGACCTTCCCATTGACGATGAAACACAGAATTTGCATCGGAATTAAATATAAGAGACACAATGCCGACTTAAGTACAGGAAGACTGAGCCTTCCTACTGTCTATGTTTTGAGCGTTTTCTTTGTCATCAGTTTTACATTCAGATGCACCTCTGCAGGTTTACTGTATCTCTTGGACCTTCCCATTGACGATGAAAAACAGAAATTGCATCGGAATTAAATATAAGAGACACAATGCCGACTTAAGTACAGGAAGACTGAGTCTTCCTACTGTCTATGTTTTGAGCGTTTCCTGTGTCACTAGTTTTACATTCCGATGCACCTCTGCGGGTTTACTGTATCCCTTGGACCTTCCCATTGACGATCAAACACAGAAATTGCATCGGAATTAAATATAAGAGACACAATGCCGACTTAAGTACAGGAAGACTAAGTCTTCCTACTGTCTATGTGTTGAGCGTTTGCTGTGTCATCAGTTTTACTTTCCGATGCACCTCTGCAGGTTTACTATATCCCTTGGACCTTCCCATTGACGATGAAACACAGAAATTGCATCGGAATTAAATATAAGAGACACAATGCCGACTTAAATACAGGAAGACTGAGTCTTCCTACTGTCTATAATTTGAGCGTTTCCTGTGTCACCAGTTTTATTTTCCGATTCACCTCTACAGGTTTACTGTATCCCTTGGACCTTCACAGTGACGATGAAACACAGAAATTGCATCGGAATTAAATATAAGAGGCACTATGGCGAATTAAGTACAGGAAGACTAAGTCTTCCTACTGTCTATGTTTTGAGCGTTTCCTGTGTCATTAGTTTTACTTTCCGATGCACCTCTGCTGGTTTACTATATCCCTCGGACCTTCCCATTCACGATGAAACACAGAGATATCATCGGAAATAAATATAAGAGACACAATGCCGACTTAAGTATAGGAAGACTGAGCCTCCCTACGGTCTATGTTCTGAGCGTTTCCTGTGTCACCAGTTTTACATTCTGATGCACCTCTGCAGGTTTTCTATATCCATTGGACCTTCCCATTGACGATGAAACACAGAAATTGCATCGGAATTAAATATAAGAGACACTATGCCGAATTAAGTACAGGAAGACTAAGTCTTCCTACTGTCTATATTTGAGCGTTTCCTGTGTCATCAGTTTTACTTTCCGATGCACCTCTGCAGGTTTTCTATATCCATTGGACCTTCCCATTGACGATGAAACACAGAAATTGCATCGGAATTAAATATAAGAGACACTATGCCGACATAAGTACAGGAAGACTGAGTCTTCCTACTGTCTATAATTTGAGCGTTTCCTGTGTCACCAGTTTTGCATTCCGATATATCTCTACTGGTTTACTGTATCCCTTGGACCTTCCCATTCACGATGAAATACAGAAATTTCATCGGAAATAAATATAAGAGACACTATGCCGAATTAAGTACAGGAAGACTAAGTCTTCCTACTGTCTATGTTTTGAGCGTTTCCTGTGTCATCAGTTTTACTTTCCGATGCACCTCTGCAGGTTTACTATATCCCTTGGACCTTCCCATTCACGATGAAACACAGAAATTTCATCGGAAATAAATATAAGAGACACAATGCCGACTTCAGTATAGGAAGACTGAGCCTTCCTACTGTCTATGTTTTGAGCATTTCCTGTGTCACCAGTTTTACATTCTGATGCACCTCTGCAGGTTTTCAGTATCCATTGGACCTTCCCATTGACGATGAAATACAGAAATTGCATCGGAATTAAATATAAGAGACAC
The DNA here is from genome assembly GCF_023898315.1 of Schistocerca nitens. Lineage (NCBI taxonomy): Eukaryota > Metazoa > Arthropoda > Insecta > Orthoptera > Acrididae > Schistocerca > Schistocerca nitens. Next base: position 538,346,570 of record NC_064622.1, read on the forward strand.
AATGCCGACTTAAGTACAGGAAGACTGAGTCTTCCTACTGTCTATGTTTTGAGCGTTTCCTGTGTCAGCAGTTTTACATTCTGATGCACCTCTGCAGGATTACTGTATCCCTTGGACCTTCCCATTGACGATGAAACACCGAATTTGCAATCGGAATTAAATATAAGAGACACAATGCCGACTTAAGTACAGGAAGACTGAGCCTTCCTACTGTCTATGTTTTGAGCGTTTTCTGTGTCATCAGTTTTACATTCAGATGCACCTCTGCAGGTTTACTGTATCTCTTGGACCTTCCCATTGACGATGAAAAACAGAAATTGCATCGGAATTAAATATAAGAGACACAATGCCGACTTAAGTACAGGAAGACTAAGTCTTCCTACTGTCTATGTTTTGAGCGTTTCCTGTGTCATCAGTTTTACGTTCCGATGCACCTCTACAGGATTACTATATCCCTTGGACCTTCCCATTCACGATGAAACACAGAAATTTCATCGGAAATAAATATAAGAGACACTATGCCGACTTAAGTACAGGAAGACTGAGTCTTCCTACTGTCTATGTTTGAGCGTTTCCTGTGTCAACAGTTTTACATTCCGATGCACCTCTGCAGGTTTACTGTTTCCCTTGGACCTTCCCATTGACGATCAAACATAGAAATTGCATCGGAATTAAATATAAGAGACACAATGCCGACTTAAGTACAGGAAGACTAAGTCTTCCTACTGTCTATGTGTTGAGCGTTTCCTGTGTCATCAGTTTTACTTTCAGATGCACCTCTGCAGGTTTACTATATCCCTTGGACCTTCCCATTGACGATGAAACACAGAAATTGCATCGGAATTAAATATAAGAGACACAATGCCGACTTAAGTACAGGAAGACTGAGTCTTCCTACTGTCTATAATTTGAGCGTTTCCTGTGTCACCAGTTTTATTTTCCGATGCACCTCTACAGGTTTACTGTATCCCTTGGACCTTCACAGTGACGATGAAACACAGAAATTGCATCGGAATTAAATATAAGAGACACTATGCCGAATTAAGTACAGGAAGACTAAGTCTTCCTACTGTCTATGTTTTGAGCGTTTCCTGTGTCATCAGTTTTACTTTCCGATGCACTTCTTCAGGTTTAATATATCCCTTGGACCTTCCCATTCACGATGAAACACAGAAATTTCATCGGAAATAAATATAAGAGACACAATGCCGACTTAAGTATAGGAAGACTGAGCCTTCCTACTGTCTATGTTTTGAGCGTTTCCTGTGTCACCAGTTTTACATTCTGATGCACCTCTGCAGGTTTACTGTATCCCTTGGACCTTCCCATTGACGATGAAAAACAGAAATTGCATCGGAATTAAATATAAGAGTCACAATGCCGACTTAAGTACCGGAAGACTAAGTCTTCCTGCTGTCTATGTTTTGAGCGTTTCCTGTGTCATCAGTTTTACATTCTGATGCACTTCTGCAAGATTACTATATCCCTTGGACCTTCTCATTCACGATGAAACACAGAAATTTCATCGGAAATAAATATAAGAGACACAATGCCGACTTAAGTACAGGAAGACTGAGTCTTCCTACTGTCTATGTTTTGAGCGTTTCCTGTGTCACCAGTTTTACATTCCGATGCACCTCTGCAGGTTTACTGTATCCCTTGGACCTTCCCATTCACGATGAAACACAGAAAATTCATCGGAAATAAATGTAAGAGACACAATGCCGACTTAAGTACAGCAAGACTGAGTCTTCCTACTGTCTATGTTTGAGCGTTTCCTGTGTCACCAGTTTTACATTCCGATGCACCTCTGCAGGTTTACTGTATACCTTGGACCTTCCCATTGACGATGAAACACAGAAATTGCATCGGAATTAAATATAAGAGACACAATGCCGACTTAAGTACAGGAAGAATGAGTCTTCCTACTGTCTATGTGTTGAGCGTTTCCTGTGTTATCAGTTTTACTTTCCGATGCACCTCTGCAGGTTTACTATATCCCTTGGACCTTGCCATTGACGATGAAACACAGAAATTGCATCGGAATTAAATATAAGAGGCACAATGCCGACTTAAGTACAGGAAGACTGAGTCTTCCTACTGTCTATAATTTGAGCGTTTCCTGTGTCACCAGTTTTATTTTCCGATGCACCTCTACGGGTTTACTGTATCCCTTGGACCTTCACAGTGACGATGAAACACAGAAATTGCATCGGAATTAAATATAAGAGACACTATGCCGAATTAAGTACAGGAAGACTAAGTCTTCCTACTGTCTATGTTTTGAGCGTTTCCTGTGTCATCAGTTTTACATTCCGATGCACCTCTGCAGGTTTACTATACCCCTTGGACCTTCCCATTCACGATGAAACACAGAAATTTCATCGGAAATAAATATAAGAGACACAATGCCGACTTAAGTATAGGAAGACTGAGCCTTCCTACTGTCTATGTTTTGAGCGTTTCCTGTGTCACCAGTTTTACATTCTGATGCACCTCTGCAGGTTTTCTGTATCCATTGGACCTTCCCATTGACGATGAAACACAGAAATTGCATCGGAATTAAATATAAGAGACACTATGCCGAATTAAGTACAGGAAGTCTAAGTCTTCCTACTATCTATATTTGAGCGTTTCCTGTGTCATCAGTTTTACTATCCGGGGCACCTCTGCAGGTTTACTATATCCATTGGACCTTCCCATTGACGATGAAACACAGAAATTGCATCGGAATTAAATATAAGAGACACAATGCCGACTTAAGTACAGGAAGACTGAGTCTTCCTACTGTCTATGTGTTGAGCGTTTCCTGTGTCACCAGTTTTACATTCTGATGCACCTCTGCAGGTTTACTGTATCCCTTGGACCTTCCCATTGACGATGAAAAACAGAAATTGCACGGAATTAAATATAAGAGACTCAATGCCGACTTAAGTACAGGAAGACTGAGTCTTCCTACTGTCTATGTTTTGAGCGTTTCCTGTGTCACTAGTTTTACATTCCGATGCACCTCTGCGGGTTTACTGTATCCCTTGGACCTTGCCTTTGACGATGAAACACAGAAATTGCATCGGAATTAAATATAAGAGACACAATGCCGACTTAAGTACAGGAAGAATGAGTCTTCCTACTGTCTATGTGTTGAGCGTTTCCTGTGTCACCAGTTTTACATTCTGATGCACCTCTGCAGGATTACTGTATCCCATGGACCTTCCCATTGACGATGAAAAACAGAAATTGCATCGGAATTAAATATAAGAGACACAATGCCGACCTAATTACAAGAAGACTGAGTCTTCCTACTGTCTATGTTTTGAGCGTTTCCTGTGTCATCAGTTTTACTTTCCGATGCACCTCTGCAGGATTACTATATCACTTGGACCTTCCCATTCACAATGAAACACAGAAATTGCATCGGAATTAAATATAAGAGACACAAAACCGACTTAAGTAAGGGAAGACTAAGTCTTCCTACTGTCTATGTTTTGAGCTTTTCCTGTGTCATCAGTTTTACTTTCCGATGCACCTCTGCAGGTTTACTGTATCCCTTGGACCTTCCCATTGACGATGAAAAACAGAAATTGCATCGGAATTAAATATAAGAGTCACAATGCCGACTTAAGTACCGGAAGACTAAGTCTTCCTGCTGTCTATGTTTTGAGCGTTTCCTGTGTCATCAGTTTTACATTCTGATGCACTTCTGCAGGATTACTATATCCCTTGGACCTTCTCATTCACGATGAAACACAGAAATTTCATCGGAAATAAATATAAGAGACACAATGCCGACTTAAGTACAGGAAGACTGAGTCTTCCTACTGTCTATGTTTTGAGCGTTTCCTGTGTCACCAGTTTTACATTCCGATGCACCTCTGCAGGTTTACTGTATCCCTTGGACCTTCCCATTCACGATGAAACACAGAAATTTCATCGGAAATAAATGTAAGAGACACAATGCCGACTTAAGTACAGCAAGACTGAGTCTTCCTACTGTCTATGTTTGAGCGTTTCCTGTGTCACCAGTTTTACATTCCGATGCACCTCTGCAGGTTTACTGTATACCTTGGACCTTCCCATTGACGATGAAACACAGAAATTGCATCGGAATTAAATATAAGAGACACAATGCCGACTTAAGTACAGGAAGAATGAGTCTTCCTACTGTCTATGTGTTGAGCGTTTCCTGTGTTATCAGTTTTACTTTCCGATGCACCTCTGCAGGTTTACTATATCCCTTGGACCTTCCCATTGACGATGAAACACAGAAATTGCATCGGAATTAAATATAAGAGACACAATGCCGACTTAAGTACAGGAAGACTGAGTCTTCCTACTGTCTATAATTTGAGCGTTTCCTGTGTCACCAGTTTTATTTTCCGATGCACCTCTACGGTTTTACTGTATCCCTTGGACCTTCACAGTGACGATGAAACACAGAAATTGCATCGGAATTAAATATAAGAGACACTATGCCGAATTAAGTACAGGAAGACTAAGTCTTCCTACTGTCTATGTTTTGAGCGTTTCCTGTGTCATCAGTTTTACTTTCCGATGCACCTCTGCAGGTTTACTATACCCCTTGGACCTTCCCATTCACGATGAAACACAGAAATTTCATCGGAAATAAATATAAGAGACACAATGCCGACTTAAGTATAGGAAGACTGAGCCTTCCTACTGTCTATGTTTTGAGCGTTTCCTGTGTCACCAGTTTTACATTCTGATGCACCTCTGCAGGTTTTCTGTATCCATTGGACCTTCCCATTGACGATGAAACACAGAAATTGCATCGGAATTAAATATAAGAGACACTATGCCGAATTAAGTACAGGAAGTCTAAGGCTTCCTACTATCTATATTTGAGCGTTTCCTGTGTCATCAGTTTTACTATCCGGGGCACCTCTGCAGGTTTACTATATCCATTGGACCTTCCCATTGACGATGAAACACAGAAATTGCATCGGAATTAAATATAAGAGACACAATGCCGACTTAAGTACAGGAAGACTGAGTCTTCCTACTGTCTATGTGTTGAGCGTTTCCTGTGTCACCAGTTTTACATTCTGATGCACCTCTGCAGGTTTACTGTATCCCTTGGACCTTCCCATTGACGATGAAAAACAGAAATTGCACGGAATTAAATATAAGAGACTCAATGCCGACTTAAGTACAAGAAGACTGAGTCTTCCTACTGTCTATGTTTTGAGCGTTTCCTGTGTCATCAGTTTTACTTTCCGATGCACCTCTGCAGGATTACTATATCACTTGGACCTTCCCATTCACGATGAAACACAGAAATTGCATCGGAATTAAATATAAGAGACACAATGCCGACTTAAGTACAGGAAGACTAAGTCTTCCTACTGTCTATGTTTTGAGCGTTTCCTGTGTCATCAGTTTTACTTTCCGATGCACCTCTGCAGGTTTACTGTATCCCTTGGACCTTCCCATTGACGATGAAAAACAGAAATTGCATCGGAATTAAATATAAGAGTCACAATGCCTACTTATGTACAGGAAGACTAAGTCTTCCTGCTGTCTATGTTTCGAGCGTTTCCTGTGTCATCAGTTTTACATTCCGATGCACCTCTGCAGGATTACTATATCCCTTGGACCTTCCCATTCACGATGAAACACAGAAATTTCATCGGAAATAAATATAAGAGACACAATGCCGACTTAAGTACAGGAAGACTGAGTCTTCCTACTGTCTATGTTTTGAGCGTTTCCTGTGTCACCAGTTTTACATTCCGATGGACCTCTGCAGGTTTACTGTTTCCCTTGGACCTTCCCATTGACGATGAAACACAGAAATTGCATCGGAATTAAATATAAGAGACACAAGCCGACTTAAGTAAAGGAAGACTGAGTCTTCCTACTGTCTATGTTTTGAGCGTTTCCTGTGTCACTAGTTTTACATTCCGATGCACCTCTGCGGGTTTACTCTATCCCTTGGACCTTGCCATTGACGATGAAACACAGAAATTGCATCGGAATTATATATAAGAGACACAATGCCGACTTAAGTACAGGAAGAATGAGTCTTCCTACTGTCTATGTGTTGAGCGTTTCCTGTGTCACCAGTTTTACATTCTGATGCACCTCTGCAGGATTACTGTATCCCTTGGACCTTCCCATTGACGATGAAAAACAGAAATTGCATCGTAATTAAATATAAGAGACACAATGCCGCCTTAATTACAAGAAGACTGAGTCTTCCTACTGTCTATGTTTTGAGCGTTCCCTGTGTCATCAGTTTTACTTTCCGATGCACCTCTGCAGGTTTACTATATCCCTTGGACCTTCCCATTCACGATGAAACACAGAAATTTCATCGATAATAAATATAAGAGACACAATGCCAACTTAAGTACAGGAAGACTGAGTCTTTCTACTGTCTATGTTTGAGCGTTTCCTGTGTCACCAGTTTTACATTCCGATGCACCTCTGCAGGTTTACTGTATCCCTTGGACCTTCCCATTGACGATGAAACACAGAAATTGCATCGGAATTAAATATAAGAGACACAATGCCGACTTAAGTACAAGAAAACTGAGTCTTCTTACGGTCTATGTTTTGAGCGTTTCCTGTGTCGCCAGTTTTACATTCCGATGCACCTATGCCGGTTTACTGTATCCATTGCTCCTTCCCATTGTCGATGAAACACAGAAATCGTATCGGAATTAAATATAAGAGACACAATGCCGACTTAAGTACAGGAAGACTGAGTCTTCCTACTGTCTATGTTTTGAGCATTCCTGTGTCATCAGTTTTACATTCCGATGCACGTCTGCAGGTTTACTGTATCCCTTGGACCTTCCAATTGACAATGAAAAACAGAAATTGCATCGGATTTAAATATAAGAGACACAATGCCGACTTAAGTACAGGAAGACCAAGTCTTCCTACTGTCTATGTTTTGAGCTTTTCCTGTGTCATCAGTTTTACTTTCCGATGCACCTCTGCAGGTTTACTATATCCCTTGGACCTTCCCATTCACGATGAAAAACAGAAATTGCATCGTAATTAAATATAATAGACACAATGCCGCCTTAATTACAAGAAGACTGAGTCTTCCTACTGTCTATGTTTTGAGCGTTTCCTGTGTCATCAGTTTTACTTTCCGATGCACCTCTGCAGGATTACTATATCCCTTGGACCTTCCCATTCACGATGAAACACAGAAATTGCATCGGAATTAAATATAAGAGACACAATGCCGACTTAAGTACAGGAAGACTAAGTCTTCCTACTGTCTATGTTTTGAGCGTTTCCTGTGTCATCAGTTTTACTTTCCGATGCACCTCTGCAGGTTTACTATATCCCTTGGACCTTCCCATTCACGATGAAACACAGAAATTGAATCGGAAATAAATATAAGAGACACAATGCCGACTTAAGTACAGGAAGACTGAGTCTTCCTACTGTCTATGTTTGAGCGTTTCCTGTGTCACCAGTTTTACATTCCGATGCACCTCTGCAGGTTTACTGTTTCCCATGGACCTTCCCATTGACGATGAAACACAGAAATTGCATCGGAATTAAATATAAGAGACACAATGCCGACTTAAGTACAGGAAGACTGAGTCTTCCTACTGTCTATGTTCTGAGCGTTTCCTGTGTCCCTAGTTTTACATTCCGATGCACCTCTGCGGGTTTACTGTATCCCTTGGACCTTCCCATTCACGATGAAACACAGAAATTTCATCGGAAATAAATATAAGAGACACAAAGCCGACTTAAGTATAGGAAGACTGAGCCTTCCTACTGTCTATGTTTTGAGCGTTTCCTGTGTCACCAGTTTTACATTCTGATGCACCTCTGCAGGTCTTCTGTATCCATTGGACCTCCCCATTGACGATGAAACACAGAAATTGCATCGGAATTAAATATAAGAGACACTATGCTGAATTAAGTACAGGAAGACTAAGTCTTCCTACTGTCTATATTTGAGCGTTTCCTGTGTCATCAGTTTTACTTTCCGGGGCACCTCTGCAGGTTTACTATATCCCTTGGACCTTCCCATTCACGATGAAACACAGAAATTTAATCAGAAATAAATATAAGAGACACAATGCCGACTTAAGTATAGGAAGACTGAGCCTTCCTACTGTCTATGTTTTGAGCGTTTCCTGTGTCACCAGTTTTACATTATGATGCACCTCTGCAGGTTTTCTGTATCCATTGGACCTTCCCATTGACGATGAAACACAGAAATTGCATCGGAATTAAATATAAGAGACACAATGCCGACTTAAGTACAGGAAGACTGAGTCTTCCTACTGTCTATGTGTTGAGCGTTTCCTGTGTCACCAGTTTTACATTCTGATGCACCTCTGCAGGTTTACTGTATCCCTTGGACCTTCCCACTGACGATGAAAAACAGAAATTGCATCGGAATTAAATATAAGAGACTCAATGCCGACTTAAGTACAAGAAGACTGAGTCTTCCTACTGTCTATGTTTTGAGCGTTTCCTGTGTCATCAGTTTTACTTTCCGATGCACCTCTGCAGGATTTCTATAGCACCTGGACCTTCCCATTCACAATGAAACACAGAAATTGCATCGGAATTAAATATAAGAGACACAATGCCGACTTAAGTACAGGAAGACTAAGTCTTCCTACTGTCTATGTTTTGAGCGTTTTCTTTGTCATCAGTTTTACATTCCGATGCACCTCTGCAGGATTACTATATCACTTGGACCTTCCCATTCACGATGAAACACAGAAATTTCATCGGAAATATATATAAGAGACACAATGCCGACTTAAGTACAAGAAGACTGAGTCTTCCTACTGTCTATGTTTTGAGCGTTTCCTGTGTCACCAGTTTTACATTCCGATGCACCTCTGCAGGTTTACTGTTTCCCTTGGACCTTCCCATTGACGATGAAACACAGAAATTGCATCGGAATTAAATATAAGAGACACAATGCCGACTTAAGTACAGGAAGACTGAGTCTTCCTACTGTCTATGTTTTGAGCGTTTCCTGTGTCACTAGTTTTACATTCCGATGCACCTCTGCGGGTTTACTGTATCCCTTGGACCTTGCCATTGACGATAAAACACAGAAATTGAATCGGAATTAAATATAAGAGACACAATGCCGACTTAAGTACAGGAAGAATGAGTCTACCTACTGTCTATGTGTTGAGCGTTTCCTGTGTCACCAGTTTTACATTCTGATGCACCTCTGCAGGATTACTGTAACCCTTGGACCTTCCCATTGACGATGAAAAACAGAAATTGCATCGGAATTAAATATAAGAGACACAATGCCGACCTAATTACAAGAAGACTGAGTCTTCCTACTGTCTATGTTTTGAGCGTTTCATGTGTCATCAGTTTTACTTTCCGATGCACCTCTGCAGGATTACTATATCCCTTGGACCTTCCCATTCACGATGAAACACAGAAATTAGATCGGAATTAAATATAAGAGACACAATGCCGACTTAAGTACAGGAAGACTAAGTCTTCCGACTGTCTATGTTTTGAGCGTTTCCTGTGTAATCAGTTTTACTTTCCGATGCACCTCTGCAGGTTTAATATATCCCTTGGACTTCCCATTCACGATGAATCACAGAAATTTCATCGGAAATAAATATAAGAGACACAATGCCGACTTAAGTATAGGAAGACTGAGTCTTCCTACTGTCTATATTTTGAGCGTTTTCTGTGTCACCAGTTTTACATTCCGATGCACCTCTGCGGGTTTACTGTATCCCTTGGACCTTCCCATTCACGATGTAACACAGAAATTTCATCGGAATAAAATACAAGAGACACAATGCCGACTTAAGTACAGGAAGACTGAGTCTTCCTACTGTCTATGTTTTGAGCGTTTCCTGTGTCACTAGTTTTACATTCCGATGCACCTCTGCGGGTTTACTGTATCCCTTGGACCTTGCCATTGACGATGAAACACAGAAATTGCATCGGAATTAAATATAAGAGACACAATGCCGACTTAAGTACAGGAAGAATGAGTCTTCCTACTGTCTTTGTGTTGAGCGTTTCCTGTGTCACCAGTTTTACATTCTGATGCACCTCTGCAGGATTACTGTATCCCTTGGACCTTCCCATTGACGATGAAAAACAGAAATTGCATCGGAATTAAATATAAGAGACACAATGCCGACCTAATTACAAGAAGACTGAGTCTTCCTACTGTCTATGTTTTGAGCGTTTCCTGTGTCATCAGTTTTACTTTCCGATGCACCTCTGCAGGATTACTATATCCCTTGGACCTTCCCATTCACGATGAAACACAGAAATTAGATCGGAATTAAATATAAGAGACACAATGCCGACTTAAGTACAGGAAGACTAAGTCTTCCGACTGTCTATGTTTTGAGCGTTTCCTGTGTCATCAGTTTTACTTTCCGATGCACCTCTGCAGGTTTACTATATCCCTTGGACCTTCCCATTCACGATGAAACACAGAAATTTCATCGGAAATAAATATAAGAGACACAATGCCGACTTAAGTACAGCAAGACTGAGTCTTCCTACTGTCTATGTTTGAGCGTTTCCTGTGTCACCAGTTTTACATTCCGATGCACCTCTGCAGGTTTACTGTATCCCTTGGACCTTCCCATTGACGATGAAACACCGAAATTGCATCGGAATTGAATATAAGAGACACAATGCCGACTTAAGTACAGGAAGACTGAGTCTTCCTACTGTCTATGTTTTGAGCGTTTCCTGTGTCACTAGTTTTACATTCCGATGCACCTCTGCGGGTTTACTGTATCCCTTGGACCTTGCCATTGACGATAAAACACAGAAATTGCATCGGAATTAAATATAAGAGACACAATGCCGACTTAAGTACAGGAAGAATGAGTCTACCTACTGTCTATGTGTTGAGCGTTTCCTGTGTCACCAGTTTTACATTCTGATGCACCTCTGCAGGATTACTGTAACCCTTGGACCTTCCCATTGACGATGAAAAACAGAAATTGCATCGGAATTAAATATAAGAGACACAATGCCGACCTAATTACAAGAAGACTGAGTCTTCCTACTGTCTATGTTTTGAGCGTTTCATGTGTCATCAGTTTTACTTTCCGATGCACCTCTGCAGGATTACTATATCCCTTGGACCTTCCCATTCACGATGAAACACAGAAATTAGATCGGAATTAAATATAAGAGACACAAAGCCGACTTAAGTACAGGAAGACTAAGTCTTCCGACTGTCTATGTTTTGAGCGTTTCCTGTGTAATCAGTTTTACTTTCCGTTGCACCTCTGCAGGTTTAATATATCCCTTGGACTTCCCATTCACGATGAATCACAGAAATTTCATCGGAAATAAATATAAGAGACACAATGCCGACTTAAGTATAGGAAGACTGAGTCTTCCTACTGTCTATATTTTGAGCGTTTTCTGTGTCACCAGTTTTACATTCCGATGCACCTCTGCGGGTTTACTGTATCCCTTGGACCTTCCCATTCACGATGTAACACAGAAATTTCATCGGAATAAAATACAAGAGACACAATGCCGACTTAAGTACAGGAAGACTGAGTCTTCCTACTGTCTATGTTTTGAGCGTTTCCTGTGTCACTAGTTTTGCATTCCGATGCACCTCTGCGGGTTTACTGTATCCCTTGGACCTTCCCATTGACGATGAAACACAGAAATTGCATCGGAATTAAATATAAGAGACACAATGCCGACATAAGTACAGGAAGACTGAGTTTTCCTACTGTCTATAATTTGAGCGTTTCCTGTGTCACCAGTTTTATTTTCCGATGCACCTCTACGGGTTTACTGTATCCCTTGGACCTTCACAGTGACGATGAAACACAGAAATTGCATCGGAATTAAATATAACAGACACTATGCCGAATTAAGTACAGGAAGACTAAGTCTTCCTACTGTCTATGTGTTGAGCGTTTCCTGTGTTATCAGTTTTACTTTCCGATGCACCTCTGCAGGTTTACTATATCCCTTGGACCTTCCCATTGACGATGAAACACAGAAATTGCATCGGAATTAAATATAAGAGACACAATGCCGACTTAAGTACAGGAAGACTGAGTCTTCCTACTGTCTATGTGTTGAGCGTTTCCTGTGTCACCAGTTTTACATTCTGATGCACCTCTGCAGGTTTACTGTATCCCTTGGACCTTCCCATTGACGATGAAAAACAGAAATTGCATCGGAATTAAATATAAGAGACTCAATGCCGACTTAAGTACAAGAAGACTGAGTCTTCCTACTGTCTATGTTTTGAGCGTTTCCTGTGTCATCAGTTTTACTTTCCGATGCACCTCTGCAGGATTACTATATCACTTGGACCTTCCCATTCACGATGAAACACAGAAATTGCATCGGAATTAAATATAAGAGACACAATGCCGACTTAAGTACAGGAAGACTAAGTCTTCCTACTGTCTATGTTTTGAGCGTTTCCTGTGTCATCAGTTTTACTTTCCGATGCACCTCTGCAGGTTTACTGTATCCCTTGGACCTTCCCATTGACGATGAAAAACAGAAATTGCATCGGAATTAAATATAAGTCACAATGCCGTCTTAAGTACAGGAAGACTAAGTCTTCCTGCTGTCTATGTTTTGAGCGTTTCCTGTGTCATCAGTTTTACATTCCGATGCACCTCTGCAGGATTACTATATCCCATGGACCTTCCCATTCACGATGAAACACAGAAATTTCATCGGAAATAAATTTAAGAGACACAATGCCGACTTAAGTACAGGAAGACTGAGTCTTCCTACTGTCTATGTTTTGAGCGATTCCTGTGTCACCAGTTTTACATTCCGATGCACCTCTGCAGGTTTACTGTTTCCCTTGGACCTTCCCATTGACGATGAAACACAGAAATTGCATCGGAATTAAATATAAGAGACACAAGCCGACTTAAGTACGGGAAGACTGAGTCTTCCTACTGTCTATGTTTTGAGCGTTTCCTGTGTCACTAGTTTTACATTCCGATGCACCTCTGCGGGTTTACTCTATCCCTTGGACCTTGCCATTGACGATGAAACACAGAAATTGCATCGGAATTAAATATAAGAGACACAATGCCGACTTAAGTACAGGAAGAATGAGTCGTCCTACTGTCTATGTGTTGAGCGTTTCCTGTGTCACCAGTTTTACATTCTGATGCACCTCTGCAGGATTACTGTATCCCTTGGACCTTCCCATTGACGATGAAAAACAGAAATTGCATCGGAATTAAATATAAGAGACACAATGCCGCCTTAATTACAAGAAGACTGAGTCTTCCTACTGTCTATGTTTTGAGCGTTTCCTGTGTCATCAGTTTTACTTTCCGATGCACCTCTGCAGGATTACTATATCCCTTGGACCTTCCCATTCACGATGAAACACAGAAATTCCATCGGAATTAAATATAAGAGACACTATGCCGAATTAAGTACAGGAAGACTAAGTCTTCCTACTGTCTATATTTGAGCGTTTCCTGTGTCATCAGTTTTACTTTCCGGGGCACCTCTGCAGGTTTACTATATCCCTTGGACCTTCCCATTCACGATGAAACACAGAAATTTAATCAGAAATAAATATAAGAGACACAATGCCGACTTAAGTATAGGAAGACTGAGCCTTCCTACTGTCTATGTTTTGAGCGTTTCCTGTGTCACCAGTTTTACATTATGATGCACCTCTGCAGGTTTTCGGTATCCATTGGACCTTCCCATTGACGATGAAACACAGAAATTGCATCGGAATTAAATATAAGAGACACAATGCCGACTTAAGTACAGGAAGACTGAGTCTTCCTACTGTCTATGTGTTGAGCGTTTCCTGTGTCACCAGTTTTACATTCTGATGCACCTCTGCAGGTTTACTGTATCCCTTGGACCTTCCCACTGACGATGAAAAACAGAAATTGCATCGGAATTAAATATAAGAGACTCAATGCCGACTTAAGTACAAGAAGACTGAGTCTTCCTACTGTCTATGTTTTGAGCGTTTCCTGTGTCATCTGCTTTACTTTCCGATGCACCTCTGCAGGATTTCTATATCACCTGGACCTTCCCATTCACAATGAAACACAGAAATTGCATCGGAATTAAATATAAGAGACACAATGCCGACTTAAGTACAGGAAGACTAAGTCTTCCTACTGTCTATGTTTTGAGCGTTTTCTTTGTCATCAGTTTCACATTCCGATGCACCTCTGCAGGATTACTATATCACTTGGACCTTCCCATTCACGATGAAACACAGAAATTTCATCGGAAATATATATAAGAGACACAATGCCGACTTAAGTACAGGAAGACTGAGTCTTCCTACTGTCTATGTTTTGAGCGTTTCGTGTGTCACCAGTTTTACATTCCGATGCACCTCTGCAGGTTTACTGTTTCCCTTGGACCTTCCCATTGACGATGAAACACAGAAATTGCATCGGAATTAAATATAAGAGACACAATGCCGACTTAAGTACAGGAAGACTGAGTCTTCCTACTGTCTATGTTTTGAGCGTTTCCTGTGTCACTAGTTTTACATTCCGATGCACCTCTGCGGGTTTACTGTATCCCTTGGACCTTGCCATTGACGATGAAACACAGAAATTGCATCGGAATTAAATATAAGAGACACAATGCCGACTTAAGTACAGGAAGAATGAGTCTACCTACTGTCTATGTGTTGAGCGTTTCCTGTGTCACCAGTTTTACATTCTGATGCACCTCTGCAGGATTACTGTATCCCTTGGACCTTCCCATTGACGATGAAAAACAGAAATTGCATCGGAATTAAATATAAGAGACACAATGCCGACCTAATTACAAGAAGACTGAGTCTTCCTACTGTCTATGTTTTGAGCGTTTCCTGTGTAATCAGTTTTACTTTCCGATGCACCTCTGCAGGTTTAATATATCCCTTGGACTTCCCATTCACGATGAATCACAGAAATTTCATCGGAAATAAATATAAGAGACACAATGCCGACTTAAGTATAGGAAGACTGAGACTTCCTACTGTCTATATTTTGAGCGTTTTCTGTGTCACCAGTTTTACATTCCGATGCACCTCTGCGGGTTTACTGTATCCCTTGGACCTTCCCATTCACGATGTAACACAGAAATTTCATCGGAATAAAATACAAGAGACACAATGCCGACTTAAGTACAGGAAGACTGAGTCTTCCTACTGTCTATGTTTTGAGCGTTTCCTGTGTCACTAGTTTTACATTCCGATGCACCTCTGCGGGTTTACTGTATCCCTTGGACCTTGCCATTGACGATGAAACACAGAAATTGCATCGGAATTAAATATAAGAGACACAATGCCGACTTAAGTACAGGAAGAATGAGTCTTCCTACTGTCTATGTGTTGAGCGTTTCCTGTGTCACCAGTTTTACATTCTGATGTACCTCTGCAGGATTACTGTATCCCTTGGACCTTCCCATTGACGATGAAAAACAGAATTTGCATCGGAATTAAATATAAGAGACACAATGCCGACCTAATTACAAGAAGACTGAGTCTTCCTACTGTCTATGTTTTGAGCGTTTCCTGTGTCATCAGTTTTACTTTCCGATGCACCTCTGCAGGATTACTATATCCCTTGGACCTTCCCATTCACGATGAAACACAGAAATTAGATCGGAATTAAATATAAGAGACACAATGCCGACTTAAGTACAGGAAGACTAAGTCTTCCGACTGTCTATGTTTTGAGCGTTTCCTGTGTCATCAGTTTTACTTTCCGATGCACCTCTGCAGGTTTACTATATCCCTTGGACCTTCCCATTCACGATGAAACACAGAAATTTCATCGGAAGTAAATATAAGAGACACAATGCCGACTTAAGTACAGCAAGACTGAGTCTTCCTACTGTCTATGTTTGAGCGTTTCCTGTGTCACCAGTTTTACATTCCGATGCACCTCTGCAGGTTTACTGTATCCCTTGGACCTTCCCATTGACGATGAAACACCGAAATTGCATCGGAATTGAATATAAGAGACAGAATGCCGACTTAAGTACAGGAAGAATGAGTCTTCCTACTGTCTATGTGTTGAGCGTTTCCTGTGTTATCAGTTTTACTTTCCGATGCACCTCTGCAGGTTTACTATATCCCTTGGACCTTCCCATTGACGATGAAACACAGAAATTGCATCGGAATTAAATATAAGAGACACAATGCCGACTTAAGTACAGGAAGACTGAGTCTTCCTACTGTCTATAATTTGAGCGTTTCCTGTGTCACCAGTTTTATTTTCCGATGCACCTCTACGGGTTTACTGTATCCCTTGGACCTTCACAGTGACGATGAAACACAGAAATTGCATCGGAATTAAATATAACAGACACTATGCCGAATTAAGTACAGGAAGACTAAGTCTTCCTACTGTCTATGTGTTGAGCGTTTCCTGTGTTATCAGTTTTACTTTCCGATGCACCTCTGCAGGTTTACTATATCCCTTGGACCTTCCCGTTTACGATGAAACACAGAAATTGCATCGGAATTAAATACAAGAGACACAATGCCGACTTAAGTACAGGAAGACTGAGTCTTCCTACTGTCTATGTGTTGAGCGTTTCCTGTGTCACCAGTTTTACATTCTGATGCACCTCTGCAGGTTTACTGTATCCCTTGGACCTTCCCATTGACGATGAAAAACAGAAATTGCATCGGAATTAAATATAAGAGACTCAATGCCGACTTAAGTACAAGAATACTGAGTCTTCCTACTGTCTATGTTTTGAGCGTTTCCTGTGTCATCAGTTTTACTTTCCGATGCACCTCTGCAGGATTACTATATCACTTGGACCTTCCCATTCACGATGAAACACAGAAATTGCATCGGAATTAAATATAAGAGACACAATGCCGACTTAAGTACAGGAAGACTAAGTCTTCCTACTGTCTATGTTTTGAGCGTTTCCTGTGTCATCAGTTTTACTTTCCGATGCACCTCTGCAGGTTTACTGTATCCCTTGGACCTTCCCATTGACGATGAAAAACAGAAATTGCATCGGAATTAAATATAAGTCACAATGCCGTCTTAAGTACAGGAAGACTAAGTCTTCCTGCTGTCTATGTTTTGAGCGTTTCCTGTGTCATCAGTTTTACATTCCGATGCACCTCTGCAGGATTACTATATCCCTTGGACCTTCCCATTCACGATGAAACACAGAAATTTCATCGGAAATAAATATAAGAGGCACAATGCCGACTTAAGTACAGGAAGACTGAGTCTTCCTACTGTCTATGTTTTGAGCGTTTCCTGTGTCACCAGTTTTACATTCCGATGCACCTCTGCAGGTTTACTGTTTCCCTTGGACCTTCCCATTGACGATGAAACACAGAAATTGCATCGGAATTAAATATAAGAGACACAAGCCGACTTAAGTACAGGAAGACTGAGTCTTCCTACTGTCTATGTTTTGAGCGTTTCCTGTGTCACTAGTTTTACATTCCGATGCACCTCTGCGGGTTTACTCTATCCCTTGGACCTCGCCATTGACGATGAAACACAGAAATTGCATCGGAATTAAATATAAGAGACACAATGCCGACTTAAGTACAGGAAGAATGAGTCGTCCTACTGTCTATGTGTTGAGCGTTTCCTGTGTCACCAGGTTTACATTCTGATGCACCTCTGCAGGATTACTGTATCTCTTGGACCTTCCCATTGACGATGAAAAACAGAAATTGCATCGGAATTAAATATAAGAGACACAATGCCGCCTTAATTACAAGAAGACTGAGTCTTCCTACTGTCTATGTTTTGAGCGTTTCCTGTGTCATCAGTTTTACTTTCCGATGCACCTCTGCAGGATTACTATATCCCTTGGACCTTCCCATTCACGATGAAACACAGAAATTGCATCGGAATTAAATATAAGAGACACAATGCCGACTTAAGTACAGGAAGACTAAGTCTTCTTACTGTCTATGTTTTGAGCATTCCTGTGTCATCAGTTTTACATTCCGATGCACCTCTGCAGGTCTAATATATCCCTTGGACTTCCCATTCACGATGAATTACAGAAATTGCATCGGAAATAAATATAAGAGACACAATGCCGACTTAAGTGTAGGAAGACTGAGTCTTCCTACTGTCTATGTTTTGAGCGTTTCCTGTGTCACCAGTTTTACATTCCGATGCACCTCTGCGGGTTTACTGTATCCCTTGGACCTTCCCATTCACGATGTAACACAGAAATTTCATCGGAATTAAATACAAGAGACACAATGCCGACTTAAGTACAGGAAGACTGAGTCTTCCTACTGTCTATGTTTTGAGCGTTTCCTGTGTCACTTGTTTTACATTCCGATGCACCTCTGCAGGTTTACTGTATCCCTTGGACCTTCCCATTGACGATGAAACACCGAAATTGCATCGGAATTGAATATAAGAGACACAATGCCGACTTAAGTACAAGAAAACAGTCTTCGTACGGTCAATGTTTTTGAGCGATTCCTGTGTCACCACTTTTACCTTCGGATGCACCTCTGCCGGTTTACTATATCCCGTGGACCTTCCCACTGTCGATGAAACACAGAAATCGCATCGGAATTAAATATAATAGACACAATGCCGACTTAAGTACAGGAAGACTGAGTCTTCCTACTGTCTATGGTTTGAGCGTTTCCTGTGTCACCAGTTTTACATTCTGATGCACCTCTGCAGGTTTACTGTATCCATTGGACCTTCCCATTGACGATGAAACACAGAAATTGCATTGGAGTTAAATATAAGAGACACAATGCCGACTTAAGTACAGGAAGACTGAGTCTTCCTACAGTCTATGTTTTGAGCGTTTCCTGTGTCACCAGTTTTACATTTTGATGCACCTCTGCAGGTTTACTGTATCCCTAGTACCTTCCCATTGACGATGAAACACAGAAATTGTATCGGAATTATATATAAGAGACACAATGCCGACTTAAGTACAGGAAGACTGAGTCTTCCTACTGTCTATAATTTGAGCGTTTCCTGTGTCACAAGTTTTATTTTTCGATGCACCTCTACACGTTTACTGTATCCCTTGGACCTTCACAGTGACGATGAAACACAGAAATTGAATCGGAATTAAATATAAGAGACACAATGCCGACTTAAGTAAAGGAAGAATAAGTCTTCCTACTGTCTATGTTTTGAGCGTTTCCTGTGTCATGAGTTTTACTTTCCGATGCACCTCTGCAGGTTTAATATATCCCTTGGACTTCCCATTCACGATGAATTACAGAAATTTCATCGGAAATAAATATAAGAGACACAATGCCGACTTAAGTATAGGAAGACTGAGTCTTCCTACTGTCTATGTTTTGAGCGTTTCCTGTGTCACCAGTTTTACATTCCGATGCACCTCTGCGGGTTTACTGTATCCCTTGGACCTTCCCATTCACGATGTAACACAGAAATTTCATCGGAATTAAATACAAGAGACACAATGCCGACTTAAGTACAGGAAGACTGAGTCTTCCTACTTTCTATGTTTTGAGCGTCTCCTGTGTCACTTGTTTTACATTCCGATGCACCTCTGCAGGTTTACTGTATCCCTTGGACCTTCCCATTGACGATGAAACACCGAAATTGCATCGGAATTGAATATAAGAGACACAATGCCGACTTAAGTACAGGAAGACTGAGTCTTCCTACTGTCTATGTTTGAGCGCTTCCTGTGTCACCAGTTTTACTTTCTGATGCACCTCTGCAGGTTTACTGTATCCCTTGGACCTTCACAGTGAGGATGAAGCACAGAAATTGCATCGGAGTTAGATATAAGAGACACAATGCCTACTTAAGCTCAGGAAGACTGAGTCTTCCTACTGTCTATAATTTGAGCGTTTCCTGTGTCACCAGTTTTGCATTCCGATGCATCTCTAAAGGCATACTGTATCCCTTGGACCTTCACAGTGACGATGAAACACAGAAATTGCATCGGAATTTAAATATAAGAGACACATCGCCGACTTAAGTACAAGAAAACTGAGTCTTCTTACGGTCTATGTTTTGAGCGTTTCCTGTGTCGCCAGTTTTACATTCCGATGCACCTATGCCGGTTTACTGTATCCCTTGCCCCTTCCCATTGTCGATGAAACACAGAAATCGTATCGGAATTAAATATAAGAGACACAATGCCGACATAAGTACAGGAAGAATGAGTCTTCCTACTGTCTATGTTTTGAGCATTCCTGTGTCATCAGTTTTACATTCCGATGCACGTCTGCAGGTTAACTGTATCCCTTGGACCTTCCCATTCACGATGTACACAGAAATTTCATCGGAATTAAATACAAGAGACACAATGCCGACTTAAGTACAGGAAGACTGAGTCTTCCTACTTTCTATGTTTTGAGCGTTTCCTGTGTCACTTGTTTTACATTCCGATGCACTCCTGCAGGTTTCCTGTATCCCTTGGACCTTCCCATTGACGATGAAACACAGAAATTGCATCGTAATTAAATATAAGAGACACAATGCCGACTTAAGTACAAGAAAACAGTCTTCGTACGGTCAATGCCTTGAGCGTTTCCTGTGTCACCAGTTTTACATTCGGATGCACCTCTGCCGGTTTACTATATCCCTTGGACCTTCCCATTGTCGATGAAACACAGAAATCGCATCGGAATTAAATATAAGAGACACAATGCCGACATCAGTACAGGAAGACTGAGTCTTCCTACTGTCTATGTTTTGAGCGTTTCCTGTGTCACCAGTTTTACATTCTGATGCATCTCTGCAGGTTTACAGTATCCAATGGACCTTCCCATTGACGATGAAACTCAGAAATTGCATTGGAGTTAAATATAAGAGACACAATGCCGACTTAAGTACAGGAAGACTGAGTCTTCCTACTGTCTATGTTTTGAGCGTTTCCTGTGTCACTAGTTTTACTTTCCGATGCACCTCTGCAGATTTACTATATCCCTTGGACCTTCCCATTCACGATGAAACACAGAAATTTCATCGGAATTATATATAAGAGACACAATGCCGACTTAAGTACAGGAAGACTGAGTCTTCCTACTGTCTATGTTTTGAGCGTTTCCTGTGTCACCAGTTTTACATTCCGATGCACGTCTGCAGGTTTACTGTATTCCTTGGACCTTCCCATTGACGATGAAACACAGAAATTGCATCAGAATTAAATATAAGAGACACAATGCCGACTTAAATACAGGAAGACTAAGTCTTCCTACTGTCTATGTTTTGAACGATTCCTGTGTCATCAGTTTTACTTTCCGATGCACCTCTGCAGGTTTACTATACCCCTTGGACCTTCCCATTCACGATGAAACACAGAAATTTCATCTGAATTAAATATAAGAGACACAATGCCAACTTAAGTACAGGAAGACTCAGTCTTCCTACTGTCTATGTTTTGAGCGTTTCCTGTGTCACTAGTTTTACATTCCGATGCAAATCTGCAGGTTTACTGTATCCCTTGGACCTTCCCATAGACGATGAAACACACAAATTGCATCGGAATTAAATATAAGAGACACAATGCCGACTTAAGTACAGGACGACTGAGTCTTCCTACAGTCTATGTTTTGAGCGTTTCATGTGTCACCAGTTTTACATTCTGATGCACCTCTACAGGTTTACTGTATCCCTTGGACCTTCCCATTGACGATGAAACACAGAAATTGCATCGGACTGAAATATAAGAGACACAATGCCGACTTAAGTACAGGAAACTGAGTCTTCCAACTGTCTATGTTTTGAGCATTTCCTGTGTCACTAGTTTTACATTCCGATGAAAATCTGCAGGTTTACTATATCCCTTGGACCTTCCCATTCACGATGAATTACAGAAATTTCATCGGAAATAAATATAAGAGACACAATGCCGACTTAAGTATAGGAAGACTGAGTCTTCCTACTGTCTATGTTTTGAGCGTTTCCTGTGTCACCAGTTTTACATTCCGATGCACCTCTGCGGGTTTACTGTATCCCTTGGACCTTCCCATTCACGATGTAACACAGAAATTTCATCGGAATTAAATACAAGAGACACAATGCCGACTTAAGTACAGGAAGACTGAGTCTTCCTACTTTCTATGTTTTGAGCGTTTCCTGTGTCACTTGTTTTACATTCCGATGCACCTCTGCAGGTTTACTGTATCCCTTCGACCTTCCCATTGACGATGAAACACCGAAATTGCATCGGAATTGAATATAAGAGACACAATGCCGACTTAAGTACAGGAAGACTGAGTCTTCCTACTTTCTATGTTTTGAGCGTTTCCTGTGTCACTTGTTTTACATTCCGATGCACCTCTGCAGGTTTACTGTATCCCTTTGACCTTCACAGTGAGGATGAAGCACAGAAATTGCATCGGAGTTAGATATAAGAGACACAATACCTACTTAAGCTCAGGAAGACTGAGTCTTCCTAATGTCTATAATTTGAGCGTTTCCTGTGTCACCAGTTTTGCATTCCGATGCATCTCTAAAGGCATACTGTATCCCTTGGACCTTCACAGTGACGATGAAACTCAGAAATTGCATCGGAATTTAAATATAAGAGACACATCGCCGACTTGAGTACTAGAAAACTGAGTCTTCTTACGGTCTATGTTTTGAGCGTTTCCTGTGTCGCCAGTTTTACATTCCGATGCAACTATGCCGGTTTACTGTATCCCTTGCCCCTTCCCATTGTCGATGAAACACAGAAATCGTATCGGAATTAAATATAAGAGACACAATGCCGACATAAGTACAGGAAGAATGAGTCTTCCTACTGTCTATGCTTTGAGCATTCCTGTGTCATCAGTTTTACATTCCGATGCACGTCTGCAGGTTAACTGTATCCCTTGGACCTTCCCATTGACGATGAAAAAAAGAAATTGCATCGGATTTAAATATAAGAGACACAATGCCGACTTAAGTACTGGAAGACTAAGTCTTCCTACTGTAAATGTTTTGAGCTTTTCCTGTGTCATCAGTTTTACTTTCCGATGCACCTCTGCAGGTTTACTATATCCCTTGGACCTTCCTATTCACGATGAAACACAGAAATTTCATCGGAAATAAATATAAGAGACACAATGCCGACTTAAGTACAGGAAGACTGAGTCTTCCCACTGTCTATGTTTTGATCGTTTCCTGAGTCACCAGTTTTACATTCCGATGCACTCCTGCAGGTTTCCTGTATCCCTTGGACCTTCCCATTGACGATGAAACACAGAAATTGCATCGAAATTAAATATAAGAGACACAATGCCGACTTAAGTACAAGAAAACAGTCTTCGTACGGTCAATGCCTTGAGCGTTTCCTGTGTCACCAGTTTTACATTCGGATGCACCTCTGCCGGTTTACTATATCCCTTGGACCTTCCCATTGTCGATGAAACACAGAAATCGCATCGGAATTAAATATAAGAGACACAATGCCGACATCAGTACAGGAAGACTGAGTCTTCCTACTGTCTATGTTTTGAGCGTTTCCTGTGTCACTTGTTTTACATTCCGATGCACCTCTGCAGGTTTACTGTATCCCTTGGACCTTCCCATTGTCGATGAAACACCGAAATTGCATCGGAATTGAATATAAGACACACAATGCCGACTTAAGTACAGGAAGACTGAGTCTTCCTACTGTCTATGTTTGAGCGCTTCCTGTGTCACCAGTTTTACTTTCTGATGCACCTCTGCAGGTTTACTGTATTCCTTGCCCCTTCCCATTGTCGATGAAACACAGAAATCGTATCGGAATTAAATATAAGAGACACAATGCCGACATAAGTACAGGAAGAATGAGTCTTCCTACTGTCTATGTTTTGAGCATTCCTGTGTCATCAGTTTTACATTCCGATGCACGTCTGCAGGTTAACTGTATCCCTTGGACCTTCCCATTCACGATGTACACAGAAATTTCATCGGAATTAAATACAAGAGACACAATGCCGACTTAAGTACAGGAAGACTGAGTCTTCCTACTTTCTATGTTTTGAGCGTTTCCTGTGTCACTTGTTTTACATTCCGATGCACTCCTGCAGGTTTCCTGTATCCCTTGGACATTCCCATTGACGATGAAACACAGAAATTGCATCGAAATTAAATATAAGAGACATAATGCCGACTTAAGTACAAGAAAACAGTCTTCGTACGGTCAATGCCTTGAGCGTTTCCTGTGTCACCAGTTTTACATTCGGATGCACCTCTGCCGGTTTACTATATCCCTTGGACCTTCCCATAGTCTATGAAACACAGAAATCGCATCGGAATTAAATATAAGAGACACAATGCCGACATCAGTACAGGAAGACTGAGTCTTCCTACTGTCTATGTTTTGAGCGTTTCCTGTGTCACCAGTTTTACATTCTGATGCATCTCTGCAGGTTTACAGTATCCAATGGACCTTCCCATTGACGATGAAACTCAGAAATTGCATTGGAGTTAAATATAAGAGACACAATGCCGACTTAAGTACAGGAAGACTGAGTCTTCCTACTGTTTATGTTTTGAGCGTTTCCTGTGTCACTAGTTTTACTTTCCGATGCACCTCTGCAGATTTACTATATCCCATGGAACTTCCCATTCACGATGAAACACAGAAATTTCATCGGAATTATATATAAGAGACACAATGCCGACTTAAGTACAGGAAGACTGAGTCTTCCTACTGTCTATGTTTTGAGCGTTTCCTGTGTCACCAGTTTTACATTCCGATGCACGTCTGCAGGTTTACTGTATTCCTTGGACCTTCCCATTGACGATGAAACACAGAAATTGCATCGGAATTAAATATAAGAGACACAATGCCGACTTAAGTACAGGAAGACTAAGTCTTCCTACTGT
Organism: Schistocerca nitens; assembly: GCF_023898315.1. Taxonomy (NCBI): domain Eukaryota; kingdom Metazoa; phylum Arthropoda; class Insecta; order Orthoptera; family Acrididae; genus Schistocerca; species Schistocerca nitens. Next base: position 538,371,340 of record NC_064622.1, read on the forward strand.
CTATGTTTTGAACGATTCCTGTGTCATCAGTTTTACTTTCCGATGCACCTCTGCAGGTTTACTATACCCCTTGGACCTTCCCATTCACGATGAAACACAGAAATTTCATCTGAATTAAATATAAGAGACACAATGCCGACTTAAGTACAGGAAGACTCAGTCTTCCTACTGTCTATGTTTTGAGCGTTTCCTGTGTCACTAGTTTTACATTCCGATGCAAATCTGCAGGTTTACTGTATCCCTTGGACCTTCCCATAGACGATGAAACACACAAATTGCATCGGAATTAAATATAAGAGACACAATGCCGACTTAAGTACAGGAAGACTGAGTCTTCCTACTTTCTATGTTTTGAGCGTTTCCTGTGTCACTTGTTTTACATTCCGATGCACCTCTGCAGGTTTACTGTATCCCTTGGACCTTCCCATTGACGATGAAACACCGAAATTGCATCGGAATTGAATATAAGAGACACAATGCCGACTTAAGTACAGGAAGACTGAGTCTTCCTACTGTCTATGTTTTAGCGCTTCCTGTGTCACCAGTTTTACTTTCTGATGCACCTCTGCAGGTTTACTGTATCCCTTGGACCGTCACAGTGAGGATGAAGCACAGAAATTGCATCGGAGTTAGATATAAGAGACACAATGCCTACTTAAGCTCAGGAAGACTGAGTCTTCCTACTGTCTATAATTTGAGCGTTTCCTGTGTCACCAGTTTTGCATTCCGATGCATCTCTAAAGGCATACTGTATCCCTTGGACCTTCACAGTGACGATGAAACACAGAAATTGCATCGGAATTAAAATATAAGAGACACATCGCCGACTTAAGTACAAGAAAACTGAGTCTTCTTACGGTCTATGTTTTGAGCGTTTCCTGTGTCGCCAGTTTTACATTCCGATGCAACTATGCCGGTTTACTGTATCCCTTGCCCCTTCCCATTGTCGATGAAACACAGAAATCGTATCGGAATTAAATATAAGAGACACAATGCCGACATAAGTACAGGAAGAATGAGTCTTCCTACTGTCTATGTTTTGAGCATTCCTGTGTCATCGGTTTTACATTCCGATGCACGTCTGCAGGTTAACTGTATCCCTTGGACCTTCCCATTGACGATGAAAAAAAGAAATTGCATCGGATTTAAATATAAGAGACACAATGCCGACTTAAGTACTGGAAGACTAAGTCTTCCTACTGTAAATGTTTTGAGCTTTTCCTGTGTCATCAGTTTTACTTTCCGATGCACCTCTGCAGGTTTACTATATGCCTTGGACCTTCCTATTCACGATGAAACACAGAAATTTCATCGGAAATAAATATAAGAGACACAATGCCGACTTAGGTACAGGAAGACTGAGTCTTCCCACTGTCTATGTTTTGATCGTTTCCTGAGTCACCAGTTTTACATTCCGATGCACTCCTGCAGGTTTCCTGTATCCCTTGGACCTTCCCATTGACGATGAAACACAGAAATTGCATCGAAATTAAATATAAGAGACACAATGCCGACTTAAGTACAAGAAAACAGTCTTCGTACGGTCAATGCCTTGAGCGTTTCCTGTGTCACCAGTTTTACATTCGGATGCACCTCTGCCGGTTTACTATATCCCTTGGACCTTCCCATTGTCGATGAAACACAGAAATCGCATCGGAATTAAATATAAGAGACACAATGCCGACATCAGTACAGGAAGACTGAGTCTTCCTATTGTCTATGTTTTGAGCGTTTCCTGTGTCACCAGTTTTACATTCTGATGCACCTCTGCAGGTTTACAGTATCCAATGGACCTTCCCATTGACGATGAAACTCAGAAATTGCATTGGAGTTAAATATAAGAGACACAATGCCGACTTAAGTACAGGAAGACTGAGTCTTCCTACTGTCTATGTTTTGAGCATTTCCTGTGTCACTAGTTTTACTTTCCGATGCACCTCTGCAGATTTACTATATCCCTTGGACCTTCCCATTCACGATGAAACACAGAAATTTCATCGGAATTATATATAAGAGACACAATGCCGACTTAAGTACAGGAAGACTGAGTCTTCCTACTGTCTATGTTTTGAGCGTTTCCTGTGTCACCAGTTTTACATTCCGATGCACGTCTGCAGGTTTACTGTATTCCTTGGACCTTCCCATTGACGATGAAACACAGAAATTGCATCGGAATTAAATATAAGAGACACAATGCCGACTTAAGTACAGGAAGACTAAGTCTTCCTACTGTCTATGTTTTGAACGATTCCTGTGTCATCAGTTTTACTTTCCGATGCACCTCTGCAGGTTTACTATACCCCTTGGACCTTCCCATTCGCGATGAAACACAGAAATTTCATCTGAATTAAATATAAGAGACACAATGCCGACTTAAGTACAGGAAGACACAGTCTTCCTACTGTCTATGTTTTGAGCGTTATCTGTGTCACTAGTTTTACATTCCGATGCAAATCTGCAGGTTTACTGTATCCCTTGGACCTTCCCATAGACGATGAAACACACAAATTGCATCGGAATTAAATATAAGAGACACAATGCCGACTTAAGTACAGGAAGACTGAGTCTTCCTACAGTCTATGTTTTGAGCGTTTCTTCTGTCACCAGTTTTACATTCTGATGCACCTCTGCAGGTTTACTGTATCCCTTGGACCTTCCCATTGACGATGAAACACAGAAATTGCATCGGAATTAAATATTAGAGACACAATGCCGACTTAAGTACAGGAAGACTGAGTCTTCCTACTGTCTATGTTTGGAGAGTTTTCTGTGTCATCAGTTTTACTTTCTGATGCACCTCTGCAGGTTTACTATATCCCTTGGACCTTCCCAGTGTCGATGAAACACAGAAATCGCGTCGGAATTAAATATAAGAGACACAATGCCGACTTATGTACAGGAAGACTGGGTCTTCCTACTGTCTATGCTTTGAACGATTCCTGTGTCATCAGTTTTACTTTCCGATGCACCTCTGCAGGTTTACTATATCCCTTGGACCTTCCCATTCACGATGAAACACAGAAATTTCATCGGAATTAAATATAAGAGACACAATGCCGACATAAGTACAGGAAGACTGAGTCTTCCTACTGTCTATGCTTTGATCGTTTCCTGGGTCACCAGTTTTACATTCCGATGCACCTCTGCAGGTTTACTGTATCCCTTGGACGTTCCCATTGACGATGAAACACAGAAATTGCATCGGAATTAAATATAAGATACACAATGCCGACTTAAGTACAGGCAGACTGAGTCTTCCTACTGTCTATGTTTTGAGCGGTTCCTGTGTCACTAGTTTTACATTCCGATGCAAATCTGCAGGTTTACTATATCCCTTGGACCTTCCCATTGACGATGAAACACAGAAATTGCATCGGAATTAAATATAAGAGACACAATGCCGACTTAAGTACAGGAAGACTGAGTCTTCCTACAGTCTATGTTTTGAGCGTTTCCTGTGTCACAAGTTTTACATTCTGATGCACCTCTGCAGGTTTACTGTATCCCTTGTACCTTCCCATAGACGATGAAACACAGAAATTGCATCGGAATTAAATATAAGAGACACAATGCCGACTTAAGTACAGGAAGCCTGAGTCTTCCTACTGTCTATAATTTGAGCGTTTCCTGTGTCACCAGTTTTATTTTCCGATGCACCTCCACAGGTTTACTGTATCCCTTGGACCTTCACAGTGACGATGAAACACAGAAATAGCATCGGAATTAAATATAAGAGACACAATGCTGACTTAAGTACAGGAAGACTAAGTTTTCCTACTGTCTATGTTTTGAGCGTTTCCTGTGTCACCAGTTTTACATTCTGATGCACCTCTGCAGGTTTACTGTATCCCTAGTACCTTCCCATTGACGATGAAACACAGAAATTGTATCGGAATTAAATATAAGAGACACAATGCCGACTTAAGTACAGGAAGACTGAGTCTTCCTACTGTCTATAATTTGAGCGTTTCCTGTGTCACAAGTTTTATTTTTCGATGCACCTCTACACGTTTACTGTATCCCTTGGACCTTCACAGTGACGATGAAACACAGAAATTGCATCGGAATTAAATATAAGAGACACAATGCCGACTTAAGTACGGGAAGACTGAGTCTTCCTACTGTCTATGTTTTGAGCGTTTCCTGTGTCACCAGTTTTACATTCTGATGCACCTCTGCAGGTTTACTGTATCCCTAGTACCTTCCCATTGACGATGAAACACAGAAATTGTATCGGAATTAAATATAAGAGACACAATGCCGACTTAAGTACAGGAAGAATAAGTCTTCCTACTGTCTATGTTTTGAGCGTTTCCTGTGTCATCAGTTTTACTTTCCGATGCACCTCTGCAGGTTTAATATATCCCTTGGACCTCCCATTCACGATGAATCACAGAAATTTCATCGGAAATAAATATAAGAGACACAATGCCGACTTAAGTATAGGAAGACTGAGTCTTCCTACTGTCTATATTTTGAGCGTTTTCTGTGTCATCAGTTTTACATTCCGATGCACCTCTGCGGGTTTACTGTATCCCTTGGACCTTCCAATTCACGATGTAACACAGAAATTTCATCGGAATAAAATACGAGAGACACAATGCCGACGTAAGTATAGGAAGACTGAGTCTTCCTACAGTCTATGTTTTGAGCGTTTCCTGTGTCACCAGTTTTACATTCTGATGCACCTCTGCAGGTTTACTGTATCCCTTGTACCTTCCCATAGACGATGAAACACAGAAATTGCATCGGAATTAAATATAAGAGACACAATGCCGACTTAAGTACGGGAAGACTGAGTCTTCCTACTGTCTATGTTTTGAGCGTTTCCTGTGTCACCAGTTTTACTTTCTGATGCACCTCTGCAGGTTAACTGTATCCCTTGGACCTTCACAGTGACGATGAAGCACAGATATTGCATCGGAGTTAGATTTAAGAGACACAATGCCTACTTAAGCTCAGGAAGACTGAGTCTTCCTACTGTCTATTATTTGAGCGTTTCCTGTGTCACCAGTTTTGCATTCCGATGCATCTCTACAGGCTTACTGTATCCCTTGGACCTTCACAGTGACGATGAAACACAGAAATTGCATCGGAATTTAAATATAAGAGACACATCGCCGACTTAAGTACAAGAAAACTGAGTCTTCTTACGGTCTATGTTTTGAGCGCTTCCTGTGTCGCCAGTTTTACATTCCGATGCACCTATGCCGGTTTACTGTATCCCTTGCCCCTTCCCATTGTCGATGAAACACAGAAATCGTATCGGAATAAAATATAAGAGACACAATGCCGACATCAGTACAGGAAGAATGAGTCTTCCTACTGTCTATGTTTTGAGCATTCCTGTGTCATCAGTTTTACATTCCGATGCACGTCTGCAGGTTAACTGTATCCCTTGGACCTTCCCATTGACGATGAAAAAAAGAAATTGCATCGGATTTAAATATAAGAGACACAATGCCGACTTAAGTACTGGAAGACTAAGTCTTCCTACTGTAAATGTTTTGAGCTTTTCCTGTGTCATCAGTTTTACTTTCCGATGCACCTCTGCAGGTTTACTATATCCCTTGGACCTTCCTATTCACGATGAAACACAGAAATTTCATCTGAATTAAATATAAGAGACACAATGCCGACTTAAGTACAAGAAAACAGTCTTCGTACGGTCAATGCCTTGAGCGTTTCCTGTGTCACCAGTTTTACATTCCGATGCAACTCTGCCGGTTTACTATATCCCTTGGGCCTTCCCATTGTCGATGAAACACAGAAATCGCATCGGAATTAAATATAAGATCCACAATGCCGACATCAGTACAGGAAGACTGAGTCTTCCTACTGTCTATGTTTTGAGCGTTTCCTGTGTCACCAGTTTTACATTCCGATGCACCTCTGCAGGTTTACTGTATTCCTTCGACCTTCCCATTGACGATGAAACACAGAAATTGCATCGGAATTAAATATAAGAGACACAATGCCGACTTAAGTACAGGAAGAATAAGTCTTCCTACTGTCTATGTTTTGAACGATTCCTGTGTCATCAGTTTTACTTTCCGATGCACCTCTGCAGGTTTACTATACCCCTTGGACCTTCCCATTCACGATGAAACACAGAAATTTCATCTGAATTAAATATAAGAGACACAATGCCGACTTAAGTACAGGAAGACTGAGTCTTCCTACTGTCTATGTTTTGAGCGTTTCCTGTGTCACTAGTTTTACATTCCGATGCAAATCTGCAGGTTTACTGTATCCCTTGGACCTTCCCATAGACGATGAAACACACAAATTCCATCGGAAATAAATATAAGAGACACAATGCCGACTTAAGTACAGGAAGACTGAGTCTTCCTACAGTCTATGTTTTGAGCGTTTCTTGTGTCACCAGTTTTACATTCTGATGCACCTCTACAGGTTTACTGTATCCCTTGGACCGTCCCATTGACGATGAAACACAGAAATTGCATCGGACTTAAATATAAGAGACACAATGCCGACTTAAGTACAGGAAACTGAGTATTCCAACTGTCTATGTTTTGAGCGTTTCCTGTGTCACTAGTTTTACATTCCGATGAAAATCTGCAGGTTTACTATATCCCTTGGACCTTCCCATTGTCGATGAAACACAGAAATTGCATCGGAATTAAATATAAGAGACACAAGGCCGACATAAGTACAGGAAGACTGAGTCTTCCTACAGTCTATGTTTTGAGCGTTTCCTGTGTCACCAGTTTTACATTCTGATGCACCTCTCCAGGTTTACTGTATCCCTTGGACCTTCCCATTGACGATGAAACACAGAAATTGCATCGGAATTAAATATAAGAGACACAATGCCGACTTAAGTACAGGAAAACTGAGTCTTCCTACTGTCTATGTTTGAGAGTTTACTGTGTCATCAGTTTTACTTTCCGATGCACCTCTGCAGGTTTACTATATCCCTTGGACCTTCCCATTGTCGATGAAACACAGAAATCACATCGGAATTAAATATAAGAGACACAATGCCGACTTAAGTACAGGAAGACTGGGTCTTCCTACTGTCTATGCATTGAACGATTCCTGTGTCATCAGTTTTACCTTCCGATGCACCTCTGCAGGTTTACTATTCCCTTGGACCTTCCCATTCACGATGAAACACAGAAATTTCATCGGAAATAAATATAAGAGACACAATGCCGACTTAAGTATAGGAAGACTGAGTCTTCCTACTGTCTATGTTTTGAGCGTTTCCTGTGTCACCAGTTTTACATTCTGATGCACCTCTGCAGGTTTACTGTATCCATTGGACCTTCCCATTGACGATGAAACACAGCAATTGCATTGGAGTTAAATATAAGAGACACAATGCAGACTTAAGTACAGGAAGACTGAGTCTTCCTACTGCCTATGTTTTGAGCGTTTCCTGTGTCACCAGTTTTACATTCCGATGCACCTCTCCAGGTTTACTGTATTCCTTGGACCTTCCCATTTACGATGAAACAAAGATTGTTGCATCGGAATTAAATATAAGAGACACAATGCCGACTTCAGTACAGGAAGACTAAGTCTTGCTACTGTCTATGCTTTGAACTTTTCCTGTGTCATCAGTTTTACTTTCCGATGCACCTCTGCAGGTTTACTATATCCCTTGGACCTTCCCATTCACGATGAAACACAGACATTTCATCGGAATTAAATATAGGAGACACAATGCCGACATAAGTACAGGAAGACTGAGTCTTCCTACTGTCTATGTTTTGATCGTTTCCTGGGTCACCAGTTTTACATTCAGATGCACCTCTGCAGGTTTTCTGTATCCCTTGGACCTTCCCATTGACGATGGAACACAGAGTTTGCATCGGAATTAAATATAAGAGACACAATGCCGACTTAAGTACAGGCAGACTGAGTCTTCCTACTGTCTATGTTTAGAGCGGTTCCTGTGTCACTAGTTTTACATTCCGATGCAAATCTGCAGGTTTACTATATCCCTTGGACCTTCCCATTGACGATGAAACACAGAAATTGCATCGGAATTAAATATAAGAGACACAATGCCGACTTAAGTACAGGAAGACTGAGTCTTCCTACAGTCTATGTTTTAAGCGTTTCCTGTGTCACCAGTTTTACATTCTGATGCACCTCTGCAGGTTTACTGTATCCCTTGTACCTTCCCATAGACGATGAAACACAGAAATAGCATCGGAATTAAATATAAGAGACACAATGCTGACTTAAGTACAAGAAGACTAAGTCTTCCTACTGTCTATGTTTTGAGCGTTTCCTGTGTCATCAGTTTTAGTTTCCGATGCACCTCTGCAGGTTTACTATATCCCTTGGACCTTCCCATTCACGATGAATCACAGAAATTTCATCGGAAATAAATATAAGAGACACAATGCCGACTTAAGTACAGGAAGACTGAGTCTTCCTACTGTCTATGTTTTGAGCGCTTCCTGTGTCACCAGTTTCACTTTCTGATGCACCTCTGCAGGTTTACTGTATCCCTTGGACCTTCACAGTGACGATGAAACACAGAAATTGCATCGGAGTTAGATTTAAAAGACACAATGCCTACGTAAGCACAGGAACACTGAGTCTTCCTACTGTCTATAATTTGAGCGTTTCCTGTGTCACCAGTTTTGCATTCCGATGCATCTCTACAGGTTTACTGTATCCCTTGGACCTTCACAGTGACGATGAAACACAGAAATTGCATCGGAATTTAAATATAAGAGACACATCGCCGACTTAAGTACAAGAAAACTGAGTCTTCTTACGGTCTATGATTTGAGCGTTTCCTGTGTCGCCAGTTTTACATTCCGATGCACCTATGCCGGTTTACTGTATCCCTTGCCCCTTCCCATTGTCGTTGAAACACAGAAATCGTATCGGAATTAAATATAAGAGACACAATGCCGACTTAAGTACAGGAAGACTGAGTCTTCCTACTTTCTGTCTTTTGAGCATTCCTGTGTCATCAGTTTTACATTCCGATTCACGTCTGCAGGTTAACTGTATCGTTTGGACCTTCCCATTGACGATGAAAAACAGAAATTGCATCGGATTTAAATATAAGAGACACAATGCCGACTTAAGTACAGGAAGACTAAGTCTTCCTACTGTAAATGTTTTGAGCTTTTTCTGTGTCATCAGCTTTACTTTCCGATGCACCTCTGCATTTTTAGTATATCCCTTGGACCTTCCCATTCACGATGAAACACAGAAATTTCATCGGAAATAAATATAAGAGACACAATGCCGACTTAAGTACAGGAAGACTGAGTCTTCCTACTGTCTATGTTTTGAGCGTTTCCTGAGTCACCAGTTTTATATTCCGATGCACCTCTGCAGGTTTCCTGTATCCCTTGGACCTTCCCATTGACGATGAAACACAGAAATTGTATCGAAATTAAATATAAGAGACACAATGCCGACTTAAGTACAAGAAAACAGTCTTCGTACGGTCAATGCTTTGAGCGTTTCCTGTGTCACCAGTTTTACATTCCGATGCACCTCTGCCGGTTTACTATATCCCTTGGACCTTCCCATTGTCGATGAAACACAGAAATCGCATCGGAATTAAATATAAGAGACACAATGCCGACTTCAGTACACGAAGACTAAGTCTTCCTACTGTCTATGTATTCAGCGTTTCCTGTGTCATCAGTTTTACTTTCCGATGCACCTCTGCAGGTTTAATATATCCTTTGGAATTCCCATTCACGATGAATCACAGAACTTTCATCGGAAATAAATATAAGAGACACAATGCCGACTTAAGTATAGGAAGACTTAGTCTTCCTACTGTCTATGTTTGAGCGTTTCCTGTGTCACCAGTTTTACATTCCGATGCACCTCTGCAGGTTTACTGTATCCCTTGGACCTTCCCATTGTCGATGAAACACAGAAATCGCATCGGATTTAAATATAAGAGACACAATGCCGACTTAAGTACAGGAAGACTGGGTCTTCCTACTGTCTATGCTTTGAACGATTCCTGTGTCATCAGTTTTACCTTCCGATGCACCTCTGCAGGTTTACTATTCCGTTGGACCTTCCCATTCACGATGAAACACAGAAATTTCATCGGAAATAAATATAAGAGACACAATGCCGACTTAAGTATAGGAAGACTGAGTCTTCCTACTGTCTATGTTTTGAGCGTTTCCTGTGTCACCAGTTTTACATTCTGATGCACCTCTGCAGGTTTACTGTATCCATTGGACCTTCCCATTGACGATGAAACACAGCAATTGCATTGGAGTTAAATATAAGAGACACAATGCCGACTTAAGTACAGGAAGACTGAGTCTTCCTACTGTCTATGTTTTGAGCGTTTCCTGTGTCACCAGTTTTACATTCCGATGCACCTCTGCAGGTTTACTGTATTCCTTGGACCTTCCCATTTACGATGAAACACAGAAATTGCATCGGAATTAAATATAAGAGACACAATGCCGACTTAAGTACAGGAAGACTAAGTCTTGCTACTGTCTATGCTTTGAACGATTCCTGTGTCATCAGTTTTACTTTCCGATGCACCTCTGCAGGTTTACTATATCCCTTGGACCTTCCCATTGACGATGAAACACCGAAATTGCATCGGGATTGAATATAAGAGACACAATGCCGACTTAAGTACAGGAAGACTGAGTCTTCCTACTGTCTATGTTTTGAGCGCTTCCTGTGTCACCAGTTTCACTTTCTGATGCACCTCTGCAGGTTTACTGTATCCCTTGGACCTTCACAGTGACGATGAAACACAGCAATTGCATCGGAGTTAGATTTAAAAGACACAATGCCTACGTAAGCACAGGAACACTGAGTCTTCCTACTGTCTATAATTTGAGCGTTTCCTGTGTCACCAGGTTTGCATTCAGATGCATCTCTACAGGTTTACTGTATCCCTTGGACCTTCACAGTGACGATGAAACACAGAAATTGCATCGGAATTTAAATATAAGAGACACATCGCCGACTTAAGTACAAGAAAACTGAGTCTTCTTACGGTCTATGATTTGAGCGTTTCCTGTGTCGCCAGTTTAACATTCCGATGCACCTATGCCGGTTTACTGTATCCCTTGCCCCTTCCCATTGTCGTTGAAACACAGAAATCGTATCGGAATTAAATATAAGAGACACAATGCCGACTTAAGTACAGGAAGACTGAGTCTTCCTACTCTCTGTCTTTTGAGCATTCCTGTGTCATCAGTTTTACATTCCGATTCACGTCTGCAGGTTAACTGTATCGTTTGGACCTTCCCATTGACGATGAAAAACAGAAATTGCATCGGATTTAAATATAAGAGACACAATGCCGACTTAAGTACAGGAAGACTAAGTCTTCCTACTGTAAATGTTTTGAGCTTTTTCTGTGTCATCAGCTTTACTTTCCGATGCACCTCTGCAGGTTTAATATATCCTTTGGAATTCCCATTCACGATGAATCACAGAACTTTCATCGGAAATAAATATAAGAGACACGATGCCGACTTAAGTATAGGAAGACTTAGTCTTCCTACTGTCTATGTTTTGAGCGTTTCCTGTGTCACCAGTTTTACATTCCGATGCACCTCTGCAGGTTTACTGTATCCCTTGCACCTTCCCATTGTCGATGAAACACAGAAATCGCATCGGAATTAAATATAAGCGACACAATGCCGACTTAAGTACAGGAAGACTGGGTCTTCCTACTGACTATGCTTTGAACGATTCCTGTGTCATCAGTTTTACCTTCCGATGCACCTCTGCAGGTTTACTATTCCGTTGGACCTTCCCATTCACGATGAAACACAGAAATTTCATCGGAAATAAATATAAGAGACACAATGCCGACTTAAGTATAGGAAGACTGAGTCTTCCTACTGTCTATGTTTTAAGCGTTTCCTGTGTCACCAGTTTTACATTCTGATGCACCTCTGCAGGTTTACTGTATCCATTGGACCTTCCCATTGACGATGAAACACAGCAATTGCATTGGAGTTAAATATAAGAGACACAATGCCGACTTAAGTACAGGAAGACTGAGTCTTCCTACTGTCTATGTTTTGAGCGTTTCCTGTGTCACCAGTTTTACATTCCGATGCACCTCCGCAGGTTTACTGTATTCCTTGGACCTTCCCATTTACGATGAAACACAGAAATTGCATCGGAATTAAATATAAGAGACACAATGCCGACTTAAGTGCAGGAAGACTAAGTCTTGCTACTGTCTATGCTTTGAACGATTCCTGTGTCATCAGTTTTACTTTCCGATGCACCTCTGCAGGTTTACTATATCCCTTGGACCTTCCCATTCACGATGAAACACAGAAATTTCATCGGAATTAAATATAAGAGACACAATGCCGACATAAGTACAGGAAGACTGAGTCTTCCTACTGTCTATGCTTTGATCGTTTCCTGGGTCACCAGTTTTACATTCAGATGCACCTCTGCAGGTTTTCTGTATCCCTTGGACCTTCCCATTGACGATGGAACACAGAATTTGCATCGGAATTAAATATAAGAGACACAATGCCGACTTAAGTACAGGCAGACTGAGTCTTCCTACTGTCTATGTTTAGTGCGGTTCCTGTGTCACTAGTTTTACATTCCGATGCAAATCTGCAGGTTTACTATATCCCTTGGACCTTCCCATTGACGATGAAACACAGAAATTGCATCGGAATTAAATATAAGAGACACAATGCCGACTTAAGTACAGGAAGACTGAGTCTTCCTACAGTCTATGTTTTAAGCGTTTCCTGTGTCACCAGTTTTACATTCTGATGCACCTCTGCAGGTTTACTGTATCCCTTGTACCTTCCCATAGACGATGAAACACAGAAATTGCATCGGAATTAAATATAAGAGACACAATGCCGACTTAAGTACAGGAGGACTGAGTCTTCCTACTGTCTATAATTTGAGCGTTTCCTGTGTCACCAGTTTTATTTTCCGATGCACCTCTACAGGTTTACTGTATCCCTTGGACCTTCACAGTGACGATGAAAAACAGAAATAGCATCGGAATTAAATATAAGAGACACAATGCTGACTTAAGTACAAGAAGACTAAGTCTTCCTACTGTCTATGTTTTGAGCGTTTCCTGTGTCATCAGTTTTAGTTTCCGATGCACCTCTGCAGGTTTACTATATCCCTTGGACCTTCCCATTCACGATGAATCACAGAAATTTCATCGGAAATAAATATAAGAGACACAATGCCGACTAAAGTATAGGAAGACTGAGTCTTCCTACTGTCTATGTTTTGAGCGTTTCCTGTGTCACCAGTTTTACATTCCGATGCACCTCTGCAGGTTTACTGTATCCCTTGGACCTTCCCATTGACGATGAAACACAGAATTTGCATCGGAATTAAATACAAGAGACACAATGCCGACTTAAGTACAGGAAGACTGAGTCTTCCTACTGTCTATGTTTTGAGCGTTTCCTGTGTCACTAGTTTTACATTCCGATGCACCTCTGCAGGTTTACTGTATCCCTTGGACCTTCCCATAGACGATGAAACACCGAAATTGCATCGGGATTGAATATAAGAGACACAATGCCGACTTAAGTACAGGAAGACTGAGTCTTCCTACTGTCTATGTTTTGAGCGCTTCCTGTGTCACCAGTTTCACTTTCTGATGCACCTATGCCGGTTTACTGTATCCCTTGCCCCTTCCCATTTTCGTTGAAACACAGAAATCGTATCGGAATTAAATATAAGAGACACAATGCCGACTTAAGTACAGGAAGACTGAGTCTTCCTACTCTCTGTCTTTTGAGCATTCCTGTGTCATCAGTTTTACATTCCGATTCACGTCTGCAGGTTAACTGTATCGTTTGGACCTTCCCATTGACGATGAAAAACAGAAATTGCATCGGATTTAAATATAAGAGACACAATGCCGACTTAAGTACAGGAAGACTAAGTCTTCCTACTGTAAATGTTTTGAGCTTTTTCTGTGTCATCAGTTTTACTTTCCGATGCACCTCTGCAGGTTTACTATATCCCTTGGACCTTCCCATTCACGATGAAACACAGAAATTTCATCGGAAATAAATATAAGAGACACAATGCCGACTTAAGTACAGGAAGACTGAGTCTTCCTACTGTCTATGTTTTGAGCGTTTCCTGAGTCACCAGTTTTATATTCCGATGCACCTCTGCAGGATTCCTGTATCCCTTGGACCTTCCCATTGACGATGAAACACAGAAATTGCATCGAAATTAAATATAAGAGACACAATGCCGACTTAAGTACAAGAAAACAGTCTTCGTACGGTCAATGCTTTGAGCGTTTCCTGTGTCACCAGTTTTACATTCCGATCCACCTCTGCCGGTTTACTATATCCCTTGGCTCAAATGGCTCTGAGCACTATGGGACTCAACTGCTGTGGTCATAAGTCCCCTAGGACTTAGAACTACTTAAACCTAACAAACCTAAGGACAGCACACAACACCCAGCCATCACGAGGCAGAGAAAATCCCTGACCCCGCCGGGAATCGAACCCGGGAACCCGGGCGTGGGAAGCGAGAACGCTACCGCACGACCACGAGATGCGGGCCTATATCCCTTGGACCTTCCCATTGTCGATGAAACACAGAAATCGCATCGGAATTAAATATAAGAGACACAATGCCGACTTCAGTACACGAAGACTAAGTCTTCCTACTGTCTATTATTTGAGCGTTTCCTGTGTCATCAGTTTTACTTTCCGATGCACCTCTGCAGGTTTAATATATCCTTTGGAATTCCCATTCACAATGAATCACAGAACTTTCATCGGAAATAAATATAAGAGACACAATGCCGACTTAAGTATAGGAAGACTTAGTCTTCCTACTGTCTATGTTTTGAGCGTTTCCTGTGTCACCAGCTTTACATTCCGATGCACCTCTGCAGGTTTACTGTATCCCTTGGACCTTCCCATTCACGATGAAACACAGAAATTTCATCGGAATTAAATACAAGAGACACAATGCCGACTTAAGTACAGCAAGACTGAGTCTTCCTACTCTCTATGTTTTGAGCGTTTCCTGTGTCACCAGTTTTACATTCTGATGCACCTCTGCAGGTTTACTGTATCCCTTGGACCTTCACAGTGACGATGAAACACAGAAATTGCATCGGAATTAAATATAAGAGACACAATGCCGACTTAAGTACAGGAAGACTAAGTCTTCCTACTGTCTATGTTTTGAGCGTTTCCTGTGTCATCAGTTTTACTTTCCGATGCACCTCTGCAGGTTTAATATATCCTTTGGACTTCCCATTCACGATGAATCACAGAACTTTCATCGGAAATAATTATAAGAGACACAATGCCGACTTAAGTATAGGAAGACTTAGTCTTCCTACTGTCTATGTTTTGAGCGTTTCCTGTGTCACCACTTTTACATTCCGATGCACCTCTGCAGGTTTACTGTATCCCTATGGACCTTCCCATTCACGATGAAACACAGAAATTTCATCGGAATTAAATACAAGAGACACAATGCCGACTTAAGTACAGGAAGACTGAGTCTTCCTACTGTCTATGTTTTGAGCGTTTCCTGTGTCACTAGTTTTACATTCCGATGCACCTCTGCAGGTTTACTGTATCCCTTGGACCTTCCCATTGACGATGATACACAGAAATTGCATCGGAATTAAATATAAGAGACACAATGCCGACTTAAGTACAGGAAGACTAAGTCTTCCTACTGTCTATGTTTTGAGCGTTTCCTGTGTCACCAGTTTTACATTCTGATGCACCTCTGCAGGTTTACTGTCTCCCTTGGACCTTCACAGTGACGATGAAACACAGAAATTGCATCGGAGTTAGATTTAAGAGACACAATGCCTACGTAAGCACAGGAAGACTGAGTCTTCCTACTGTCTATAATTTGAGCGTTTCCTGTGTCACCAGTTTTGCATTCCGATGCATCTCTACAGGTTTACTGTATCCCTTGGGCCTTCACAGTGACGATGAAACACAGAAATTGCATCGGAATTTAAATATAAGAGACACATCGCCGACTTAAGTACAAGAAAACTGTGTCTTCTTACGGTCTATGTTTTGAGCGTTTCCTGTGTCGCCAGTTTTACATTCCGATGCACCTATGCCGGTTTACTGTATCCCTTGCCCCTTCCCATTGTCGTTGAAACACAGAAATCGTATCGGAATTAAATATAAGAGACACAATGCCGACTTAAGTACAGGAAGACTGAGTCTTCCTACTCTCTATGTTTTGAGCATTCCTGTGTCATCAGTTTTACATTCCGATTCACGTCTGCAGGTTAACTGTATCGTTTGGACCTTCCCATTGACGATGAAAAACAGAAATTGCATCGGATTTAAATATAAGAGACACAATGCCGACTTCAGTACAGGAAGACTGAGTCTTCCTACTGTCTATGTTTTGAGCGTTTCCTGTGTCACCAGTTTTACATTCTGATGCACCTCTGCAGGTTTACTGTAGCCCTTGGACCTTCACAGTGACGATGAAACACAGAAATTGCATCGGAATTAAATATAAGAGACACAATGCCGACTTAAGTACAGGAAGACTAAGTCTTCCTACTGTCTATGTTTTGAGCGTTTCCTGTGTCATCAGTTTTACTTTCCGATGCACCTCTGCAGGTTTAATATATCCTTTGGACTTCCCATTCACGATGAATCACAGAACTTTCATCGGAAATAAATATAAGAGACACAATGCCGACTTAAGTATAGGAAGACTTAGTCTTCCTACTGTCTATGATTTGAGCGTTTCCTGTGTCACCAGTTTTACATTCCGATGCACCTCTGCAGGTTTACTGTATCCCTTGGACCTTCCCATTCACGATGAAACACAGAAATTTCATCGGAATTAAATACAAGAGACACAATGCCGACTTAAATACAGGAAGACTGAGTCTTACTACTGGCTATATTTTGAGCGTTTCCTGTGTCACTTGTTTTACATTCCGATGCACCTCGGCAGTTTTACTGTATCCCTTGGACCTTCCCATTGACGATGAAACACCAAAATTGCATCGGAATTGAATATAAGAGACACAATGCCGACTTAAGTACAGGAAGACTGAGTCTTCCTACTGTCTATGTTTTGAACGCTTCCTGTGTCACCAGTTTTACTTTCTGATGCATCTCTGCAGGTATACTGTATCCCTTGGACCTTCACAGTTACGATGAAACACAGAAATTGCATCGGAGTTAGATTTAAGAGACACAATGCCTACTTAAGCTCAGGAAGACTGAGTCTTCCTACTGTCTATTATTTGAGCGTTTCCTGTGTCACCAGTTTTGCATTCCGATGCATCTCTACAGGTTTACTGTATCCCTTGGACCTACACAGTGACGATGAAACACAGAAATTGCATCGGAATTTAAATATAAGAGACACATGGCCGACTTAAGTACAACAAAACTGAGTCTTCTTACGGTCTATGTTTTGAGCGTTTCCTGTGTCGCCAGTTTTACATTACGATGCACCTATGCCGGTTTACTATATCCCTTGGACCTTCCCATTGTCGATGAAACACAGAAATCGCATCGGAATTAAATATAAGAGACACAATGCCGACTTCAGTACAGGAGGACTGAGTCTTCCTACTGTCTATGTTTTGAGCGTTTCCTGTGTCACCAGTTTTACATTCTGATGCACCTCTGCAGGTTTACTGCATCCCTTGGACCTTCACAGTGACGATGAAACACAGAAATTGCATCGGAATTAAATATAAGAGACACAATGCCGACTTAAGTACAGGAAGACTAAGTCTTCCTACTGTCTATGTTTTGAGCGTTTCCTGTGTCATCAGTTTTACTTTCCGATGCACCTCTGCAGGTTTAATATATCCCTTGGACTTCCCATTCACGATGAATCACAGAACTTTCATCGGAAATAAATATAAGAGACACAATGCCGACTTAAGTATAGGAAGACTTAGTCTTCCTACTGTCTATGTTTTGAGCGTTTCCTGTGTCACCAGTTTTACATTCCGATGCACCTCTGCAGGTTTACTGTACCCCATGGACCTTCCCATTCACGATGAAACACAGAAATTTCATCGGAATTAAATACAAGAGACACAATGCCGACGTAAGTACAGGAAGACTGAGTCTTCCTACTGTCTATGTTTTGAGCGTTTCCTGTGTCACTTGTTTTACATTCCGATGCACCTCTGCAGGTTTACTGTATCCCTTGGACCTTCCCATTGACGATGAAACACCAAAATTGCATCGGAATTGAATATAAGAGACACAATGCCGACTTAAGTACAGGAAGACTGAGTCTTCCTACTGCCTATGTTTTGAACGCTTCCTGTGTCACCAATTTTACTTTCTGATGCACCTCTGCAGGTATACTGTATCCCTTGGACCTTCACAGTTACGATGAAACACAGAAATTGCATCGGAGTTAGATTTAAGAGACACAATGCCTACTTATGCTCAGGAAGACTGAGTCTTCCTACTGTCTATAATTTGAGCGTTTCCTGTGTCACCAGTTTTGCATTCCGATGCATCTCTACAGGTTTACTGTATCCCTTGGACCTTCACAGTGACGATGAAACACAGAAATCGCATCGGAATTAAATATAAGAGACACAATGCCGACTTCAGTACAGGAAGACTGAGTCTTCCTACTGTCTATGTTTTGAGCGTTTCCTGTGTCACCAGTTTTACATTCTGATGCACCTCTGCAGGTTCTCTGTATCCCTTGGACCTTCCCATTCACGATGAAACACAGAAATTTCATCGGAATTAAATACAAGAGACACAATGCCCACTTAGGTACAGGAAGACTGAGTCTTCCTACTGTCTATGTTTTGAGCGTTTCCTGTGTCACCAGTTTTGCATTCCGATGCATCTCTACAGGTTTACTGTATCCCTTGGACCTTCACAGTGACGATGAAACACAGAAATTGCATCGGAATTTAAATATAAGAGACACATCGCCGACTTAAGTACAACAAAACTGAGTCTTCTTACGGTCTATGTTTTGAGCGTTTCCTGTGTCGCCAGTTTTACATTTCGATGCACCTATGCCGGTTTACTATATCCCTTGGACCTTCCCATTGTCGATGAAACACAGAAATCGCATCGGAATTAAATATAAGAGACATAATGCCGACTTCAGTACAGGAAGACTGAGTCTTCCTACTGTCTATGTTTTGAGCGTTTCCTGTGTCACCAGTTTTACATTCTGATGCACCTCTGCAGGTTTACTGTATCCCTTGGACCTTCACAGTGACGATGAAACACAGAAATTGCATCGGAATTAAATATAAGAGACACAATGCCGACTTAAGTACAGGAAGACTGGGTCTTCCTAATGTCTATGTTTTGAGCGTTTCCTGTATCTCCAGTTTAAATTCCGATGCACCTCTGCAGGTTTACTGTATTTTTGGACCTTCCCATTGACGATGAAACACAGAAATTGCATCGGAATTAGATATAAGAGACACAATGCCGACTTAAGTACAGGAAGACTGAGTCTTCCTACTGTCTATGTTTTGAACGATTCCTGTGTCATCAGTTTTACTTTCCGATGCACCTCTGCAGGTTTACTATATCCCCTGGACCTTCCCATTCACGATGAAACACAGAAATTTCATCGGAATTCAATATAAGAGACACAATGCCGACTTCAGTACAGGAAGACTGAGTCTTCCTACTGTCTATGTTTTGAACGTTTCCTGTGTCGTCAGTTTTACTTTCCGATGCACCTCTGCAGGTTTACTATATCCCTTGGACCTTCCCATTGTCGATGAAACACAGAAATCGCATCGGAATTAAATATAAGAGACACAATGCCGACTTAAGTACAGGAAGACTGAGTCTTCCTACTGTCTATGCTTTGAACGATTCCTTTGTCATCAGTTTTACTTTCCGATGCACCTCTGCAGGTTTACTATATCCCTTGGACCTTCCCATTCACGATGAAACACAGAAATTTCATCGGAAATAAATATAAGAGACACAATGCCGACTTAAATATAGGAAGACTGTGTCTTCCTAGTGTCTATGTTTTGAGCGTTTCCTGTGTCACCAGTTTTACATTCCGATGCACCTCTGCAGGTTTACTGTATTCCTTGGACTTTCCCATTTACGATGAAACACAGAAATTGCGTCGGAATTAAATATAAGAGACACAATGCCGACTTAAGTACAGGGAGACTAAGTCTTCCTACTGTCTATGCTTTGAACGATTCCTGTGTCATCAGTTTTACTTTCCGATGCACCTCTGCAGGTTTACTATATCCCTTGGACCTTCCCATTGACGATGAAACACTGAAATTTCATCGGAAGTAAATATAAGAGACACAATGCCGACTTAAGTACAGGAAGACTGAGTCTCCCTACTGTCTATGTTTTGAGCGGTTCCTGTGTCACTAGTTTTACATTCCGATGCAAATCTGCAGGTTTACTATATCCCTTGGACCTTCCCATTGACGATGAAACACAGAAATTGCATCGGAATTCTATAAAAGAGACAATGCCGACTTAAGTACAGGAAAACTGAGTCTTCCTACAGTCTATGCTTTGAGCGTTTCCTGTGTCACCAGTTTTATATTCTGATGCACCTCTGCAGGTTTACTGTATCCCTTGTACCTTCCCATTGACGATGAAACACAGAAATTGCATCGCAATTAAATATAAGAGACACAATGCCGACTTAAGTACAGGAAGCCTGAGTCTTCCTACTGTCTATAATTTAAGCGTTTCCTGTGTCACCAGTTTTATTTTCCGATGCACCTCTACAGGTTTACTGTATCCCTTGGACCTTCACAGTGACGATGAAACACAGAAATAGCATCGGAATTAAATATAAGAGACACATTGCCGACTTAAGTACAATAAGACTAAGTCTTCGTACTGTCTATGTTTGAGCGTTTCCTGTGTCATCAGTTTTACTTTCCGATCCACCTCTGCAGGTTTACTATATCCCTTGGACCTTCCCATTCCCGATGAATCACAGAAATTTCATCGGAAATAAATATAAGAGACACAATGCCGACTTAAGTACAGGAAGACTAAGTCTTCCTACTGTAAATGTTTTGAGCTTTTTCTGTGTCATCAGTTTTACTTTCCGATGCACCTCTGCAGGTTTACTATATCCCTTGGACCTTCCCATTCACGATGAAACACAGAAATTTCATCGGAAATAAATATAAGAGACACAATGCCGACTTAAGTACAGGAAGACTGAGTCTTCCTACTGTCTATGTTTTGAGCGTTTCCTGAGTCACCAGTTTTATATTCCGATGCACCTCTGCAGGTATACTGTATCCCTTGGACCTTCACAGTTACGATGAAACACAGAAATTGCATCGGAGTTAGATTTAAGAGACACAATGCCTACTTAAGCTCAGGAAGACTGAGTCTTCCTACTGTCTATAATTTGAGCGTTTCCTGTGTCACCAGTTTTGCATTCCGATGCATCTCTACAGGTTTACTGTATCCCTTGGACCTTCACAGTGACGATGAAACACAGAAATCGCATCGGAATTAAATATAAGAGACACAATGCCGACTTCAGTACAGGAAGACTGAGTCCTCCTACTGTCTATGTTTTGAGCGTTTCCTGTGTCACCAATTTTACATTCTGATGCACCTCTGCAGGTTTACTGTATGCCTTGGACCTTCACAGTGACGATGAAACTCAGAAATTGCATCGGAATTAAATATAAGAGACACAATGCCGACTTAAGTACAGGAAGACTAAGTCTTCCTACTGTCTATCTTTTGAGCGTTTCCTGTGTCATCAGTTTTACTTTCCGATGCACCTCTGCAGGTTTAATATATCCCTTGGACTTCCCATTCACGATGAATCACAGAACTTTCATCGGAAATAAATATAAGAGACACAATGCCGACTTAAGTATAGGAAGACTTAGTCTTCCTACTGTCTATGTTTTGAGCGTTTCCTGTGTCACCAGTTTTACATTCCGATGCACCTCTGCAGGTTTACTGTATCCCTTGGACCTTCCCATTCACGATGATACACAGAAATTTCATCGGAATTAAATACAAGAGACACAATGCCGACTTAGGTACAGGAAGACTGAGTCTTCCTACTGTCTATGTTTTGAGCGTTTCCTGTGTCACTTGTTTTACATTCCGATGCACCTCTGCAGGTTTACTGTATCCCTTGGACCTTCCCATTGACGATGAAACACCAAAATTGCATCGGAATTGAATATAAGAGACACAATGCCGACTTAAGTACAGGAAGACTAAGTCTTCCTACTGTCTATGTTTTGAGCGTTTCCTGTATCTCCAGTTTAAATTCCGATGCACCTCTGCAGGTTTACTGTATTTTTGGACCTTCCCATTGACGATGAAACACAGAAATTGCATCGGAATTAGATATAAGAGACACAATGCCGACTTAAGTACAGGAAGACTGAGTCTTCCTACTGTCTATGTTTTGAACGATTCCTGTGTCATCAGTTTTACTTTCCGATGCACCTATGCAGGTTTACTATAGACCCTGGACCTTCCCATTCACGATGAAACACAGAAATTTCAGCGGAATTCAATATAAGAGACACAATGCCGACTTCAGTACAGGAAGACTGAGTCTTCCTACTGTCTATGTTTTGAACGTTTCCTGTGTCATCAGTTTTACTTTCCGATGCACCTCTGCAGGTTTACTATATCCCTTGGACCTTCCCATTGTCGATGAAACACAGAAATCGCATCGGAATTAAATATAAGAGACACAATGCCGACTTAAGTACAGAAAGACTGAGTCTTCCTACTGTCTATGCTTTGAACGATTCCTTTGTCATCAGTTTTACTTTCCGATGCACCTCTGCAGGTTTACTATATCCCTTGGACCTTCCCATTCACGATGAAACACAGAAATTTCTTCGGAAATAATTATAAGAGACACAATGCCGACTTAAGTATAGGAAGACTGAGTCTTCCTAGTGTCTATGTTTTGAGCGTTTCCAGTGTCACCAGTTTTACATTCTGATGCACCTCTGCAGGTTTACTGTATCCATTGGACCTTCCCATTGACGATGAAACACAGAAATTGCATTGGAGTTAAATATAAGAGACACAATGCCGACGTAAGTACAGGAAGACTGAGTCTTCCTACTGTCTATGTTTTGAGCGTTTCCTGTGTCACCAGTTTTACATTCCGATGCACCTCTGCAGGTTTACTGTATTCCTTGGACCTTCCCATTGACGATGAAACACAGAAATTGCGTCGGAATTAAATATAAGAGACACAATGCCGACTTAAGTACAGGAAGACTAAGTCTTCCTACTGTCTATGCTTTGAACGATTCCTGTGTCATCAGATTTACTTTCCGATGCACCTCTGCAGGTTTACTATATCCCTTGGACCTTCCCATTGACGATGAAACACTGAAATTTCATCGGAAGTAAATATAAGAGACACAATGCCGACTTAAGTACAAAAAGGCTAAGTCTTCCTACTGTAAATGTTTTGAGCTTTTTCTGTGTCATCAGTTTTACTTTCCGATGCACCTCTGCAGGTTTACTATATCCCTCGGACCTTCCCATTCACGATGAAACACAGAAATTTCATCGGAAATAAATATAAGAGACACAATGCCGACTTAAGTACAGGAAGACTGAGTCTTCCTACTGTCTATGTTTTGAGCGTTTCCTGAGTCACCAGTTTTATATTCCGATGCACCTCTGCAGGTTTCCTGTATCTGTTGGACCTTCCCATTGACGATGAAACACAGAAATTAGAATCGAAATTAAATATAAGAGACACAATGCCGACTTAAGTACAAGAAAACAGTCTTCGTACGGTCAATGCTTTGAGCGTTTCCTGTGTCACCAGTTTTACATTCCGATGCACCTCTGCCGGTTTACTATATCCCTTGGACCTTCCCATTGTCGATGAAACACAGAAATCGCATCGGAATTAAATATAAGAGACACAATGCCGACTTCAAT
Source organism: Schistocerca nitens (assembly GCF_023898315.1). NCBI lineage: Eukaryota > Metazoa > Arthropoda > Insecta > Orthoptera > Acrididae > Schistocerca > Schistocerca nitens. Next base: position 538,395,243 of record NC_064622.1, read on the forward strand.
ACAGGAAGACTGAGTCTTCCTACTGTCTATGTTTTGAGCGTTTCCTGTGTCACCAGTTTTACATTCGGATGCACCTCTGCAGGTTTACTGTATCCCTTGGACCTTCACAGTGACGATGAAACACAGAAATTGCGTCGGAATTAAATATAAGAGACACAATGCCGACTTAAGTACAGGAAGACTAAGTCTTCCTACTGTCTATGTTTTGAGCGTTTCCTGTGTCATCAGTTTTACTTTCCGATGCACCTCTGCAGGTTTAATATATCCCTTGGACTTCCCATTCACGATGAATCACAGACCTTTCATCGGAAATAAATATAAGAGACACAATGCCGAGTTAAGTATAGGAAGACTTAGTCTTCCTACTGTCTATGTTTTGAGCGTTTCCTGTGTCACCAGTTTTACATTCCGATGCACCTCTGCAGGTTTATTGTATCCCTTGGACCTTCCCATTCACGATGAAACACAGAAATTTCATCGGAACTAAATACAAGAGACACAATGCCGACTTAAGTACAGGAAGACTGAGTCTTCCTACTGTCTATGTTTTGAGCGTTTCCTGTGTCACTTGTTTTACATGCCGATGCACCTCTGCAGGTTTACTGTATCCCTTGGACCTTCCCATTGACGATGATACACCAAAATTGCATCGGAATTGAATATAAGAGACACAATGCCGACTTAAGTACAGGAAGACTGAGTCTTCCTACTGTCTATGTTTTGAACGTTTCCTGTGTCACCAGTTTTACTTTCTGATGCACCTCTGCAGGTATACTGTATCCCTTGGACCTTCACAGTTACGATGAAACACAGAAATTGCATCGGAGTTAGATTTAAGAGACACAATGCCTACTTAACCTCAGGAAGACTGAGTCTTCCTACTGTCTATAATTTGAGCGTTTCCTGTGTCACCAGTTTTGCATTCCGTTGCATCTCTACAGGCTTACTGTATCCCTTGGACCTTCACAGTGACGATGAAACACAGAAATTGCATCGGAATTAAATATAAGAGACACAATGCCGACTTAAGTACAGGAAGACTGAGTCCTCCTACTGTCTATGTTTTGAGCGTTTCCTGTATCACCAGTTTAAATTCCGATGCACCTCTGCAGGTTTACTGTATTCCTTGGACCTTCCCATTGACGATGAAACACAGAAATCGTATCGGAATTAAATATAAGAGACACAATGCCGACTTAAGTACAGGAAGACTGAGTCCTCCTACTGTCTATGTTTTGAGCGTTTTTTGTATCACCAGTTTAAATTCCGATGCACCTCTGCAGGTTTACTGTATTCCTTGGACCTTCCCATTGACGATGAAACACAGAAATTGCATCGGAATTAGATATAAGAGTTCCAATGCCGACTTAAGTACAGGAAGACTGAGTCTTCCTACTGTCTATGTTTTGAACGATTCCCGTGTCATCAGTTTTACTTTCCGATGCACCTCTGCAGGTTTACTATATCCCTTGGACCTTCCCATTCACGATGAAACACAGAAATTTCATCGGAATTAAATATAAGAGACACAATGCCGACTTAAGTACAGGAAGACTGAGTCTTCCTACTGTCTATGTTTTGAACGTTTCCTGTGTCATCAGTTTTACTTTCCGATGCACCTCTGCAGGTTTACTATATCCGTTGGACCTTCCCATTGTCGATGAAACACAGAAATCGCATCGGAATTAAATATAAGAGACACAATGCCGACTTAAGTACAGGAAGACTGAGTCTTCCTACTGTCTATGCTTTGAACGATTCCTTTGTCATCAGTTTTACTTTCCGATGCACCTCTGCAGGTTTACTATATCCCTTGGACCTTCCCATTCACGATGAAACACAGAAATTTCATCGGAAATAAATATAAGAGACACAATGCCGTCTTAAGTATAGGAAGCCTGAGTCTTCCTACTGTCTATGTTTTGAGCGTTTCCTGTGTCACCAGTTTTACATTCTGATGCACCTCTGCAGGTTTACTGTATCCATTGGACCTACCCATTGACGATGAAACACAGAAATTGCATTGGAGTTAAATATAAGAGACACAATGCCGACTTAAGTACAGGAAGACTGAGTCTTCCTACTGTCTATGTTTTGAGCGTTTCCTGTGTCACCAGTTTTACATTCCGATGCACCTCTGCAGGTTTACAGTATTCCTTGGACCTTCCCATTTACGATGAAACACAGAAATTGCATCGGAATTAAATATAAGAGACACCATGCCGACTTAAGTACAGGAAGACTAAGTCTTCCTACTCTCTATGCTTTGAACGATTCCTGTGTCATCAGTTTTACTTTCCGATGCACCTCTGCAGGTTTACTATATCCCTTGGACCTTCCCATTGACGATGAAACACTGAGATTTCATCGGAAGTAAATATAGGAGACACAATGCCGACTTAAGTACAGGAAGACTGAGTCTTCCTACTGTCTATGTTTTGAGCGGTTCCTGTGTCACTAGTTTTACATTCCGATGCAAATCTGCAGGTTTACTATATCCCTTGGACCTTCCCATTGACGACGAAACACAGAAATTGCATCGGAATTCTATATAAGAGACACAATGCCGACTTAAGTACAGGAAAACTGAGACTTCCTACAGTCTATGCTTTGACCGTTTCCTGTGTCACCAGTTTTACATTCTGATGCACCTCTGCAGGTTTACTGTATCCCTTGTACCTTCCCATTGACGATGAAACACAGAAATTGCATCGGAATTAAATATAAGAGACACAATGCCGACTTAAGTACAGGAAGCCTGAGTCTTCCTACTGTCTATAATTTGAGCGTTTCCTGTGTCACCAGATTTATTTTCCGATGCACCTCTACAGGTTTACTGTATCCCTTGGACCTTCACAGTGACGATGAAACACAGAAATAGCATCGGAATTAAATATAAGAGACACATTGCCGACTTAAGTACAGGAAGACTAAGTCTTCCTACTGTCTATGTTTGAGCGTTTCCTGTGTCATCAGTTTTACTTTCCGATGCACCTCTGCAGGTTTACTATATCCCTTGGACCTTCCCATTCACGATGAATCACAGAAATTTCATCGGAAATAAATACAAGAGACACAATGCCGAATTAAGTACAGGAAGACTGAGTCTTCCTACTGTCTATGTTTTGAGCGTTTCCTGTGTCACTAGTTTTACATTCCGATGCACCTCTGCAGGTTTACTGTATCCCTTGGACCTTTCCATTGACGATGAAACACCGAAATTGCATCGGGATTGAATATAAGAGACACAATGCCGACTTAAGTACAGGGAGACTGAGTCTTCCTACTGTCTATGTTTTGAGCGCTTCCTGTGTCACCAGTTTTACTTTCTGATGCACCTTTGGAGGTTTACTGTATCCCTTGGACCTTCACAGTGACGATGAAACACAGAAATTGAATCGGAGTTAGATTTAAGAGACACAATGCCTACTTAAGCACAGGAAGACTGAGTCTTCCTACTGTCTATAATTTGAGCGTTTCCTGTGTCACCAGTTTTGCATTCCGATGCATATCTACAGGTTTACTGTATCACTTGGACCTTCACAGAGACGATGAAACACAGAAATTCCATCGGAATTTAAATATAAGAGACACATCGCCGACTTAAGTACAAGAAACTGAGTCTTCTTACGGACTATGTTTTGAGCGTTTCCTGTGTCGCCAGTTTTACATTCCGATGCACCTATGCCGGTTTACTGTATCCCTTGCCCCTTCCCATTGTCGATGAAACACAGAAATCGTATCGGAATTAAATATAAGAGACACAATGCCGACTTAAGTACAGGAAGACTAAGTCTTCCTACTGTAAATGTTTTGAGCTTTTCCTGTGTCATCAGTTTTACATTCCGATGCACCTCTGCAGGTTTACTGTATTCCTTGGACCTTCCCATTGACGATGAAACACAGAAATTGCATCGGAATTAAATATAAGAGACACAATGCCGACTTAAGTACAGGAAGACTAAGTCTTCCTACTGTCTATGTTTAGAACGATTCCTGTGTCATCAGTTTTACTTTCCGATGCACGTCTGCAGGTTTGCTATATCCCTTGGACCTTCCCATTGACGATGAAACACAGAAATTGCATCGGAATTAGATATAAGAGTTCCAATGCCGACTTAAGTACAGGAAGACTGAGTCTTCCTACTGTCTATGCTTTGAACGATTCCTTTGTCATCAGTTATACTTTCCGATGCACATCTGCAGGTTTACTATATCCCTTGGACCTTCCCATTCACGATGAAACACAGAAATTTCATCGGAAATAAATATAAGAGACACAATGCCGACTTAAGTATAGGAAGACTGAGTCTTCCTACTGTCTACGTTTTGAGCGTTTCCTGTGTCACCAGTTTTACATTGTGATGCACCTCTGCAGGTTTACTGTATCCGTTGGACCTTCCCATTGGCGATGAAACACAGAAATTGCATCGGAATTAAATATAAGAGACACAATGCCGACTTAAGTACAGGAAGACTGAGTCTTCTTACTGTCTATGCTTTGAGCGATTCCTGTGTCATCACTTTTACTTTCCGATGCACCTCTGCAGGTTTACTATATCCCTTGGACCTTCCCATTCACGATGAAACACAGAAATTGCATCGGAATTAAATATAAGAGACACAATGCCGACTTAAGTACAGGAAGACTGAGTCTTCCTACTGTCTATGTTTTGAGCGTTTCCTGTGTCACTAGTTTTACATTCCCATGCAAATCTGCAGGTTTACTATATCCCTTGGACATTCCCATTGACGATGAAACACAGAAATTGCATCGGAATTAAATATAAGAGACACAATGACGACTTAAATACAGGAAGACTGAGTCTTCCTACAGTCTATGCTTTGAGCGTTTCCTGTGTCACCAGTTTTACTTTCCGATGCACCTCTGAGGGTTTACTATATCCCTTGGACCTTCCCACTCACGATGAAACACAGAAATTTCATCGGAAATAAATATAAGAGATACAATGCCGACTTAAGTATAGGGAGACTGAGTCTTCCTACTGTCTATGTTTTGAGCGTTTCCTGTGTCACCAGTTTTACATTCCGATGCACCTCTGCAGGTTTACTGTATCCCTTGGACCTTCCCATTGACGATGAAACACAGAAATTGCATCGGAATTAAATACAAGAGACACAATGCTGAATTAAGTAGAGGAAGACTGAGTCTTCCTACTGTCTATGTTTTGAGCGTTTCCTGTGTCACTAGTTTTACATTCCGATGCACCTCTGCAGGTTTACTGTATCCCTTGGACCTTCCCATTGACGATGAAACACCGAAATTGCATCGGGATTGAATATAAGAGACACAATGCCGACTTAAGTACAGGAAGACTGAGTCTTCCTACTGTCTATGTTTTGAGCGCTTCCTGTGTCACCAGTTTTACTTTCTGATGCACCTTTGGAGGTTTACTGTATCCCTTGGACCTTCACAGTGACGATGAAACACAGAAATTGAATCGGAGTTAGATTTAAGAGACACAATGCCTACTTAAGCACAGGAAGACTGAGTCTTCCTACTGTCTATAATTTGAGCGTTTCCTGTGTCACCAGTTTTGCATTCCGATGCATCTCTACAGGTTTACTGTATCCGTTGGACCTTCACAGTGACGATGAAACACAGAAATTCCATCGGAATTTAAATATAAGAGACACATCGCCCACTTAAGTACAAGAAAACTGAGTCTTCTTACGGACTATGTTTTGAGCGTTTCCTGTGTCGCCAGTTTTACATTCCGATGCACCTATGCCGGTTTACTGTATCCCTTGCCCCTTCCCATTGTCGATGAAACACAGAAATCGTATCGGAATTAAATATAAGAGACACAATGCCGACTTAGGTACAGGAAGACTGAGTCTTCCTACTGTCTATGTTTTGAGCATTCCTGTGTCATCAGTTTTACATTCCGATGCACGTCTGCAGGTTAACTGTATCGTTTGGACCTTCCCATTGACGATGAAAAACAGAAATTGCATCGGATTTAAATATAAGAGACACAATGCCGACTTAAGGACAGGAAGACTAAGTCTTCCTACTGTAAATGTTTTGAGCTTTTCCTGTGTCATCAGTTTTACATTCCGATGCACCTCTGCCGGTTTACTGTATTCCTTGGACCTTCCCATTGACGATGAAACACAGAAATTGCATCGGAATTAAATATAAGAGACACAATGCCGACTTAAGTACAGGAAGACTAAGTCTTCCTACTGTCTATGTTTAGAACGATTCCTGTGTCATCAGTTTTACTTTCCGATGCACCTCTGCAGGTTTGCTATATCCCTTGGACCTTCCCATTGACGATGAAACACAGAAATTTCATCGGAATTAAATATAAGAGACACAATGCCGACTTAAGTACAGGAAGACTGAGTGTTCCTACTCTCTATGTTTTGAGCGTTTCCTGTGTCACTAGTTTTACATTCCGATGCAAATCTGCAGGTTTACTGTATCCTTTGGACCTTCCCATAGACGATGAAACACAGAAATTGCATCGGAATTAAATATAAGAGACACAATGCCGACTTAAGTACAGGAAGACTGAGTCTTCCTACTGTCTATGTTTTGAGCGTTTCCTGTGTCACTAGTTTTACATTCCCATGCAAATCTGCAGGTTTACTATATCCCTTGGACCTTCCCATTGACGATGAAACACAGAAATTGCATCGGAATTGAATATAAGAGACACAATGCCGACTTAAGTACAGGAAGACTGAGTCTTCCTACAGTCTATGCTTTGAGCGTTTCCTGTGTCACCAGTTTTACTTTCCGATGCACCTCTGCAGGTTTACTATATCCCTTGGACCTTCCCATTCACGATGAAACACAGAAATTTCATCGGAAATAAATATAAGAGACACAATGCCGACTTAAGTATAGGAAGACTGAGTCTTCCTACTGTCTATGTTTTGAGCGTTTCCTGTGTCACCAGTTTTACATTCTGATGCACCTCTGCAGGTTTACTGTATCCATTGGACCTTCCCATTGACGATGAAACACAGAAATTGCATTGGAGTTAAATATAAGAGACACAATGCCGACTTAAGTACAGGAAGACTGAGTCTTCCTACTGTCTATGTTTTGAGCGTTTCCTGTGTCACCAGTTTTACATTCCGATGCACCTCTGCAGGTTTACTATATCCCTTGGACCTTCCCATTGACGATGAAACACAGAAATTTCATCGGAAGTAAATATAAGAGACACAATGCCGACATAAGTACAGGAAGACTGAGTCTTCCTACTGTCTATGCTTTGATCGTTTCCTGGGACACCAGTTTTACATTCCGATGCACCTCTGCAGGTTTACTGTATCCCTTGGACCTTCCCATTGACGATGAAACACAGAAATCGCATCGGAATTAAATATAAGAGACACAATGCCGACTTAAGTAAAGGAAGACTGAGTCTTCCTACTGTCTATGATTTGAGCGGTTCCTGTGTCACTAGTTTTACATTCCGATGCAAATCTGCAGGTTTACTATATCCCTTGGACCTTCCCATTGACGATGAAACACAGAAATTGCATCGGAATTAAATATAAGAGACACAATGCCGACTTAAGTACAGGAAGACTGAGTCTTCCTACAGTCTATGCTTTGAGCGTTTCCTGTGTCACCTGTTTTACATTCTGATGCACCTCTGCAGGTTTACTGTATCCCTTGTACGTTCCCATTGACGATGAAACACAGAAATTGCATCGGAATTAAATATAAGAGACACAATGCCGACTTAAGTACAGGAAGCCTGAGTCTTCCTACTGTCTATAATTTGAGCGTTTCCTGTGTCACCAGTTCTACATTCCGATGCACCTCTACAGGTTTACTGTATCCCTTGGACCTTCCCATTCACGATGAAACACAGAAATAGCATCGGAATTAAATATAAGAGACACATTGCTGACTTAAGTACAGGAAGACTAAGTCTTCCTGCTGTCTATGTTTTGAGCGTTTCCTGTGTCATCAGTTTTACTTTCCGATGCACCTCTGCAGGTTTACTATATCCCTTGGAGCTTCCCATTCACGATGAATCACAGAAATTTCATCGGAAATAAATATAAGAGACACAATGCCGACTTAAGTATGGGAAGACTGAGTCTTCCTACTGTCTATGTTTTGAGCGTTTCCTGTGTCACCAGTTTTACATTCCGATGCACCTCTGCAGGTTTACTGTATCCCTTGGACCTTCCCATTGACGATAAAACACAGAAATTGCATCGGAATTAGATACAAGAGACACAATGCCGACTTAAGTACAGGAAGACTGAGTCTTCCTACTGTCTATGTTTTGAGCGTTTCCTGTGTCACTAGTTTTACATTCCGATGCACCTCTGCAGGTTTACTGTATCCCTTGGACCTTCCCATTGACGATGAAACACCGAAATTGCATCGGGATTGAATATAAGAGACACAATGCCGACTTAAGTACAGGAAGACTGAGTCTTCCTACTGTCTATGTTTTGAGCGCTTCCTGTGTCACCAGTTTTACTTTCTGATGCACCTCTGCAGGTTTACTGTATCCCTTGGACCTTCACAGTGACGATGAAACACAGAAATTGCATCGGAGTTAGATTTAAGGACACAATGCCTACTTAAGCACAGGAAGACTGAGTCTTCCTACTGTCTATAATTTGAGCGTTTCCTGTGTCACCAGTTTTGCATTCCGATGCATCTCTACAGGTTTACTGTATCCCTTGGACCTTCACAGTGACGATGAAACACAGAAATTCCATCGGAATTTAAATATAAGAGACACATCGCCGACTTAGGTACAAGAAAACTGAGTCTTCTTACGGTCTATGTTTTGAGCGTTTCCTGTGTCGCCAGTTTTACATTCCGATGCACCTATGCCGGTTTACTGTATCCCTTGCCCCTTCCCATTGTCGATGAAACACAGAAATCGCATTGGAATTAAATATAAGAGACACAATGCCGACTTAAGTACAGGAAGACTGAGTCTTCCTACTGTCTATGTTTTGAGCATTCCTGTGTCATCAGTTTTACATTCCGATGCACCTCTGCAGGTTAACTGTATCGTTTGGACCATCCCATTGACGATGAAAAACAGAAATTGCATCGGATTTAAATATAAGAGATACAATGCCGACTTAAGTACAGGAAGACTAAGTCTTCCTACTGTAAATGTTTTGAGCTTTTCCTGTGTCATCAGTTTTACATTCCGATGCACCTCTGCAGGTTTACTGTATCCCTTGGACCTTCCCATTGACGATGAAACACAGAAATTGAATCGGAATTAATTATAAGAGACACAATGACGACTTAAGTACAGGAAGACTAAGTCTTCCTACTGTCTATGTTTAGAACAATTCCTGTGTAATCAGTATTACTTTCCGATGCACCTCTGCAGGTTTGCTATATCCCTTGGACCTTCCCATTCACGATGAAACACAGAAATTCCATCGGAATTAAATATAAGAGACACAATGCCGACTTAAGTACAGGAAGACTGAGTATTCCTACTGTCTATGTTTTGAGCGTTTCCTGTGTCACTAGTTTTACATTCCGATGCAAATCTGCAGGTTTACTGTATCCCTTGGACCTTCCCATAGACGATGAAACACAGAAATTGCATCGGAATTAAATATAAGAGACACAATGCCGACTTAAGTACAGGAAGACTGAGTCTTCCTACAGTCTATGCTTTGAGCGTTTCCTGTGTCACCAGTTTTACATTCTGATGCACCTCTGCAGGTTTAGTGTATCCGTTGGACCTTCCCATTGACGATGAAACACAGAAATTGCATCGGAATTAAATATAAGTGACACAATGCCGACTTAAGTACAGGAAGACTGAGTCTTCCTACTGTCTATGTTTTGAGCGTTTCCTGTGTCACTAGTTTTACATTCCGATGCAAATCTGCAGGTTTACTATATCCCTTGGACCTTCCCATTGACGATGAAACACAGAAATTGCATCGGAATTAAATATAAGAGACAAAATGCCGACTTAAGTACAGGAAGACTGAGTCTTCCTACAGTCTATGTTTTGAGCGTTTCCTGTGTCATCACTTTTACTTTCCGATGCACCTCTGCAGGTTTACTATATCCCTTGGACCTTCCCATTCACGATGAAACACAGAAATTTCATCGGAAATAAATACAAGAGACACAATGCCGACTTAAGTACAGGAAGACTGAGTCTTCCTACTGTCTATGTTTTGATCGTTTCCTGGGTCACCAGTTTTTCATTCCGATGCACCTCTGCAGGTTTACTGTATCCCTTGGACCTTCCCATTGACGATGAAACACAGAAATTGCATCGGAATTAAATATAAGAGACACAATGCCGACTTAAGTACAGGAAGACTGAGTCTTCCTACTGTCTATGTTTTGAGCGTTTCCTGTGTCACTAGTTTTACATTCCCATGCAAATCTGCAGGTTTACTATATCCCTTGGACCTTCCCATTGACGATGAAACACAGAAATTGCATCGGAATTAAATATAAGAGACACAATGCCGACTTAAGTACAGGAAGACTGAGTCTTCCTACAGTCTATGCTTTGAGCGTTTCCTGTGTCACCAGTTTTACTTTCCGATGCACCTCTGCAGGTTTACTATATCCCTTGGACCTTCCCATTCACGATGAAACACAAAAATTTAATCGGAAATAAATATGAGAGACACAATGCCGACTTAAGTATAGGAAGACTGAGTCTTCCTACTGTCTATGTTTTGAGCGTTTCCTGTGTCACCAGTTTTACATTCCGATGCACCTCTGCAGGTTTACTATATCCCTTGGACCTTCCCATTGACGATGAAACACAGAAATTTCATCGGAAGTAAATATAAGAGACACAATGCCGACATAAGTACAGGAAGACTGAGTCTTCCTACTGTCTATGCTTTGATCGTTTCCTGGGACACCAGTTTTACATTCCGATGCACCTCTGCAGGTTTACTGTATCCCTTGGACCTTCCCATTGACGATGAAACACAGAAATTGCATCGGAATTAAATATAAGAGACACAATGCCGACTTAAGTACAGGAAGACTGAGTCTTCCTACAGTCTATGTTTTGAGCGTTTCCTGTGTCATCACTTTTACTTTCCGATGCACCTCTGCAGGTTTACTATATCCCTTGGACCTTCCCATTCACGATGAAACACAGAAATTTCATCGGAAATAAATATAAGAGACACAATGCCGACTTAAGTACAGGAAGACTGAGTCTTCCTACTGTCTATGTTTTGATCGTTTCCTGGGTCACCAGTTTTTCATTCCGATGCACCTCTGCAGGTTTACTGTTTCCCTTGGACCTTCCCATTGACGATGAAACACAGAAATTGCATCGGAATTAAATATAAGAGACACAATGCCGACTTAAGTACAGGAAGACAGAGTCTTCCTACTGTCTATGTTTTGAGCGTTTCCTGTGTCACTAGTTTTACATTCCCATGCAAATCTGCAGGTTTACTATATCCCTTGGACCTTCCCATTGACGATGAATCACAGAAATTGCATCGGAATTAAATATAAGAGACATAATGCCGACTTAAGTACAGGAAGACTGAGTCTTCCTACAGTCTATGCTTTGAGCGTTTCCTGTGTCACCAGTTTTACATTCCGATGCACCTCTGCCGGTTTACTATATCCCCTGGACTTCCCATTGTCGATGAAACACAGAAATCGCATCGGAATTAAATATAAGAGACACAATGCCGACTTAAGTACAGGAAGACTGAGTCTTCCTACTGTCTATGTTTTGAGCGTTTCCTGTGTCACCAGTTTTACATTCTGATGCACCTCTGCAGGTTTACTGTATCCATTGGACCTTCCCATTGACGATGAAACACAGATATTGCATTGGAGTTAAATATAAGAGACACAATGCCGACTTAAGTACAGGAAGACTGAGTCTTCCTACTGCCTATGTTTTGAGCGTTTCCTGTGTCACCAGTTCTACATTCCGATGCACCTCTGCAGGTTTACTGTATTCCTTGGACCTTCCCATTGACGATGAAACACAGAAATTGCATCGGAATTAAATATAAGAGACACAATGCCGACTTAAGTACAGGAAGACTAAGCCTTCCTACTGTCTATGTTTTGAACGATTCCTGTGTCATCAATTTTACTTTGCGATGCACCTCTGCAGGTTTACTATATACCTTGGACCTTCCCATTCACGATGAAACACAGAAATTTCATCGGAATTAAATATAAGAGACACAATGCCGACTTAAGTACAGGAAGACTGAGTCTTCCTACTGTCTATGTTTTGAGCGTTTCCTGTGTCACTAGTTTTACATTCCGATGCAAATCTGCAGGTTTACTGTATCCCTTGGACCTTCCCATAGACGATGAAACACAGAAATTGCATCGGAATTAAATATAAGAGACACAATGCTGACTTAAGTACATGAAGACTGAGTCTTCCTACAGTCTATGTTTTGAGCGTTTCCTGTGTCACCAGTTTTACATTCTGATGCACCTCTGCAGGTTTACTGTATCCCTTGGACCTTCCCATTGACGATGAAACACAGAAATTGCATCGAAATTAAATATAAGAGACACAATGCCGACTTAAGTACAAGAAAACAGTCTTCGTACGGTCAATGTTTTGAGCGTTTCCCGTGTCACCAGTTTTACATTCCGATGCACCTCTGCCGGTTTACTGTATCGCTTGGACCTTCCCATTGTCGGTGAAATACAGAAATCGCATCGGAATTAAATATAAGAGACACAATGCCGACTTAAGTACAGGAAGACTGAGTCTTCCTACTGTCTATGTTTTGAGCATTCCTGTGTCATCAGTTTTACATTCCGATGCACGTCTGCAGGTTTACTGTATCCCTTGGACCTTCCCATCGACGATGAAAAACAGAAATTGCATCGGATTTAAATATAAGAGACACAATGCCGACTTAAGTACAGGAAGACAGAGTCTTCCTACTGTCTATGTTTTGAGCGTTTCCTGAATCACCAGTTTTACCTTCCGATGCACCTCTGCAGGTTTCCTGTTTCCCTTGGACCTTCCCATTGACGATGAAACACAGAAATTGCATAGAAATTAAATATAAGAGACACAATGCCGACTTAAGTACAAGAAAACACTCTTCGTACCGTCAATGTTTTCAGCGTTTCCTGTGTCACCAGTTTTACATTCCGATGCACCTCTGCCGGTTTACTATACCCCTTGGACTTCCCATTGTCGATGAAACACAGAAATCGCATCGGAATTAAATATAAGAGACACAATGCCGACTTAAGTACAGGAAGACTGAGTCTTCCTACAGTCTATGTTTTGAGCGTTTCCTGTGTCACCAGTTTTACTTCTGATGCACCTCTGCAGGTTAACTGTATCCATTGGACCTTCCCATTGACGATGAAACACAGAAATTGCATTGGAGTTAAATATAAGAGACACAATGCCGACTTAAGTACAGGAAGACTGAGTCTTCCTACTGTCTATGTTTTGAGCGTTTCCTGTGTCACCAGTTCTACATTCCGATGCACCTCTGCAGGTTTACTGTATTCCTTGGACCTTCCCATTGACGATGAAACACAGAAATTGCATCGGAATTAAATATAAGAGACACAATGCCGACTTAAGTACAGGAAGACTAAGTCTTCCTACTGTCTATGTTTTGAACGATTCGTGTGTCATCAATTTTACTTTGCGATGCACCTCTGCAGGTTTACTATATCCCTTGGACCTTCCCATTCACGATGAAACACAGAAATTTCATCGGAATTAAATATAAGAGACACAATGCCGACTTAAGTACAGGAAGACTGAGTCTTCCTACTGTCTATGTTTTGAGCGTTTCCTGTGTCACTAGTTTTACATTCCGATGCAAATCTGCAGGTTTACTGTATCCCTTGGACCTTCACAGTGACGATGAAACACAGAAATTGCATCGGAGTTAGATTTAAGGACACAATGCCTACTTAAGCACAGGAAGACTGAGTCTTCCTACTGTCTATAATTTGAGCGTTTCCTGTGTCACCAGTTTTGCATTCCGATGCATCTCTACAGGTTTACTGTATCCCTTGGACCTTCACAGTGACGATGAAACACAGAAATTCCATCGGAATTTAAATATAAGAGACACATCGCCGACTTAGGTACAAGAAAACTGAGTCTTCTTACGGTCTATGTTTTGAGCGTTTCCTGTGTCGCCAGTTTTACATTCCGATGCACCTATGCCGGTTTACTGTATCCCTTGCCCCTTCCCATTGTCGATGAAACACAGAAATCGCATTGGAATTAAATATAAGAGACACAATGCCGACTTAAGTACAGGAAGACTGAGTCTTCCTACTGTCTATGTTTTGAGCATTCCTGTGTCATCAGTTTTACATTCCGATGCACCTCTGCAGGTTAACTGTATCGTTTGGACCATCCCATTGACGATGAAAAACAGAAATTGCATCGGATTTAAATATAAGAGATACAATGCCGACTTAAGTACAGGAAGACTAAGTCTTCCTACTGTAAATGTTTTGAGCTTTTCCTGTGTCATCAGTTTTACATTCCGATGCACCTCTGCAGGTTTACTGTATCCCTTGGACCTTCCCATTGACGATGAAACACAGAAATTGAATCGGAATTAATTATAAGAGACACAATGACGACTTAAGTACAGGAAGACTAAGTCTTCCTACTGTCTATGTTTAGAACAATTCCTGTGTAATCAGTATTACTTTCCGATGCACCTCTGCAGGTTTGCTATATCCCTTGGACCTTCCCATTCACGATGAAACACAGAAATTCCATCGGAATTAAATATAAGAGACACAATGCCGACTTAAGTACAGGAAGACTGAGTATTCCTACTGTCTATGTTTTGAGCGTTTCCTGTGTCACTAGTTTTACATTCCGATGCAAATCTGCAGGTTTACTGTATCCCTTGGACCTTCCCATAGACGATGAAACACAGAAATTGCATCGGAATTAAATATAAGAGACACAATGCCGACTTAAGTACAGGAAGACTGAGTCTTCCTACAGTCTATGTTTTGAGCGTTTCCTGTGTCACCAGTTTTACATTCTGATGCACCTCTGCAGGTTTAGTGTATCCGTTGGACCTTCCCATTGACGATGAAACACAGAAATTGCATCGGAATTAAATATAAGTGACACAATGCCGACTTAAGTACAGGAAGACTGAGTCTTCCTACTGTCTATGTTTTGAGCGTTTCCTGTGTCACTAGTTTTACATTCCGATGCAAATCTGCAGGTTTACTATATCCCTTGGACCATCCCATTGACGATGAAACACAGAAATTGCATCGGAATTAAATATAAGAGACAAAATGCCGACTTAAGTACAGGAAGACTGAGTCTTCCTACAGTCTATGTTTTGAGCGTTTCCTGTGTCATCACTTTTACTTTCCGATGCACCTCTGCAGGTTTACTATATCCCTTGGACCTTCCCATTCACGATGAAACACAGAAATTTCATCGGAAATAAATACAAGAGACACAATGCCGACTTAAGTACAGGAAGACTGAGTCTTCCTACTGTCTATGTTTTGATCGTTTCCTGGGTCACCAGTTTTTCATTCCGATGCACCTCTGCAGGTTTACTGTATCCCTTGGACCTTCCCATTGACGATGAAACACAGAAATTGCATCGGAATTAAATATAAGAGACACAATGCCGACTTAAGTACAGGAAGACTGAGTCTTCCTACTGTCTATGTTTTGAGCGTTTCCTGTGTCACTAGTTTTACATTCCCATGCAAATCTGCAGGTTTACTATATCCCTTGGACCTTCCCATTGACGATGAAACACAGAAATTGCATCGGAATTAAATATAAGAGACACAATGCCGACTTAAGTACAGGAAGACTGAGTCTTCCTACAGTCTATGCTTTGAGCGTTTCCTGTGTCACCAGTTTTACTTTCCGATGCACCTCTGCAGGTTTACTATATCCCTTGGACCTTCCCATTCACGATGAAACACAAAAATTTAATCGGAAATAAATATGAGAGACACAATGCCGACTTAAGTATAGGAAGACTGAGTCTTCCTACTGTCTATGTTTTGAGCGTTTCCTGTGTCACCAGTTTTACATTCCGATGCACCTCTGCAGGTTTACTATATCCCTTGGACCTTCCCATTGACGATGAAACACAGAAATTTCATCGGAAGTAAATATAAGAGACACAATGCCGACATAAGTACAGGAAGACTGAGTCTTCCTACTGTCTATGCTTTGATCGTTTCCTGGGACACCAGTTTTACATTCCGATGCACCTCTGCAGGTTTACTGTATCCCTTGGACCTTCCCATTGACGATGAAACACAGAAATTGCATCGGAATTAAATATAAGAGACACAATGCCGACTTAAGTACAGGAAGACTGAGTCTTCCTACAGTCTATGTTTTGAGCGTTTCCTGTGTCATCACTTTTACTTTCCGATGCACCTCTGCAGGTTTACTATATCCCTTGGACCTTCCCATTCACGATGAAACACAGAAATTTCATCGGAAATAAATATAAGAGACACAATGCCGACTTAAGTACAGGAAGACTGAGTCTTCCTACTGTCTATGTTTTGATCGTTTCCTGGGTCACCAGTTTTTCATTCCGATGCACCTCTGCAGGTTTACTGTTTCCCTTGGACCTTCCCATTGACGATGAAACACAGAAATTGCATCGGAATTAAATATAAGAGACACAATGCCGACTTAAGTACAGGAAGACAGAGTCTTCCTACTGTCTATGTTTTGAGCGTTTCCTGTGTCACTAGTTTTACATTCCCATGCAAATCTGCAGGTTTACTATATCCCTTGGACCTTCCCATTGACGATGAATCACAGAAATTGCATCGGAATTAAATATAAGAGACATAATGCCGACTTAAGTACAGGAAGACTGAGTCTTCCTACAGTCTATGCTTTGAGCGTTTCCTGTGTCACCAGTTTTACATTCCGATGCACCTCTGCCGGTTTACTATATCCCCTGGACTTCCCATTGTCGATGAAACACAGAAATCGCATCGGAATTAAATATAAGAGACACAATGCCGACTTAAGTACAGGAAGACTGAGTCTTCCTACTGTCTATGTTTTGAGCGTTTCCTGTGTCACCAGTTTTACATTCTGATGCACCTCTGCAGGTTTACTGTATCCATTGGACCTTCCCATTGACGATGAAACACAGATATTGCATTGGAGTTAAATATAAGAGACACAATGCCGACTTAAGTACAGGAAGACTGAGTCTTCCTACTGCCTATGTTTTGAGCGTTTCCTGTGTCACCAGTTCTACATTCCGATGCACCTCTGCAGGTTTACTGTATTCCTTGGACCTTCCCATTGACGATGAAACACAGAAATTGCATCGGAATTAAATATAAGAGACACAATGCCGACTTAAGTACAGGAAGACTAAGCCTTCCTACTGTCTATGTTTTGAACGATTCCTGTGTCATCAATTTTACTTTGCGATGCACCTCTGCAGGTTTACTATATACCTTGGACCTTCCCATTCACGATGAAACACAGAAATTTCATCGGAATTAAATATAAGAGACACAATGCCGACTTAAGTACAGGAAGACTGAGTCTTCCTACTGTCTATGTTTTGAGCGTTTCCTGTGTCACTAGTTTTACATTCCGATGCAAATCTGCAGGTTTACTGTATCCCTTGGACCTTCCCATAGACGATGAAACACAGAAATTGCATCGGAATTAAATATAAGAGACACAATGCTGACTTAAGTACAGGAAGACTGAGTCTTCCTACAGTCTATGTTTTGAGCGTTTCCTGTGTCACCAGTTTTACATTCTGATGCACCTCTGCAGGTTTACTGTATCCCTTGGACCTTCCCATTGACGATGAAACACAGAAATTGCATCGAAATTAAATATAAGAGACACAATGCCGACTTAAGTACAAGAAAACAGTCTTCGTACGGTCAATGTTTTGAGCGTTTCCCGTGTCACCAGTTTTACATTCCGATGCACCTCTGCCGGTTTACTGTATCGCTTGGACCTTCCCATTGTCGGTGAAATACAGAAATCGCATCGGAATTAAATATAAGAGACACAATGCCGACTTAAGTACAGGAAGACTGAGTCTTCCTACTGTCTATGTTTTGAGCATTCCTGTGTCATCAGTTTTACATTCCGATGCACGTCTGCAGGTTTACTGTATCCCTTGGACCTTCCCATCGACGATGAAAAACAGAAATTGCATCGGATTTAAATATAAGAGACACAATGCCGACTTAAGTACAGGAAGACAGAGTCTTCCTACTGTCTATGTTTTGAGCGTTTCCTGAATCACCAGTTTTACCTTCCGATGCACCTCTGCAGGTTTCCTGTTTCCCTTGGACCTTCCCATTGACGATGAAACACAGAAATTGCATAGAAATTAAATATAAGAGACACAATGCCGACTTAAGTACAAGAAAACACTCTTCGTACCGTCAATGTTTTCAGCGTTTCCTGTGTCACCAGTTTTACATTCCGATGCACCTCTGCCGGTTTACTATACCCCTTGGACTTCCCATTGTCGATGAAACACAGAAATCGCATCGGAATTAAATATAAGAGACACAATGCCGACTTAAGTACAGGAAGACTGAGTCTTCCTACAGTCTATGTTTTGAGCGTTTCCTGTGTCACCAGTTTTACTTCTGATGCACCTCTGCAGGTTAACTGTATCCATTGGACCTTCCCATTGACGATGAAACACAGAAATTGCATTGGAGTTAAATATAAGAGAGACAATGCCGACTTAAGTACAGGAAGACTGAGTCTTCCTACTGTCTATGTTTTGAGCGTTTCCTGTGTCACCAGTTCTACATTCCGATGCACCTCTGCAGGTTTACTGTATTCCTTGGACCTTCCCATTGACGATGAAACACAGAAATTGCATCGGAATTAAATATAAGAGACACAATGCCGACTTAAGTACAGGAAGACTAAGTCTTCCTACTGTCTATGTTTTGAACGATTCGTGTGTCATCAATTTTACTTTGCGATGCACCTCTGCAGGTTTACTATATCCCTTGGACCTTCCCATTCACGATGAAACACAGAAATTTCATCGGAATTAAATATAAGAGACACAATGCCGACTTAAGTACAGGAAGACTGAGTCTTCCTACTGTCTATGTTTTGAGCGTTTCCTGTGTCACTAGTTTTACATTCCGATGCAAATCTGCAGGTTTACTGTATCCCTTGGACCTCCCCATAGACGATGAAACACAGAAATTGCATCGGAATTAAATATAAGAGACACAATGCTGACTTAAGTACAGGAAGACTGAGTCTTCCTACAGTCTATATTTTGAGCGTTTCCTGTGTCACTAGTTTTACATTCTGATGCACCTCTGCAGGTTTACTGTATCCCTTGGACCTTCCCATTGACGATGAAACACAGAAATTGCATCGGAATTAAATTTAAGAGACACAATGCCGACTTAAGTACAGGAAGACAGAGTCTTCCTACTGTCTATGTTTTGAGCGTTTCCTGTGTCACTAGTTTTACATTCCCATGCAAATCTGCAGGTTTACTATATCCCTTGGACCTTCCCATTGACGATGAAACACAGAAATTGCATCGGAATTAAATTTAAGAGACATAATGCCGACTTAAGTACAGGAAGACTGAGTCTTCCTACAGTCTATGCTTTGAGCGTTTCCTGTGTCACCAGTTTTACATTCTGATGCACCTCTGCAGGTTTACTGTATCCCTTGTACGTTCCCATTGACGATGAAACACAGAAATTGCATCGGAATTAAATATAAGAGACACAATGCCGACTTAAGTACAGGAAGCCTGAGTCTTCCTACTGTCTATAATTTGAGCGTTTCCTGTGTCACCAGTTTTATTTTCCGATGCACCTCTACAGGTTTA